>NC_139229.1:71168029-71768029 GCF_977018435.1 Lepisma saccharinum | reverse complement strand
CATAAATACATTCTAGATAATTCCAAAATTTTATTGAATCGTTTATCTCTGCTTCTCCCGAGCGTAAGTTTTATTTTTCTTTGAATGAAAGAAATGTTTAAATGAACTTGAAGATAACATTTAACCCTAGCTTATCAGTGCCGTACAGTCACGGATACTTCGGGTTGTAACAATCCCATTGAAAGTATGTGGGGTTGTTATAACCCATAACTGTACCTGAGGGGAACTGGGGTCTCGGAGACACTTTTACATTAAAAAGATTCAAGAAACGACATTTTGGATCAATGATGTTTCATTTGTTGTTTATAAAGATGTAGTTCTATAATAATTACAAAAATTACAGTCCTTAATAAAAAAAGAAGACTATTATTGTGCGACTGCCACACACAGATTTTATCATTCACTAAACCTAAAAAAAACACGTCAATGATCTAATGTTTATATTGGTGCAGTTGTGTGGTTACTATTATAATTAGAAAAAATATAATTACCCCCCCCCCCCCCCGTGGATTATGCCTCCTATGTACGCAACCTTTATGAGTTTATGAACAAAATAACTCGGAAACATTGGGAAGACCCTTAAATTATTTTCATTTTTTTAAATAAAAATGTTCACAATTGAACAATCGAGTAGCAAGAGGTGGTGGGACTAGCTCCCCCCCCCAGGGGGGGGGTAAGCTATGGATAATATTAGGAAAGTAAGACAGATATGTAACATGATCACTAGAATATGCAATATTTGAAGAACATAGAACTACTCCGCAGGCTATGGTTGAGGAAGAAGCTAAGATTGTATCCAACTGCTTTGTGCTCTCCAAGGTCAAATACAAGCTACGGCATTTTTATGCGTTTTACGTCACGTGACATTGACACGCAAGATTAAAATACTAACATAATTTGCATAGAAATAGTGTTGCACAAAACCGAAATTAAAGCCAGCCTGCCAGGCGGAAATGAATAAATCAAAAAGGTATCTGCAAATATCATCTACGGAAAACCCGTTCTGCAGATAAGTGCTGCTCTCTGGTGTCACTTTGAGCTATCTGGAATCGCTTCCCAAGACGGGATAGAACGGGGCGTATCTGCACCGGGTCTAATTTTCTGTGAGCGATGTGCTAATGGCGAAAAATGCGCTGTTCCTTTTTACAAACATTTACCACAACAGAAACATGTAATTACGGTGAGGATTTGTGTCCGAAGGGATGGATGAAAGATTGCATGGAATGTTGTTACGTTATTAACGGTGGCAGTGACCGTAGGAGTCGTATTTCATTTTAGACATCGGGACAGCAACTGTCAGTGCGCGCCTGTGACTTTAAGGCTACTCACAGTTTAAAGGTAGTGCTTACGCTTTAATACAGGTGTCGCTAGCTATGAATTATTTAGGGAAGAGTGGTTTATGGTACACGTGCTCTTATTCTACATCGCTTTTTCTAGCTGTGAAGGCTAAGCGCGGCGATGCTGATGCTTGGTGATTCGACCAAATTGATGAAGGGCACTAGCACACGAACGCTTGGTCTGGAGAAGAACATGAGTCGACCAGCCAATGATACGAAAACCAATAGTATAAATAATCTCTAACTATACACCGGGCTACTTGCTACTGTCTGAAACCATATTTATCATCAGTGGCGGCAATTAGGGGGTGCCCCCAACTTTTTACCCCACACTATGGTTCCTTAATGCTAAGCCTTTCCTAAAAGAGAAAGTAAGCTGTCACAAGTCTGAACACAGCGCACTGAACTTGGCCCCACATGGCGGTGCATAGTCTACTGAACGTGCCTCCAGAAGTCGGGGCACGGTCCACCGAACGTGCCCTCCAGAAGTCGGGGCACGGTCCACCGAACGTGCCCTCCAGAAGTCGGGGCACGGTCCACCGAACGTGCCCTCCAGAAGTCGGGGCACGGTCCACCGAACGTGCCCTCCAGAAGTCGGGGCACGGTCCACCGAACGTGCCCCCCAGAAGTCGGGGCACGGTCCACCGAACGTGTACAACATACCAAAAAGAACTTTTCTATACAACTTTCCTCCCTCAATCGTGTCGTGTCTACTTTTATTATTTGGATAGTGGCTTGCTGTTCTTGGAGAAAAACACCGCAAGCCTTCGACAACAACTTTGTCTCAAGCACGGGAATAACATCAAGAACTTGGCAGCTTCCGATGATAAGTTCCGAAAGTGACACGCCACGAATTATTACTGGAAACATATCCCAGCCGCTGACCTTGCAGATATACGCGCTGAGTATGCGTCCGCCTATTGTTGGCGGCTTCCAAGAGACCGCAGGTTGCGTGGGTCGGTCGGAGACCTTGCCAAGGCTGTTGCTGCCGTAAACGCAGGGTGATTAATCACTCCTCAGCCTCCCAGCGGGACACATCCCTGCGAGATGATCCCGTATAGCTTTTAGCACTTACATCTTTTTGGTATTCGTCTGGCTGCTTGGCTTCCGTGCGTTGCAAGGATGATACTATAGTGTTGGGCGTTATATCGTCCACTTCAGACGACATATCGACCAGGCGATATCAACTAGGAGATAATATCGACACGATATTTTAACGATATATATCGTGTGGGCCATATATCGTCGCTATCACGATACGGAAAAAATATCGTATCGTCTCTGACGATATATCGCGATATCAAATTTCCCATATCGTTCATCCCTAGATGATACGGTCTTTCATAGGCGTAACTTAGCGGGGGCAAGGCGGGTACCCCCCAAATTTACAAGTTACGGGACGTAAGGAGCAAAGTAATGAAGAGTAATATTCGCAAACTACAGTTATTTAGCAAATAATCCTGGATGCTGTTTTTATTGGATGGAAAACTTCTCGAATATTTTCCCCCAAACTTAAGCCCAACGTTTGATTCTAACCCCTCAAAATTACTTCCCAAGTCTAATTCTGCCCCCTCAAAATTAGGCCTCGAATCTGATTCTGGCCCTCAAAATTAGGCCCCAAATCTGATTCTACGCCCTCAAAATTAAGCCAAAGTTTGATTCTACGCCCTCAAAATTAAGCCAAAGTTTGATTCTGCCCCCTCAAAATTAGGCCCAAGTTTAATTCTGCTCCCTCGCCGGACCCTGTGGCCGAGTGGTTAACACATCGCGCTGCGAACGCCAAGGGTCCCGAGTTCGAATCCCGCTCGGGTTTGGTTGTTTGTGAATGTCCATTCATCAATTTCATCACTCATCCCCATCTTCGCAAATTAGCCAAGAGGCACAAAACGCGAAGTAAAATAAACTAAATCAATCTATCAATCAAATTCTGCCCCCTCAAAATTAGGTCCAAGTTTAGTTCTGCCCCCTCAAATTTAGGCCCAAGTTTAATTTTCTTCATTTTATTAAAAACACGAAGCATCCGTTTGTTGTATATCTGCCACGTAACTCTAAAGTTAGGTAATACCATCAACCAGTGATAATTCGCTGCTGTTAATTAACTAACCTCTATGCACCCACCTTGCATCTGTAAGAATCTCTCCGAATGCCCGCATGTAAAAAATGCCCGTTTGAGTCACATTTGCTCCCCACGCCAAAACAACACTCGGAAAGCATGTTTGAACGTTTTATCCTCCCACGTGACTCATGTGATAAAAGAATCTACCGTGTGGAGGTCGGCAGGAACAAAAGTCTGAGGTATTATCGTGTTTGTGGTTACGCAATACTAGTGCTCAAGATAGGCAAAGTATAACCAACTGCGTAATTCGGTGGGAGTATAAACAGAAAAGAAGCTCAAAGTAGAGTTGAATTTATTATTGCTCTATAGTACAGCATGTTTCAAAGGTCGCGTAACCCTTTGACTGCCCCTTATAAGAGTTATTTATACCGGCCATGCGCATGCATTCCAGTACAGCAAGGCCTGCAGTGCTGGTCCAAAGTATTTCAGTTGCAAAATACTTTATTTTTAGTTATTTGTTTTCTATAATTATTTTTAACCATCTCAAGGAATGAACTTGTAGTCCTCCCAGTCAGTTCGTTTTCGAGATGGCAACCCTTAGCACAATCTTGTGGTAATTTGACAACACATCTGTGTATTTCGCCCAACACACTCTTGATCCAGGGGAAGCAAGAAATGAAAACGGGAGTCTGTGACCTTGAACCATCGAATAACTGACCCGCTTCTATGCATGATACGCCCTACCCTGTGGCCGAGTGGTTAGCACATCGCGCTGCGACGCCAAGGGTCCCGGGTTCGAATCCTGATCGGGCTTGGTTGTTTGTGAATGTCCATTCATCAATTTCATCATTTCATCAATCATCCCCATCTTCGCAAATTAGCCAAGAGGCACAAAACGCGAAGTTAAATAAACTAAATCAAAAAAAAAAAAAATCTATGCATGATACCTTTACTCCCATTCAGCAAGGGCTGAAATACGATCGCAGTGCCAGCAGGAAGGTCTGCTGCTGTAGCTACAAAGTGTTGCAAACTGTGCGGTTAAATATCTAGGTAAAAAAAAAGGTAAAAAGGTAAAGTGTTCCCCTGTGCATAGCACCACGCCATGAAGGCGTATAGGGGGTGTAGGTGCAGGGATTTTTTTTGTACCAATGTCATTGCCAGCGTTGAGACAGAAGAACATAGCATTTTTTAAAAATATATAATTAAAAGCTTTTTAGCACAGTCGAGACGCAGAAACTATTATTTTTGACAAGATATGCATGAGCAAATATGCAATATTTGCAAATCTTTGCAAAGTTAAGGACATTTTTATCAAGAAATAACATGAGTTTGTAACGACAGAGGAATACTATTTTTCACCTTTAGGTAGCCATTTATTAAAGATAGTTTTGAAGGCTGGGTTTCTTAATTTTTCTGGGACTGCTTCTCCAAGGATAAATGTCATTGCACGCTACTGATACCGGCCTTATGAACCCTCATTCATAGTGATATTTGTTACTAGTTTACTTCATGAAGGATGTTGCGGCAAGATTGATGTTTTATCTACAGTTTCAATTCTGCGATGAAACAAAATGAAAACTTACAGCACATAATGCCACGTTGTGAACAATAACAGCCTTGCGATGGATTGTTGAATAGCTATTTTATGTGTGTTTTGAAAAAGCGACATATTAGGAATATGTAGCCTTGGAAACATTAGCTGTCCAGAATTTTGTGGCAACATATATCTAAATATGGAGATACGCTTGCATTCAAATCATAATTTGATAAACCTTACAGAGGCTTCACAAACATAACATCAGATGTGGGCAAGATTATTTAAAAAAACGAAATCTAAAGTTCAATATACATTTTTATTCTGAAAAGAAGTTTGTATTTCTCATGGATTAATCTCAAAAGTTTTATTGTTTTTGTCCGCCACATGTATCATTTTACAATGTCAAGCGGTGCTGGTGCTTCGTGTGAAGAGATAACCAAGGTGCAAGACGGGTGCATACGAGTTAATCAAGTGCAATCAGTGAATGATCATTGGTTGACAAAATTACATCAGTTGGAGGCACGTGGTGCAAATACATTGTAGATCAAACAGAAACCCTGCTGACTAAAGTTACAGTTCGTACTGTAATGCAACCAAGTAGCATTACAATTTATTACCAAATAAATTATGTACCAATTTTGTAAGTTGTGCTCCATTTTTACACGGTTTCCTGACTGAACTTTACAAACTCGCCACTTGGCGGCGCTAGTATCTTGCTTATCAAACAAACGCGCTACCGGAAATATTAGTCTTGTTCGTAGACAAACACGAAAGCAAATAGTGTTTAAAAATTCAACAGTAAAATTTCTGATGTCAAGAATAGTTAAATGCTAAGTCGCCCAACGTTTATCGTGTGCGCATGCTCGCAAATTCAGAAAGGTCTGGGCTGAATAATTTCACGGGGTGCTGTTGACCCTGCTTTTAATCTTACGTGAGATAACGTCCAATGGACAGACAACGCCAATTCCCTCACAAAATGATTCTACATGTACAACGTCTCTTTCACATGGTAAAACTGAAAATACTTTGTCAGATTTTGGTAGCAGCCTTTTATGAGAAACCGAACCTTGTACAGTGCGCGCGTGTGTGGTGTAACTGAAAGTTCAATAGGATCACAGTCAAATATTGGCCATCTGTTCAAGTGGGTCATAAAAAAGTCTCCTTTGATACTGAAACCCTGACATTTTAAGTTCACAGAGAGCTTTTCTCTTTCGGAAGACACACTATTAGTTTCGGCGCAGTGTTGCCACCCATGCGAGTGTAATTTCTCTACATAGTACATACAAAATTCATTTTTATACTCTCTCCCATTTATGTTTGGAGCAAGCGAATGAAAACAAGTCTCTGCACAAGTAGTGACGCGAGACGGCTCCACGGACGGAATGGGAATGGGATTGCGTGGGGGGGGCGACTACAGTTGCCAGCTTTCTCAGCAGCATGTACTGCTTCGCTCTGTCCACTCGATTTCTCACCCTTCTCTGCCGCTATGCGCGACCTTGCTTCAGAGATAGCCGGGACAGAGTGTAGATATTTGTCTTTCCATCACAAGAAGTTCAGTTCTATCAAGAATACATTTACGGCGGTTGACAAATATAATAAAAAAAATCAACTTTTTGAGACTAGACAAAAAAAACTATCAATTGCTGATTTCATGGTTGTTAAAGTTCCAGGAACCCATAAATTCTAATGGTTTCTATTGGGTTCTGTTGCAGGACCGGAACCTTTGTTCTCGCACAATTTAAATTCGGTCCTAGTTGCGTATTCTTTCATTGAAATAATGTCCTGGACCATATTTAAATGTAGACAAAAAAGATTCCTGGACTATATTTAAATTCGGTCGTAAAATGGTTCTTGGACCGAATTGAAATGCTTTACACATAGTTTCTTTACGGTCCAGAATGCTTGATTTTCTCTCCTGGACCGGAATTGATTTTTTTTAAATTCCTGGACATTTAACAAGCCTGGCTGATTTTGCCTACTACCTCATGTGCGCGTGCAGAAGATGCAAGCTTATAACTAAAAAATAACTGTTGCAGCTGCATCCGTTGCTAAGTCAATGACTGCTTACAAATGCATGTGTGTCGAACAAATGTTCCTGCAGTTTTAAAAAAATGTATGTCTTCGACCTGAAATTAACCTCCGACTGCCAACCCTGCATCAGCTGTGGTACTAAAAGCCTTCTGGGTTGACGTCACACGATGGCTAGCTAATTAAGCTGTTCGGAATTGCGAGACACACACATATGCTGTTCAGAAGATGCATGATTATTTCTCGTATGGTCTCGGTAGTTGTGATGGTATTTTTAGTATTGTCACGTCTGCACGATTTAAATGCTTTCCTAGTGATGGAAGTGATGCTGTCGGATCGTACGTTGGGTCTCCCCTGTGGTGTAGCGGTTTCATTGTCGACTTGTAATCAAGGGGTCCTGCGTTCAAGCAGCGGAGAAGGCATGCTGAACAGTGGTTCGGATCCTATTTTAAGCTGTAGGACCAGTCCCGGTTAGACTAATGGATTTGAAACTAAATCGACAATATTTTAGAAGTCTTCTTCGCTGAAGTAGCCTTGCACGAGATATATCGATACGAGATTTGATTGATTAAATTAGCTTATTTTATGTCTGTTTTCTGCCACATTTGGCTAATCGCGACGATGGAAATGAGAGATGATACGATTAGATGGATGAAGAGAGAATCACAATGGACGGCACAACACAATTCCTACAGAGGATTATCCTGACTGCAGATCCAGGCGCCACAGCCTCGTTAGTCTGCAAAATGCAGTCCAGTGTATACTACGTGGAAGAAGTTGACATTTTGGTGTCTTCACGATGGGTCACTCCGATAAGAGATTGAGACTTACACGCCGAGATTAGTACGAGAATGCTGGCTGGTCATATGAGCTCCAATTTTTGTTACAGTAGTTTTACCGTACGGTTACGACAGCACACATTCGTAACCGTAACTCTAAATTCCTTGCTAATTCCTGTCCATTATACTTGATTAAGGTAAAATAACTACCGATATCCTTAGAAGCAGAGAACCCGTAAAGCTTGGAAGTTGAGCGGATTGCATACCTTCCAAGGATACTTTTTGCAACGCCTCTTCTAGCGGAAGAAACTCGCAACGTAACCTATGCCTCAGCCAAGATTTCAAACGTAAGGGGAACGGGTTGGGCACAAGTTGTGCTAACCCCTAAGCCACTGAAACCGCGATATGAAGGTTTTCATTGAAAACAATAGCTTACTAAAAACTTGCGAACAGTCAGGGAGGACAGCTTACATAATAGGCTTCACCTTGTGGCACGGAATGTTTTCGAATCCGCCTCTCTGAGCGAGCCAACTGTTGCATGTCCTGGCGTGACCACTCCTTCAGGATCCCGGGTTCTCTGACGCATGCCGCCAGCCGTGGCTATAATTTGGCGAGCATGATTACAGCTTCCAGAAAAGGGCGAGGGAGTATTGGTTAGATAAGACGGCGTTTCCGTGACGAGCCAATTCGCCGAGTAACCTCCACCCTGCATGGACATTTTTGCAGCAACTAAATTTCGCGTTTAGTTTGTTTGAGAGTGAATGCTAGAGGCCTTCTTCCAGCTTCCAGTAAAGTCTGGGAGGGCTGCCGAGGGGAGGGGGGGGAGGGTATTAGACTCCTAAATTCATATCTTGAATTTTGAGGTCGTCTTCCGGATCCAGAATTTTGGTCGTTTTGGCTTCTGGTTCAGAATTTTGGGGTTGTCTTCCGGGTCCAGAAACTTGGGGGTTGTCTTCCGGGTCCAGAAACTTGGGGGTTGTCTTCCGGGTCCAGAAAATTGGGGGTTGTCTTCCGGGTCCAGAAAATTGGGGGTTGTCTTCCGGGTCCAGAAAATTGGGGGTTGCCTTCCGGGTCCACAAACTTGGGGGTTGCCTTCTGGGTCCAGAAACTTGGGGGTTGCCTTCCGGGTCCAGAATCTTTGGAAGGGGGTGCTGCTGTTGTCGAGTAACACCTCTCTGGTAACACCCTTCAACTAAATGAGTTCTGTATTCTAGGTTGCTGTTCTAGGCTAATTGAGCATTAAAATTCAATTACAACAATATTGACAGTTTTCTCGCTAGTTCTCTACATGTTTATGGAGCAGTTGAAATATACATAATTATATACAATTACAATATTTTGTTAGTAAAATAAACATTATAATCATTCCACAAGATAAAATATTTTTGTACAAGAACAGTACGCAAGTACAACAACGGCAAGAATCTGAATATATTTGTTTGAGTAGAAGAACCGCCCTATTTATTTAGAAAGAAGTTTATATGCATACAATATCCAACATTTCCAGCGTGGCCAGTTGAACGTTTATATAGTCCCTGCTGCCATCTGTTGAGCGAGATGTAAAATTCTTCCGCCTTTCTCTACCACTGCTCGTAGTGGATCAATAGCTCGTACGCCTGCGTGTTTGTGACGTCAAGGCATGACGTCGAAGGGGGACAGTCAAGTTCAGATGGGGAGGAGGAAGATAGTGTGGAAGTCGATAAAGGTGGCCAACCAATCGCTTTTCAATCCTCTCGACGATGACGTAATATTGTACAGCCATGGGCAGAAGTGTGTTGAAGCTAGCCAAAGAAACATAGGGCTGAGGATGGGGCTTTGTCCTGCAGGACGAGAGGGTCATTTACCCCCGCCGCAAGTAAAGTATTCTGGGCCCTTAATGAAAACAATATAGAGAATAAAACCTATCGAGAATTTTTGTATTTTCACACAGAACTGATGTCATTTCCACAGTGCGGTCCCAAATTTCATTTTTGTACAAAAATGTTAATTTTCCACTGAATGATGATGATGCCAGTACGGTGGACAGACGTACAGTAGTAGCCTAGTCTACCACCCTTAGCCTCAAAGGACAAGAAATTAAATTTTACCCCAGTATGCTCCCCTTTTCAAATTTTTAAAATATATGTATGTCATGGAAACGAAGTCGCTGGAAGAAGAAATTGGAAATATTATATTTTACTTCAATGCAATGGCGTAGCCAGGATTTTTCTTGTAGGAGATGTTCCATGCAGCGAAATATTTTGTATCTTTTGCTTGATATATTTAAAAAAAAAAAAACAGGTTTACAGAACAGTGCCTTTTAGAAACAAGGGACTGGCACCACTGTGAAAGAGAAGATGGCCAACGTGTCTTGTGTAACGTTGTAGTTCTTGTCATACTTCTTATTGTAAAGGGCTTTCCAATAAGAATGATATTACCCAAACATTTTATGAAAATAGACGTTCTTTTGAAACTTGAAACGGATCATAATTTTGGGCAAAAATTATCTTCTCAGATGAATCTTATTTCTGGTTAATTGGATGTTAACAAAGAAAATTGTCGTTTTTGGTGTGAAAACAATCCACAAGAGATTCACGAGAAACCCTTGCATCCGCAAGAGGTCACTGTATGGTGTGGTTTATGGCAGGGTGGCATCATCGGACTATTTTTGTTTTTCAAAACCAGGTAGGAGATGGTAACAGTGTCTGGTGAGCGGTAACGATTGATGTTAACAGATTTTTTTTGGCCAAATTTAGATTAAATAGATTTGGAGGACATGTGGTTCCAACAAGACCGTGCCACATGCCACACTGCTAATGCCACTATCGACGTATTGCAAGAACAGTTTGGTGAAAGGATAATCTCAAAAATGCAATTGTTAGTTGGTCTCCAAGAAGTTGTGATTTAACTCCTTTGGATTTCTTTTTGTGGGGTTATTTGAAATCTATAGTCTATGCAAACAGACCACGAACCCTTGATGCATTAAGATTGAACATCGAACGCTGCATTCGTGACATTAGGCCCGAGTTATTGCAGCAAGTTATCGAAAATTGGGTTCATCGAATTCACTCGTGTGCAGGAAGTCGAGGTGAACACTTATATGATGTGTTGTTCAAAACATAATGTAATAAACTATGCCTCAAAATAATATAAAAAGTTTGGTTGTAAATAGGGAAATTTCCCATCATATGGCAACACTTCTCTTTTGGGCTTTGAGGCGAGTGGGGCTTTAGCTCCTTAAGCGACTGTCATGAGTGCGCTCAAGATTCGACGGAAATTCACTCACATCTGCCTACCAATACTAAGAGTGACTAATATATTCAAGAACACTTACAATTTCAGTCCTTGGTGTTGACTGATATGAGCATTTGAGGTCAATTGCAATATACTGGAAAGAAATAGAATGGCGATGCGAGTGCATTCACTGATCACGCGACACTCAATGAAGAGCCGATTAGGAGGACTTGACCCTCAAAAGGTTATTGCCACATGAATGTTAATAGACTTCGATATTAATAATACAGTGGAACATCGATTTTACGTTTTTAGGGGACCAAGCTGAAAAAAACAACTTAAAATGCAGGAGAAATGTAAAATCGAGGAAAATTTTATGTCATTTAACGATGCCTCCAAGAATAATGGCTACCCTACCTTCCCCGGCTCTGTTTTTAGAAAAAATATTTTGATTTGATATAATTGCACTATTAGTATGATATAAAATATTATGTATTAACTTCAGACTTCCACGAAATCGTGTGTACCCGCCAATCAGCCCCCCCTTCCCCCAACCAAGGGCGCCCGCAGGGGACCAAGGGAGGCTAGTACCCCTTTGAAATATTAGGATGAACTTAGTGTTTCCCAATGATGAAATTATAGCGTGAAAGCAAGGATGAACGGTGCTATGAAGGACAGCAGATTACGTGGTCTCCATTTGATATCTGTGCATCGTGAAAAAGTGCATAGAGAAAAAGAACTGTTGATCAACAAAGTGGTAGATGTTTATTTAAATAAGTGGACTCCAAGTCTGAGCTTATCAACAACTCAATTGCATTTTAATTTATATGATTAATAATAATAATGAAAGGTAAAATAGGAGCTTTATGACTGGCAAGATATATGTACCTCTAAACCAGTGCTCAAAGTGGAAGTTTCTAGCTGGAGGGGGAGAGGGGCTGCTTTGCTTTGGAAAATGGTGTGCATGGATCAACATGGAGAAGATGCAGTGAGTGGGAGAACGTCTATGCAAATTCTCATAGTGGGGGGTATGCTTTCAGAATTTTTTTGATTGAAGGGATAGCATCCCCCACACACCTCGAACTTTGCCCAGTGCTGCTCCCTGAGGAAAAATCTCGCGGGCTCCCATGCCCCCATCCCCTCCTTTACCTAATCAAAATTGCTTTTCTGGAGTTGCTGGTACGTAATGTTTAAGTTTTCAGCCCTTGTTCTCTCGGATAAACGTCTCTCAGGCTCCATCCTATACGTAGATGCCTACAACACCGTGATGGTCCCTTAGAGACTGCGACAATTTTAACTGTTATATTTTCACCTAACTTAAAATACCTCCTATTGTTTTCATTTTTTGGCCCTTTCGTAGCAATTTACCACTAACATATGGAGACACGAGGGCTGTTGCCCCCCAGGCCCCCCCAAAATCCGAGCCTCGCCGCTTCACTAGCTCCGAAATAACATCCAGGTCTAAATCGATTTTACGGGCGAGAGTAAACGTAGTTCATTGCAAGCGACACCAGGCGGCGCTCAGGAGCGGCCGTGATTTCACTATTGCTCACTAGATGGCAGGAAGGTACTGCAAGTGGGTATTGAATAATGTTTGTGCTGAGGTATGGAAACCTTCCACAAGGTATTCACAGAATTTGCTTTTACTTAAATAATAAACAAGCTCACAGCATTTATATCACTTTTTACTTTTCAATACATGCGGAGATAAATAACTCTCAAAAAAATGCAGACTGATTTATATGACTTCTCAACAACTTAGAAAACGATAACCGAAGTTGAAAATATAGAATTACGATCCTTGAGGCTTACCCCCCCCCTCCCAAAAAAAAGTTAGGAAGTAAGGTACATTTGGAGATTATACAATAATTGTTGTAAAAAGAAATCTTCTTAGTTCGTATTATTTATGCATAAACTCAATGTCCATAACTTGGGGATCATAGCACATCAAGACACATACAGCTATCTAACGTGCACCAATTTGATTTACATATGTGGGAAACAACCTGAAAAGATTATGAAAACAATAAACCAACAATCGTGGTGGAAAGGAATTGTAGAAATAAAAAAAAAAAAGCAAATGTAGAGTCACACGGTGATTGGTAGTTCTTCGGACAAAAGCAAATTTGAATACTTCCCTAAATGTTTACAGGGAATATGATGTCCCCCGACAGCAATGCTTGCCATACAATGATGTGGCATACTATGGGTGAGAGTATTGACCTGTTCCTGAGGAATAGCGTCCCACTCCTGCAACAATGCTGTACACAGCACTGGAAGGGGACGCCAGTCAGCGCGTCGCCTGAACATATCCCACGCATGTTCTATTGGGTTCAGATCGGTAGAACTCGCCGGCCAGTCTATTCGCCGGATATCCTCAGATTTCAGTGACTCGCTGAGAGGTCCGCTTTATGGGTACGTGCATTATCGTCCATAAGCAGGAAAGCAAGTTCCATTAGACCACTGAATAGACGGACGTGTTGTTGGATAACCACATCCCCGTATATCTGGCCAGCGACGGAATCACTAGCATAGACATGGGAGAGAAAATCAGCAAACGTAAACGAGTTCTAGACATTGGAGAACGTTTTCATATTTAAAGCATTTGAATTCGGTCCAGAAACCTTTATTTCCTCATCAATTTAAATACGGTCCAGGAACCTTTATTCCCTCATCAATTTAAATACGGTCCAGGAACCTTTATTCCCTCATCAATTTAAATACGGTCCAGGAACCTTTGTTCCCTCATCAATTTAAATAAGGTCCAGGAACCTTTGTTCCCTCATCAATTTAAATAAGGTCCAGGAACCTTTGTTCCCTCATCAATTTAAATACGGTCCAGGAACCTTTGTTCCCTCATCAATTTAAGTAAGGTCCAGGAACCTTTGTTCCCTCATCAATTTAAGTAAGGTCCAGGAACCTTTGTTCCCTCATCAATTTAAGTAAGGTCCAGGAACCTTTGTCCCTCGTCAATTTAAATACGGTCCAGGAACCTTTGTTCCCTCCTCAATTTAAATACGGTCCAGGAACCTTTGTTCTCTCCTCAATTTAAATACGGTCCAGGAACCTTTGTTCCCTCATCAATTTAAATACGGTCCAGGAACCTTTGTTCCCTCATCAATTTAAATACGGTCCAGGAACCTTTGTTCCCTCATCAATTTAAATACGGTCCAGGAACCTTTATTCCCTCATCAATTTAAATAAGGTCCAGGAACCTTTATTCCCTCATCAATTTAAATAAGGTCCAGGAACCTTTATTCCATCATCAATTTAAATAAGGTCCAGGAACCTTTATTCCCTCATCAATTTAAATACGGTCCAGGAACCTTTCTTCCCTCGTCAATTTAAATACGGTCCAGGAAACTTTGTTCCCTCGTCAATTTAAATACGGTCCAGGAACCTTTGTTCCGTCATTAATTTAAATACGGTCCAGGAACCTTTGTTCCCTCCTCAATTTAAATACGGTCCAGGAACCTTTATTCCCTCATCAATTTAAATACGGTCCAGGAACCTTTATTCCCTCATCAATTTAAATACGGTCCAGGAACCTTTATTCCCTCATCAATTTAAATACGGTCCAGGAACCTTTATTCCCTCGTCAATTTAAATAAGGTCCAGGAACCTTTATTCCATCGTCAATTTAAATACGGTCCAGGAACCTTTATTCCCTCGTCAATTTAAATACGGTCCAGGAACCTTTATTCCCTCGTCAATTTAAATACGGTCCAGGAACCTTTATTCCATCGTCAATTTAAATACGGTCCAGGAACCTTTATTCCCTCGTCAATTTAAATAAGGTCCAGGAACCTTTATTCCCTCGTCAATTTAAATAAGGTCCAGGAACCTTTATTCCCTCGTCAATTTAAATACGGTCCAGGAACCTTTATTCCCTCGTCAATTTAAATACGGTCCAGGAACCTTTATTCCCTCGTCAATTTAAATAAGGTCCAGGAACCTTTATTCCCTCGTCAATTTAAATAAGGTCCAGGAACCTTTATTCCCTCGTCAATTTAAATACGGTCCAGGAACCTTTATTCCTTCGTCAATTTAAAAACGGTCCAGGAACCTTTATTCCCTCGTCAATTTAAAAACGGTCCAGGAACCTTTATTCCCTCGTCAATTTAAATACGGTCCAGGAACCTTTATTCCCTCGTCAATTTAAATACGGTCCAGGAACCTTTATTCCCTCGTCAATTTAAATACGGTCCAGGAACCTTTATTCCCTCGTCAATTTAAATACGGTCCAGGAACCTTTATTCCCTCGTCAATTTAAATACGGTCCAGGAACCTTTATTCCCTCGTCAATTTAAATACGGTCCAGGAACCTTTATTCCTTCGTCAATTTAAAAACGGTCCAGGAACCTTTATTCCCTCGTCAATTTAAATACGGTCCAGGAACCTTTATTCCCTCGTCAATTTAAATACGGTCCAGGAACCTTTATTCCCTCGTCAATTTAAATACGGTCCAGGAACCTTTATTCCCTCGTCAATTTAAATACGGTCCAGGAACCTTTATTCCCTCGTCAATTTAAATACGGTCCAGGAACCTTTATTCCCTCGTCAATTTAAATACGGTCCAGGAACCTTTATTCCTTCGTCAATTTAAATACGGTCCAGGAACCTTTATTCCCTCGTCAATTTAAATACGGTCCAGGAACCTTTATTCCCTCGTCAATTTAAATACGGTCCAGGAACCTTTATTCCCTCGTCAATTTAAATACGGTCCAGGAACCTTTATTCCCTCGTCAATTTAAATACGGTCCAGGAACCTTTATTCCCTCGTCAATTTAAATACGGTCCAGGAACCTTTATTCCCTCGTCAATTTAAATAAGGTCCAGGAACCTTTATTCCCTCGTCAATTTAAATACGGTCCAGGAACCTTTATTCCCTCGTCAATTTAAATACGGTCCAGGAACCTTTTTCAGGATCAATTAAAATACGATCCAGGGATCTCAATGAAACAATACGCAACTTGGACCGAATTTAAATTGTGTTAGGAAAGAGGTTCCTGCAGCGGAACCCAATACAAACCATTAGAATTTATGAGTTCCTGGACCTTGAACAACCCTGCTTCTGGGTTGTATCAATCTCATTTTCTCTTTCCAAAGGGATCGTTACAACCCAGAACTGTCCGTGACTGTACACACACAAACACATGGTGTCATGGTATTTTTGTGTAAGTTTGTTGAATGGCAGCGGAAATTGACTGTTTTAGAGCGATACTTCTTAAGTCAACTTTTTACAGTGTTGTTGGTTTTTTTCGTTCATGTTTTAAATATACTTTATGCACAGATAGAGTAATCGGGACTGAACTTAAACTGGAAACTGAAGCTCTCTCTAGGCCTACATCGGGGATCGAATCCTGGATCCCTTTATTAACAAGGTGACTGACTACATGACCACCACGCCATCTGGAAGGCTCTTTCTTAATTGATCTGGACATTTCAAATGTATTCTCTCTCTCTCTCTCTCTCTCTCTCTCTCTCTCTCTCTCTCTCTCTCTCTCTCTCTCTCTCTCTCTCTCTCTCTCTCTCTCTCTCTCTCTCTCTCTCTCTCTAAGGATTTTGAAGGTCCGGGGCTGTAGCCACCTTAAACTCCCCTTAAATACCAGTATTTTTTTCATATTTGTCTAAATCCCTAATAAGCCTTGTTAAGGGCTGATCAACCCAATACAAGACGTCGAACGCATCCAAATCTTGCTTGAAAAAATATGAGTCATTTGAATTAACGAGACTGTTATAACTCTTGTCTTCCCAATTTTCTAAGATTTAAGTGACCTAATTTGTTCCTGTGAATTTTCCTCGTTAAGAATAATTTGACTGAAAATTTGTCGAATTGGTTTCTTTTAATAATGTTTTATGTTCGTGTATTTAACTTAGGTTTAACCTGAAGGGCGGAATGAGGAGACATGAATGGTCTTAACCAGGCCCGTACCCAGTATTTTTTTGAGGGCGGCTATTTGGGGCGACCTGGGGACAGTTGCCCTTCCCCAGTTTTCGCCGATACTCGTTCAGAAGCATCTATATAGTTCCGAGTTTTGCAAATTAAAAATGTTTTCAAATTTCATTTATTTTCTTATACTAGAACCATTGAACATCAACGATAATTCCATGTTTAGAAAATAATATCTTTATAAATTAATTATCGCATTAGAAATTATTATTACAATAAAGAATTCTAAATGTGCTACGATCCTTTGTTTTAGGTCCACTTTTATGCACATACAGACTAATTGGGACTGGACCTACAGTTTAACGTGGGATCCGAGCCACTATGTGCCTCCACCGGGTCTGGATAGAGAAGACTTCTCATTAAGAGGCCATAATAAAAAGTAAAGTAAAAGTAAAGTGTTCCCCTGTGCTTAGCACCACGCCATGAAGGCGTATAGGGGGTGTGGGGGTAACGCCCCACACTTTCTTGATCCGGTCGTGAGTGGGGGTGATGTGATCAGCACCACGCCCCTGACCGCCTTTACCCCCCAGGTTTCCCCAGGTACCCATGTTATTCGACGCTGGGTGGGCGCCGGGGCCGCTTCCATCGTTAGAAAAGTTCCCGGATTTGAACCAAAGAGGCCATAATGCAGGAGCAAAAGTGGACATAATTGGGGAAGGGGGAGCAACGGCCATCTCATGCCCCCTCCAATCTCCGCCACTGCTGGTGGCCTTGCATCAATCGTTATAAAACTAAAAGTACCCAATATCGCATACTGCAGACTTCTGGAGACTGCCTGTCTACACAACGAAGACATTAGTTTATGCAAGGACAAAATTGAAATTTTTACGAGTATGAAAAATCGTCGATGTTATTCTCGTAGCTTTTTGTAAGTTCACATTTAAAAATTTCATGGCATTGCAATTTGTAAATTGCTGTTTGAAACAAGGAAAATATTTACTCAGATGCCATGTTGCTGTTCACCCAACCAGACCAATCGCTGAGGAATAACATTGCCAACAATGAAGCGAACTGTTGTACCATTGGTCCTGCTGGGTCGGATACCCGTTGTGCGTTGGCGAACACGTCAGCCTGGTCGGTTGGATGCCAGCATCAACCATACAGGGCGACTGCAAGAATTAGTCAGTTTCAACGTATCACTGGATGAGGACAGTCAAGGGGGAGGGAGGGGGAGCTGCTTCAGTTCCCGGTAGAGGTACAATCGGGGGCAAAGGTACACCGCCTTGAACAACGTATTGTGGAAAACGGCACGGTTCTGCGCTCTCTGGGTGGTTCCACTCGAAAATGATCCGCTAGAGGCGCTGGTGTTGACCCCGGTGCTTGGTGTTCGACTGCTTATAATGGAAGTAAATGGAGTTTTCGCTGCAACGTCTGATTCTTTTACATGAAGCATTTCTATGAATGTGATAATTGCTATGATTTTTGGTACAGTGATCGCGAAGATATTAACGAACATTCTAGACAGTCGACCACGTCCTGTTATGGTCATACTTTCGTTAATAATACGGGAGAAAAAATACGCGTGGAATGCTCTTGACAACTAAATTTTTGTGTATGAATTAGGTTCATTATTATTATCATCATCATTTCTTTTAAAGATATACACACTGAAGCATTTGTATTTTTGATATTTACTGTCTCTTTTCTTCCGCTTTAAACTAATCGCGGCGATGATGATAATGATGATTGCATGAAACGACAAGGGGAAACTAACAACTTTCTTAGTGCCATCGACATGAGTGTAAGGCAACTTTCAAACCAATGGGATAAGCGACACGGGATGTTCACACTGTTACACTAGTGACACACACTGCCAGACTGTAAAATAGCATGCATTGCACATGAGAGTCCAAACAGCAAACGACACGTTCATATGGCGTATTCGCGTACTACTTGTTACTTCGGTCCGAAAGCTCCTTAAAGGAAGGGTGCTGAGACCGAAGCGATGCGCTACAGGGGGAGTTCCCAACTAAGTGACAAGCGACATGGTGCCTTCAGTCTATTAGCAAGCGTTGCTTGCGAACAACAGATAGGCGACACTATCAACCGCACATTACAACAAGAGATCTAGGCGACACGATAAGCCACACGTGTCGCTTTGTCGCATCTGCGTCGTTCAAACTGGGCCATTTCCTCAATAGCTTGCAACATGTTGCCGTGGTTTGTTGTTCGCGCATACGCGATGCAACGAGTGTCTTGCTTTAGTGAGATTGCGCACCAAAGCGACAAGCGGCACGCGACACTTATCGCTTGAGGATTTCACCAACCGAACGATGGCCTGTTCTTCCCGTCATGCCGCTACGATGTGAAATGTTGCTCTTGATTGGCTCCTTTCCAAGCAACATGTGTCGCTTCGGTATGAAAGTTGCCTTGGACAAAGGACCCGTGTCGCTTTGGTGTGAAATCCTCGTATCGTTTGTCGCGTGTCGCTTTGGTGTAAAATCTCCTTGAGGAAACTGTGCAGTCAGAGCTTGTCCCTACGGTTCGAAAGACTGCATTGATTACGGACTGCTCACTTCCAAGCGAGACTTGTGGTTTGTCGCCTCGGTATGAAATATCTCTCAGGATACTATTTATATTCTAATAACATAGAAAACTAAAACTCTAGTACACAATCAAACACCTGACGTCCGGAATCACTTTGCGATGTTTCTTCTTGTGTTACGCATGCTATTTATTTATTAATTTTATTTTACTTTTCTTTCCAAATTAATGCCGTTTCGTGACTGCATATCACTTCACAAATATAACTGTTTCCGTCAATTCACGTACCGCCTTTCAAGCCAAACAAATCTACTTAATATATTCCAAAAACCAACAAAGGCGCATTACTTTCATAAGAAAATTAGTTGCGATTCTGATCGCACTGCCATCTATGTTCTCATCGTCGCGGGAACCAGTTTCTTGGGTCGTTTTCCACACTAAGTTCTTCAAGGCGCTGTAGCAAAGGTAACAAAAGGCAAATTATCCATCACTATTGTCGTTCTTCTTCGTTCTATGCGTTATAGTTTTACGAACTGGAACAGAACTGATGCTTGACCAAGCGTCTTCAATTTTTTAGTGTTTTTATTTCATTACAAGTATAAGTACATTGCGGGAAACAGAGCGAGTGAATAAGGAGCAGGACAATTTTCCCACTATTACCTTTGCCTTTGGCTGTACAGTGGGATGCATACGTATTCAGAGTTTCCACACACCTTGAAAACCTGGAAGTCTCGAGTACAATTATCAAGGAAATGTCCGGGGAAATCATTTCGCGTTCACGTAGGAACCTTGATACTGCTTTGCAAATTGTCCACGACTATTTTCATCAATTTTTATCTTTCATCGTATGAAATTTAAAGCAATATATTTCTACGTATTGTGGTACAGAGGTTGTACGAAGCTTATTGGAAGTTTTGTTTTCAATTCTTGCATCTCTCATTGCCTAAAAGCATTGCAATGAGCATGTTGGTGGGCAATTCGCTTCGTAATACTTATGCTTCCCACTCTACATACTGGTTCCAGTTCCACTGTAAACTGCAAGTCCAGTCCCGATTAACCTCTCGGTGCATAAAATGTTTCTTTAAAAATTTGACTTGTGAGGATAGTCGTGTGTATTTCTGACGCCATAAACCTTGGGAAATGTATTTGACGCGGTTAGAAGGGTTAAATTGCAGAGGCGGTCCTGGGAAAGGGTGGGGTAAATATAAGCATTCGTCCCACACCCCGCCATGTTGTAAATTACATAAACTATAGTGCACATTAGCATGTATACCCTGAAGTATGCAAATATCCAGTAACATCTATACAACTAAAATAGAGATTACCGAACACACAGTCCAACATGCACCAAAACTTACCTAGGGTCAGATTTACCCAAGGGAGGGAGGCATGGGGGCCACATCCTCCTCAAACTATGAAATATTTTAATGTGAACTATAAAAATCTACAATAACATTTATGACTTTTCAGCTTCAGAATTTCGATTTTGTTCATGCAATCGTGATGTGAAAGTGTCCCTCTTTTTTGCTTTACTCACGTATTATACATTATAAGAATCATTGATAAATACAGTCTGTAACAAAATAACTGCATCACCGGTAAATATGAGGGGAATATTGAAATGTGCTTAAATTGCCATTGTAATAATGTGCCAAATAATGGCAAATTGCACCTGGGATTGTTCCTTGGTGCATCTTGATTATTTTTGTTATTTTGCACTACTGTCTTTCATTCCACTCCCTGCCAACAGGTGTCTCTGATATGTGTGCAAATGGCTGCCGCCTGTTTCTGACGTGCAGTGTTGTGTTTACTGCTGGAAATCATGTGAATAGTGGGTGGAAAATCTGTGTAATGTATTTCACTCTATAGCTAGATTACTAAAGTGTGTTCCAGCCGTGTCTGAGAGGTAGTCTGGACTATTCTCTATTACTAAAGTGCAGCAACTGTGACCAGTGTACAGGCAAGGGGAAAATCCCAAGTGACACTTCACCACGCAAACATGACAAGATTGTGGCCCTGAAATCAGCTGTTTTAATTATTAACACACATATAAAACAAGGCCCAGGATTAATCTAAAGTAAAATATGAGCGGTATAATTGTCTACATATAACATAAAGCACAGTTTGCGTTCCATCGTGTTAACTGGTGCAGTTATTTTGTTACAGACTGTACGTACCATTTAATTTGCAGATACGTTATTTTCTAATCATAGAATTATCGTAGCTGTTCAATAGTTGTGCTGTAAGTAAATTAACGGAAATTTTGAAAACTTTGTTCATTTGCGAAATATAGTATTATTCGAGTACTTCTGAGAATTGAGTTATGCACCAAGATGTACGTCGTGTTAACGGCCTTAGTCTGTTAGTCTATCGGGCAGCTGTATTTTTCAGTCACTTTTGACCATAATTTTACTTCTAGCTGCAATAACATAGCGTTGGTGGGCATACACTCGCTATTGAAGACAATATTTTTTCCATATTTTCGGATGTCCCCCTCAAACAAATCCTGGGTACGGGACTGTCTATGGTATTTCAAAATCGGTCAAAAATAGATAACGTGTTTTCCGTCTTTTTTTTTACGGAACGAAATTATATTAAATTGCAACTTATTACATGTAAAATATTGAATCACTACACTTAAACGCAAGGAAACGCAGGCATGTCACGCGATTTTATAGTTCTGAATATCACGCACGCCATCTCTTGTCATTGTCTACCAGTTCAGGTGACAGAATGTTGTTTTCACAGCATTCCAATACCCTGAAATTTCACTTGTTCCAGACGAGTGCCTGACGTAGAATTAATCAGTCCCTTCCTTTTCACCTCGCCGCGACGCGTTTTTATTTGGCAACGCTGACGTAGGAGGCCTGCGCTCGGCGACCGCCACGTGACGTCACTCTCGGTTCGTCCCCATGGCAACGGCTTTCCAACGGTGCTCTTCGTTTGTTCCTTTCCGTCCTCCCGAAATTGCTGTGTTGTGTGTCTCAACCCGAAGAGTTACAAACCCCAGAAATCCAACCTTCCCTAAATTTTGACCTTAATATTCAGAATTAACTGTTGAGTTCAGTTAGAACCTGCGTTTTTTATGCGGTAGTAACTTGGGTACATGTTGCCTGCACCTGCAGCTGAACCAGGATGAGAAAACCCCCGGATAACAAAACTGGACAGTCATTTGTTTTCTCTTCTCGCTTGCTCTCAGCTTGTTCGAGTGTTGCCATACCTATAACTTTTCTCGCTTCGTTGTCAAACTTCAACGTTTTCGCGGTGTAGGGTTCTTCAGTCCATGGTGATGAAACACTTGTCACTGAAAAAAGGTGACGATGATGTGTTGAAGAACGCCGGAAATTGGCAAAGCAGAGGCAGGATTTCAAGGCAAGCAGCTGATTGCATCGCCCACGCTCCCTCCGCTCACTTACGATTGAAGCGACGACAGCGCCAGAGAGTTTCCTCGGTGAAGCTATAGTGACAGAATTATGGATTGCTAGTGTGGCCAACCAAGAGTATTAGCTACTAAAATATCATGTTTTTGCTTCGCTCCCAAAAGCGATATTTTCAAACACATCAAGTGTTGCACAAGACCTCTTATCAGTTCACAAACCCCAGATTAGCATATCGCCAATCACAGAACTGCGAATTATGATCCTGCAACCATTTCTTATAATCCATTCTCCACGAAATCGGCCTTCTGGGTGGAAAACTTCAACTTATGCCATTAATCACTGGAATATTCTGTATTGTGTGAACTGGAAATGAAAAGTTTTTAGAAATACTCCATAGTGAAAAAAAAAATCGATATGAACGTGTCTCCTAGTTCTTTTGCATTACAAGAAGCGATCAGAGTTAAAGTTGCGTGATATTTGAAACACAACATGTATTGCGAAACTCGAGACGACTTTCGAGACTTGACACTTCACCCTCGATACGAGACGCGATTCTCACAACTTGACTTTACTCTTGAGACTTGATTCTCGCGACTTGAGACTAAACTCTTGATTGTCTCGACTTGACTCTTGATTGTCTCGACTTGACTCTTGATTGTCTCGACTTGACTCTTGATTGCCTCGACTTGACTCTTGATTGCCTCGACTTGAGACGTGGCGTTCGAGACAAGCCTTCTCACTCACTAGACAAGAGTCTAGCAAAGTCTCGTCTCGTACCATCCCCTAATGTAGGGCGCGTTGTTATGCCTTGTGCAATACCGCATTAAAGTAACGTGTTTGCTGAGTTGATTAAGTGAGCGGTTGAAGACTATATCCCAGCAATCGTGCAACAAAATTATATCGTGCAAAGTCAAGCATAACCTTCCTCCTGCTAGATAATTCCCATTAAACTTTACAACATTTGTGTATTTATTCCCAGTGTAGGACGCTCCAATCAGCATGCAGTCGCATGTGCGACGTTGAACATAAAAAGGCGCGATGTCGCACCAGTGCTAATCACTTTCCGGAACAGAGATTTTTTAATGCCGCTATGGCGAAGTATTTGTAGAATCCTGTGTTACCTACTGGACACTGGACAACGTGTTCCACCTAATGCGCTATTTAAATGCAGATTGGGAGACGACAGTGGGCGTGGAAATTGCGGTTATAACTTTCACATCCTTATGGGAATAAAGGTTTGGAAGAGGGAGAGCAAAATTTGTGTATTGAGTAACCGTTTCGTTGTAATGCCCAATGGGTCTCTATCGTGGAATACATACAAAGTCACGTCACTATTTCGATTGGCCGTATTCTGAAGGACTAGTCGCACGTAAGAATCGCAATATACAGGGTGGTCATAATTAACGTTACCCTACTCAGAACAATCTGGAGCCCGCTCGAAGCAACGGAATGCGTTTGAGGCTTCGTATAGAAGCTACGGATACCATGGGGAAGCGAATTCTGATGAAAAGAAAATAGTTCACATTTTCACCACCAGGCGGAAATGTGGCGCTCCAGTAACAATCAGAAGTAGGACATGCATTTTGAGTCGATGTCAGTACCGGGGTGTAAGGGGTGCTCCTTCCACATAGTGCACCCAATAGTCAACATCACTTCCACGTAGTACACCCTGGACTTCAGACTAACGAGGCTCTGGCGACTGGCCCCATGGCCAGTATAATTTTGTTTGTGTTGGCCTGCGTTTTGTCCTTATTTGTGCTGAGTGCTCCTTTACAGCCTCGGCTTTTAACGAAAGTCCGAAAACAAACACGGAAACAAAACTTATGTCACTTCCTATCGGCCGATTTCCTTACTTCCTGCACTTGCACTGCTAGCTGAAAAAATCATTTCTAATCGTATCCTTGCACATGTTTCTCCGTTTCTCTCTCCTACTCAACACGGTTTTCTCCCTCATGCTTCCTGTGATACAAACCTTGCTTGCTTGCTTACCAAAGCAGTTAACTGCCTGAATGCCAAGCAAGACATGGATGTTGTATACTTAGACTTTTCCAAAGCCTTTGACTCTATCTCTCACACGCAACTCATCCACAAATTATCGAATAGATTCAATATTCACGGAGCTCTTCTTAAACTACTTTCATCTTACTTGCACAATAGAAAGCAAAAGGTTATCGTATCTGGTTGCTCTTCGTCGTGGCTCCCTGTAGTTTCCGGTGTGCCCCAAGGAAGTTCGCTGGGGCCCCTGTGTTTCTCTCTCTTCATGGATGACATTCACGAATATATTTCTTCCGAATGTTCAGTATTATTGTATGCTGATGACTGCAAATTATTCCGAAACATTACCTCACCTCAGGACACATGCTACATCCAAGACAATCTCAAACACATTGAACGCTGGTGTCAAGACTGGAATCTCAAATTAAATCCGGATAAATCTGCTGTCATGAGGTTTACCCTAAAATCCAATAACACAGTGCCATCCTACAAGTTATGCAACCAGGTTATTCCGTTCGTACGACAGCACAAGGATCTTGGTGTCATTTTTGATAGCAAACTGACTTTCAACCATCACATAGACTACATAACTTCGAAAGCGATGAAAACACTTGGACTAATTTACAGATTTACAGACATAACTCACGTTTCTGCCCTCAAAACCTACTTTACAATGTGTGTTGTTCCTATTCTTGAATATGGCTCCTGTATTTGGTCAATGGCATGTGAAAGCAATTTAAAGAAAACAAACAAAGTAGTAAGTTTCTTCGTCAGAATAGTCAAACACAGATGCCCAGCCCTTGCAAACTTCTCCAAACAAGAAATTCTATCCACTCTACAAATTCATGACCTTTCTCTTCGCCGTCAACTCTCAGATTTAACACTACTCTTCAGAATCATCAATGGACAACTTTTCACCAGCGAACTCTTGCCACTTCTTAATATCAGAATCCCACGTCCCAACGGTAAATGCAACAACTTCTTTTACATTAAATCTTCAAGGCTATCCTTAGAACAAAGATCACTTCTCTACAGGCTACAAACCATTTACAACTCATTAAAAGACGCTCCGGGCTTCCATTTATCAAAGCAGACTTACAGAACGGCGTGCATAAAGCAGCTGAAGTATAAATAATATTATTCTTGATCTAGTTGTTATTATTCTTGTTATATATGTATATGTGTGTGTATGTGTCCATCTTATTATTTTGTTTATTTCTTTTCCGGTTGATATCCTGATGTAAAATGGATTTTTCTGTATTCAGGACTTTTCAAATAAATAAATAAATAAATAAATAAATATTTTATGATTTTAGTTATGCAACGTTAGAGTTGTTATGTGTAACGATAAGGGGCTGGACCCCGTATAATGTGACGGGTGCAAAATAGCCTTCGTGCTGACGCACCCAAAATTTTGAAATCAAATTCAAATTCGATGTCAGTACCCTAGTGCTTAATATACGCACCACCAACGTGCTAGTTTCTTTGGAAGCGTAAGACAGTGTGTTCGCCGACCTCCGTGTCGTAGTGGTTAGCACAGCGCGCTACGAAGCCAGGGGTCACGGGTTCTAATATCGACCTGGGCATGGGTGTTCTTTGTGTCTAGAATATTGGCTGGTGAGAAGGATGCGCACTGCCATAAGTGGTAGGCTTTTGCGCCTGCGCAAAACTAAAAACGGCCATAATTTTTTTACACAAGCTAGACTCTCACTGCGGCTGCGAATGAGACAATGCGAAAGTAATCCAGCTTCCATGAATAGTTTCTTTTTTTGGTTTATCTGTATATTTGACAGTAAAATTGTAAAGTTGACCAAGTGCACTAGGCGATTCGAGGTAAAATTGGCTGAGGATTCGATAAGATGAAATGTTACGCATTTTATCGTCCTAGTTAAATCCGTCGTGGTGTTTAAAGCAACACGGAAATCATCCTCTGCATTTGAATCTGTGAAACTGTTTCTCGTGGATAATTATCCTCCTCAATCTACCTACCTGGACGGTTTCTTCATTACTTTCAACCACTCTTGTAATTTCCCGTTGTTCTTACACCTTTTCCTTATAAAACCTGCAGCTCTTTCCTGGGTTGGAAACATTTGCCGCTCTTTCAATCTTAGATTGGAAACACTTGCCGCTCTTTCTTTCGTAGATTTGAAACACTTTCCGCTCTTTCTTTCGTAGATTTGAAACACTTTCCGCTCTTTCTTTCGTAGATTGGAAAAACTTGGCAGACCTTTATTTCGTGTTTTGGACACACTTGCAGCTCTCTCTTTCGTGTTTTGGACACACTTGCAGCTCTCTCTTTCGTGGTTTGAAACACTTGTCGCTCTTTCTTCGTAGATTGGAAACACTTTCCGCTTCTTCTTTTGTAGATTGGAAACACTTGCAGACCTTTATTTCTTGGGTTGGAAACACTTTCAGCCCTTCCTTTCGTGTTTTGGAAACACTTTCAGCTCTTCCTTTCGTGTTTTGGAAACACTTTCAGCTCTTCCTTTCGTGTTTTGGAAACACTTTCAGCTCTTCCTTTCGTGTTTTGGAAACACTTTCAGCTCTTCCTTTCGTGTTTTGGAAACACTTTCAGCTCTTCCTTTCGTGTTTTGGAAACACTTTCAGCTCTTCCTTTCGTGTTTTGGAAACACTTTCAGCTCTTCCTTTCGTGTTTTGGAAACACTTTCAGCTCTTCCTTTCGTGTTTTGGAAACACTTTCAGCTCTTCCTTTCGTGTTTTGGAAACACTTTCAGCTCTTCCTTTCGTGTTTTGGAAACACTTTCAGCTCTTCCTTTCGTGTTTTGGAAACACTTTCAGCTCTTCCTTTCGTGTTTTGGAAACACTTTCAGCTCTTCCTTTCGTGTTTTGGAAACACTTTCAGCTCTTTCTTTTGTGGGTTGGAAACACTTTCAGCTCTTTCTTTCGTGGGTTGGAAACACTTGCAGCTCTTTCTTTCGTGGGCTGGAAACACTTATGGTTCCTGAGATCCTTCCTTCCGTTTCTTTTGGCTCCACGTGCCGACACCGTCTGCGACCTGGGCGACAAAAAAACAATGGCGCCTCTATTCCGGAGTTTCAGGGCCGTAAGGTTGTAGGACAATTCATACGACACGAGATAGGAAATCTTCCGCATAAATCACACGAAAAACTCTCTCGCTCCTCTCGGGAGAACAAAGGAACCGCAGTGAACAAGAAAAGAGAAAGAGAGATGCTTGTTTGTAATTGATACGTTGGGTACGAGCTATTCTTTCAGGACCTTAGAATTACAGCTGGCTTCATACGTATCAATTTTACTCTATTATTGCCTCTATATGCAATGGATAATATTAGTCTAGCATCTATATTCTCCTGCATGGATTACAGTAAAATTTTTACATGCTAGAAACTGCCTCACAGAAAAAGCATTGTCATTTATTCCTTTATAACCACGGTTCTTCTGCTTGCCTCACTTTATCATGTGATCCGGTCAAAACATGCAGTCCTGCTTCATTAAACTCATCCAGTGACACACTCAATTCAGAACGTGTGTGTTCTTTTCAATAGTTACCCATATTGATATATTGTTACAGAAACGATGTTGTTATTTGTAAAGTTACCACTGCCTCTGTGAATGAGACAAAACAATGGCCACTCGCTGCAGTGGCGTAGCAAGGGGTGAGCGAAGTGGGCAACCGCCCAGGGCCTCGCGCCTGAAGAGGCCTCGCGTCCAATGGGGTTGACACAAAAAATGTATTAAATAGAAGTGATGTAAAAAAATGGAAAAGGCTAATTTTTGAAGGAAATTAAAACATTCTGTTTTTATCGGGCTTCTTGTTAAACATTATAATACCTCAAACCAGGGGTGTAACATACAGGGCCCAAGCCCTCAGATAAAAGTAAAAATTATTGTCACATTTCTCATGTGAATTTACGCAAAAATTCACGGTAACTTGCTTGGCCCAATTTTACCCACTTATTATTTTCTTGAAAAAAGAGCACTTTGTCTTGTCTTTCCTTCTTTCGCTCGACCTTACACTCACAATTATAATATGTTAACAGTAAAGCACTTCCAGCTGCCACGGAGCAAGGTGTGAATTTCAGCTCCAGGAAAACAGAAAGACATTTTAAATTACTAACTATAATTTTGTCAGTAATTTATTATTAGTTAAATATGATAATTTGCTGACGTATCTCTGAAGATTTGTTATCCATTCACATTGAGATTTCAAATTTAAAGAACAGATGGGGGCCTGGCATTCTAATCTCGCCCAGGGCCTCGCGAAATATTGGTACGTCACTGTCACCAAGTCCCTTACAGAATTTGAAAGTGGCTCGCCATAGGAAAAGAATGTCGATGTATCAGAGCATAGTTCTAGACTGTTCTGGGAAACGCACTTAAGTCCAAAAATGCAATTTTACAGCAAAGTTATTTGTTTATTATTTTAATAGTAAACATTACAGACATGATATGTTGGATCATCACGGTTTAGATTCTTTACCCTTAGAAAATTATACTAATAATATTTTCTCTAATTGGTTCAGTGTGACTTTAAGCAACAGAAAATCCCAGGTTGTGACTTATGTGCCTTTTCCTTAACGGCCTAAAGTTTATCGATGGTGTAATATTTGCGCACATCATACATTTTTGCAGTGTTCAGAAACTTACTTTTTAAAAGTAACTGATTTACAGTTACTTTTAAAAGTAACTGATTTACAGTTACTTGACCAAGAAGTAACTGAGGTACACTTACGCGTTTTGAAAAGTAACTCTGTTATAGTTATTTGGTTCAAAAACTAACTGGATTACTGGTACAGTTATTCCTTTCGAAAGTATTACTGGTACTAAAAAACGTTCATAGTTACTCTGCTGGAATTTTTCCTACAAACAAATTACATAATTACATGAAGACTTTCACCTCTCGAACCACACCCTCCGTGGCGGCGTGGTTAGCACAGCGCACTACGACGCCAGAGTTTCCGGGTTCGAATCCAAGCATGAGTGTTATCTGTGAGTGTCCCTTCATCGTATCATCACTCATCCTCATCTCCGAGATTAGCCAAAAGTGGCAGAAACTCAACATAAAATAAACCAAATCAATCAATCAAAAAACACCTTTCGAACCGAAGCGACATGACAAGCTGCACTTGTTGGTTGTCGTTTGCGTGTTTCTCGGACTGGTCCTTTTCCTCAAGGTCTCAAGGCTCCCGTATAGTGCAGGACTTTTGAATAAAGCTGTACATGGATTTATGACCTCTGTGTCCTCATATCACGGTGAATCCGGGCCAGGCCTCCCTACTACTGTATAACGAAAGCTCCGTACAATAGACAGAAAAAACCCACTTTATTGTTTATAATCGGATTTTTTCACACGTAGTTCCAAATACGGGCGGTAGATGGTGCTGCAATCAGTTACTTTAGTTTGTTTTTCTTTTAAGAAATTTTGTGAGAAATTTTTAAGTTTTCGTTCCGGATTCTTAATATTTTAACATTGGTCTAAAATGCTTAATAGAAATGTAGTAAACAAAAAGTGTTTTTCTTATTTATAATTACAGTAGCCTATCTCAAGATGCAAATTACAGGAATTTAATGTTTGTGTGCAAAAGCTTTAAAATAACGTTAGTAAATCTTCAGAGCCCCAAACTGAAAATGATTGTTACTGAATCTATTATTATTACACATACTGATTATTTATGGTGTGCACTGATGAATGTATGTGTCTGTAGATAATATCCACGAAATTAAAATTGCTGTATTAACGAACAATTTGTTTTTTGTTGTGCAAGAAGCGTTAGGGTTGGTCTGGAATGCAACTCAATGCCTATCTTCAACTTGTGTTCCTTTACCATGTATCATGGAATGGGCTAAATGTTGTGAAGCATTTCGCCATTCAGGTTGTGATCCAAAAACCGCAATGTTGCATATTCAAATCAACTTAGTCATATAATTGGTGGGAGTGTTTGAAGAAAGATCATGCATGTAAGGTGGATGTTTGAAACCAGGTCTGGCATGTAGGGTGTGTGTGTTTGACAATTATTATTTTTTCTCAGTGGGGAGAAGTGCATATATTTATTTTGTCCTGCTGGTTTGCCTTGGCATTGATAACTCCCGGACAAATATCGGAATATGTCCGTATTTGGAATGCAACCAAAAACCACTTGACACACTTGCCGGTTCACATGTGAAAATAATTCACATGAAATACCTCCCTTAAAAGCCCTTAGAAATTTGCATCACTATATAATCCTACGCAATGCTAAACGATATTGCTGTATTGTCGAGGTATAATCATGGTTAATTAAAAGCACAAGTGAATTATGAGATGCAAAATCACCTTGAGCATGAGACAATGAAACACCCGAACAATAAAAAGTGCCGAGGTAATGAGCAAAATTAATTTATGTATGTATATTTGAAACATTTTATACTACTCTTTGGTCGCACGCATAGGTGTACATACAATTTTTTTCCATTACGAACTGTCCAGACCAGCCCGGAACGCATGTAGATTTGTGCATTTTTACTATATACTTAAGGTGGTGCTTTTCTATTGCTTTTGTTTACAACAAGCATCATTTCAGTACTTCTAGATAACTTTCTTGAGTATGTACTTTTGAGAAGCTTTCAGTTTAATTTTAAGACTAATTAAACTTAATTATAACTAATAGAATTCTTGTAGATGAACTCTTAAAGTAATTCTAGACAGTGTCACTTTTTTCAACTTGTATTGCTGTTATGTATAAATGTCTTATACTACTACTAAACTTAAAACTAAATACATGGCTTCTCTTCTGTGTCTTTTGTACATAACTGCATCTATCATGTAGATAGCTATAGTTGTATATGTGTCTGTGTACATAACCTGTGTTCTTTTTTGTTATTATTTCCTCTTTTATTTTGCAATGTAATGAATGTTGTTACTCTTTTATACAGAACTCATGTTGGAGGTTCCGAAGGACTAAGGTGAGTGGACCAAAAAGGAAATGGGACATATAATTTAGATAGACCAATTCACACACAGAATTAAAGGGCATTTTTATATTGAGGCATGTTTCTTCAGTAGATGCACCGAAAAATTACTAACATTTCCCCAGACTACAATTTGACTTGAATTTTGTGAAAATGTAACCCAGGTTGCTTCAGTTTCACTAATCATGTCGTACTCTCAGCTTTAAGTGTACTAGTTGCTAGAAGGGTAGGTCAGCCGCGAAATAATGTAGCCTACTGTTTAGAATTGTCCCGCTTAAAAATGTGCGTGCAGTGTATACGTAGTTGATCTTGGCGCTGATCACATCACATCCAGTAGCGCCGAGATCGAGAATGTACGAGCCCGTACCTTTGCCTAAGCTAATACTGGCAAAATTGTGATTTGTAAGCTGATTAGTAGTTAATTCATGTAAGAACCACGTGTCCTTAAACACAAACTGAAAATCAGTATGTTAGTTTGGCTGCAAACGGTGAGACGAAACCGTATTAATATATAGAAATACACAACTATCCGGAATACTGTCTGGTCAACAATTTATGGAGAAGAATAAACTAATATCGTAATATGTTGAATATATACATATAATTGATTGTCAGAGTTCCTCAGGGCTTTTATGTAACGTAAAAAATGTGTTTTCTAACGAAATATCAGATCTAAGGCGTAATGCTATATATAATTCTTTTACACCAAATTTCTGGCAAAATAGCATTGCGGTAATTTCCAATCGTGGCAAGTAGCATGAAATTATTGATGTAAAAATAATTGCTGAAATTGACGATAGATGGTACTCCAACATTTAAAAATCAAAAAAATGAAAATGTATGTGGAACCTTTTGCAAAAACGTTTCTGGTGGTACAAAGTAATAGAGCCTTAATACTATATTTTCCTTCATCGTGTAGGATAAAAAGTCCCTTTCTGGGACTCAATTACAACAAATACAATGACAATCGTGTGCATGTGGTCTTAAATTATATAGTCTTATATTGTATCTTGAAATAAAGACAGTTTCTCGTGTTTCGCGTAGATTTGCTTATTTTCTTCGTGCGTTGATATTAAATCAACAGACTGATGCTTTGGATCAATAGAAGGAAGATAGGAAATACGTGCAACGCATTTATTCTGTGTTTTGTTATTACGCAGGTGAAAATTTCTCTCGCCCTGAAGTTTCTCTTGCTAGTACTTTTTCCTGGACAGTAACCGTAGAAGCTCGTGTCGTATTTGATCCTACGGTCAAACAATCAGATCAATTGAATTGAACTGTGCGCTATCTGATTCTACAGTCAAAGAACCTGATCAATTGAATTGAACAGTGCGCTATCTGATTCTACAGTCAAATAGCATGATCAGTTGAATTAAACAGTGAGTATCTGATTCTACAGTCAAAGAACCTGATCAATTGAATTGAACTGTGCGCTATCTGATTCTACAGTCAAAGAACCTGATCAATTGAATTGAACAGTGCGGTATCTGATTCTACAGTCAAATAGCATGATCAGTTGAATTAAACAGTGAGTATCTGATTCTACAGTCAAAGAACCTTATCAATTGAATTGAACTGTGCGGTATTGATTCTAGTCAAATTACATGATGAATTGAACTGTGCGGTATTGATTCTACAAGAAAATAACCTGATCAATTTAATTGAACAGTGCGGTATCTGATTCTACAGTTAAAGAACCTGATGAATTAAGCAGTGCGGTATGTGATTCTACAGTTAAAGAACCTGATAAATTGAATTGAACAGTGCGGGGTCTGATTCTACAGTCAAATTACATGATCAGTTGAAATAAACAGTGCGGTATCTGATTCTACAGTCAAAGAACCTGATCAATTGAATTGAACTGTGCGGTGTCTGATTCTACAGTCAAAGAACCTGATTAATTGAATTGAACTGTGCGGTATCTGATTCTACGGTCAAATAATCAAATCAATAGAATTGAACTCTGCGTGGTACTTGATTCTACTAACAAAAGATGACATCGATAGATTTGTATAGTGTAGCACTTCATTCTGCGGTCTAATTATCATCAATAGAATTAAACTGTGCTGTACTACAGGATTTCTACCAAATGATCAGTTCTGTGAAATGGAAATATATATATATACGGTGCTTGAATCTACGATCATGTGATCCGATCAGTAGAATTGAACTCTGTGCAGGGCTTGATTCTACTGCCAAATTGTCAGCGTCAGGCGTTACGAAGCAAGAGATACGAAGTTTGCACCCTATGTAAGGCACTGTGTATTTTTGTGTTCGTCCCATCATCATTATTTATTTAACATTAAAGCTGATCCATTTAGTAGTAGTAAAGCAACGTATCCGAAATACACAGAGAAAACTACTTTTACTCCTAAACGATTGTAGAATAGAAGCAAACCTATCGCTCAATATTCTGCGCTTCATTACTAATTCCTCAATGTGTATAAAGCACTTTCACAAGCTAAGGGTTACATTTTCACAACTTCTTGTCAGGAGGTTCGTATCTGGCAGGAATCAATATCCCTACAGTCACTTATCTATAGTTATTACTGAACACTGATATTGCTTGCTGGTTTTTGGTGGATAAGATATGTTTTTTCTTAGAGTATGCATAGTGATGCATTTTCTGCACCACTGTAGTTGTAGTCACTCATAGAATAGCGTCTGGCATGGTTGCACTTCATTCACTTTTTAAATGACAAATGTTTGTACTCTTTCCAGTTGTGTTATGGTCGATACGGTGATTCTTTCAGAAATTTATATGTTTAAAGGTTAGGCATTAACTTGAATTTTGTATCGTGCTGGACACACTTTTTATGTTTTGAAAGGGAAGTGTTGACTTTGAGCGGTGTCCTTTCGCTCTCGAGAGTAAGAATTACGGCGTATGTGGGCGTTGACATCTGAGTTAACAATGCCACACATCCGCAAGAAATATTGTGCGTCATACAAAGGTCATAAGATCATAGTGGGTTCATAAATATCGTCTTGCCTTAGCACCATCAACTCGACGGGAGGTCGCGCTGTATAGCTTGTTAAGAGGCACCGTCTGCTTTAGTGTGTCATCTTAGGATCACCAGATGACCCGATAGAGGATTTTTCCATTGTAGAGTGTCTGGAGACGTCATTCATCTCTTGTCGAGCGTGACACGTGTGTTTGAACAGTCACATACTCTTTTGGAATGCATATGTGGTCCGTATCCGCTGCTAGATCTGACCGCCCAATCGGTTAATTGATTCCATTTGACGTCAAGTGGTGACGTCTTGTAGTCAGCGTTCCTGGAGATGGTTACTGGTGAGCACTGGCGTACAAAGGGATATTTTTTTCTGGGTTGGGTGGAATTGTAAGGGTAGATAGTACATAGCGTTCTTTTAGGGGCGGGCTACACAATAAAATATTTCGTATATTTGGAGCTTTTTACTTTATTAAATTTATACTCAGACAAAAATGGTAATCGGTGGGTCGTTTTAAGCGAGGTGTGCATTTATTAAATCTCTCGTGGGTTTTTTCGAGTTCTTAACTGAGAAAATTTTCTCAATTTCTGTAGGGGCTGTAGCCCCATCAGCTCCCCCCAATGCTACGCCAGTACCGGTGAGAGAAGGTTATACGGTCCAGAAATGCAGCAACGTCTTTGGTTTGGGGGTAAGGGATACTAACTTTAATCAGCAAGTGTGTGTGTGAATATACAGGGTGTCTCAAAAGTCACGATGTAGTTTGAAAATAATTGGAATCACAAAAGCATGTTTAAGGCTTAAAAAATGAACCTTTTCAAAGTACATGCCGCAAAGAATCAGTGCTCCGCAGGGCGACCATTAGTGTACGAGCTCAAAGCCATAAGCCAAGAACTCACTTTGTGTCTCGTTCCCATCCAGCAATCTTTGTTGGTTTTCTCGTGTGCCTAAATGCGACAATTATGTCTATTAACCTTTTCACTGAACTGAATTTTTTTGATTATCTCATCCATTTATTCCACGTTCATCATCAGTGATATGGGTCTGAAATGAAAATTGTAATCAATGCACAAAATTCGACACAAACCAATGAACGTTTCGCAAATCCACAAAGTTCCACTATGTTTATGAAAGCGTAGTACCATCTAATGTCACAGAAATAGTGACAGTGCATATTAATGTGGCAAATTCCATTTCAGAATAGGTCTCTATCTTTAAAGTAAAGCTTCCATAAACTTGAAATGCCAGTAACAAAGCAGTATTCACAAAATGATTTTTCGTTTTTGTGTTTTCAAATGTTTCGACTAGATGTTTCAGGATAGTTTTAACCCATCGTTCTGCACTCATTTAAAACAGTTTTAACTATCTTAGAAAGTTCTATTAGAACCCATATCAAGTGGATTAACTATTACTACAATGTAGTATAATAGGTTTACGGTGGGTACGTTAATAGGAAGAGTATGTAGACAAAGAAAACCCTTTCTGTTTTGCTACAAAATACATTCTTTGAATGAGACCACCTTGCGCGTCAAATTATTTGAGAAGCTACAAGGGGTACACTCCGGATCAAAGGATTCAGGGTGTACCGTACCCCTTTCCAAAATTTGCGGGGTTACAGTGTATCACTCTACCCCTTAGTTCCTACGTCACTGCTAGGGAAAGTTGTTCGAAAGTTAACTTTGTGCTCAGATAGGTGTGTGTGCCGGGAATCGAACCCGTAACCTAATGATTACAAGGCTGTAGCTTTGGCCACTTCGTTATCGTGGAGATTAGGGTTCGTCGGCATTTGCAACAGCGAGGATACTGTTTTGCCTCTGAATCAAAATTAGGAACTCATATTTGTATGATTCCCAATTCTCAAAGATTAACTTTCTTATGACAGCCCGATTTATCCAGTATCCACTCCGAAAGCCGTGGTGGTTTGCCTTAAAACTAAAATTTATCAGAATATTAACTGGTTTACAAAACCGATATAATCTGCCATCCAGTGCTTAGACTAGCACGAAGCAATTTTCTGCACAGCCTGAATAAATATTATCGAAGGAATTGTGTAAGCGTTCAGAAATAATTCCTACGTCCTACCTCGGTTTGGGAACATCTTTTAGTAACAATAGTGCAGTCTAGGGAGACACTTTTGACCAGAAATATACTATTTGAACAATGTTCAAAAACCGAGACAAAAATATTTACCTGTGCCATGTAAAAACCTTCCTCACCATGGTTGAATTGAGAATGACCGCGGCTCATTAGCAAACACTTCAATTATTTTTTTTTTTTAATCTGAAATTAAATCCGTTCACTTGCCCCTTGTGCATACCGTTTGGCATACACTCTCGCATACTTCCGAGAGGTGTATGTTAAAGCCCATGGCCGTTTTATCTGTTGTTATATAAATAGATATCTCTGTTTGTAATGTAAACGTTACATGTTATCCCCATTTTTAATTGCGAATTGATTTTGTACCCTACTACATAGGAATTCGTTGAAAATGTTACATCCTTTCTCTTTAAAATGTCACAGATGTTTGAAACAGCTTGCTTTTCCGTAATTGTTCGTTCGCATGAATGAAACCAGGGGGTGGAGGCGTTTTTGTGCCTCGTGCAGTCAGCAGAGGGGAGTAAACAAAAACACTACTCGGAAAGGGATTGAAAGTTGATGTTCGTTCATCACGTCACCTGTTTCATAACCAAGAACATATGTTTCATTGCTAATTAACCTTTCTAAGCTTCTATAAATCTATTTTGAGTTGATTAATACCTGTAGTGAGTGGCTGCGATTAGGAGGGCTTTGGGGCAGTGTCTCCCCCAATGTTTTCATTGATTAATCGGAGCTGTAGTTTGTATTTTTTTACAACACTCACTATTTTCAGTTATACAATTGTAATTCTTCAATAAAATAGATTTGTATTATTTAATTTATATTATTTTCTTAATATTTATTAATGTATTAATGTTTATTAATTGAGACATTGTATGTCAAGCAATTTACTCTTGGAGATGAAATTGAAAAAAGAAAACAAGAGTACTCACGCGTTGTAAAAAGTACAACAGACACACACAGATTCCTATGCTAACTTATATGAACTAACAAAAGCCATACGTAGGAACTAATTTTAACGATGACAACATTTATCCAAATTCCCAGCAAAAAACAAGTTTAACATTTGGATAAATGTTGCCATCGTTAAAATTAGTCCCTACGTATGGCTTTTTATTAGATTCCTATACAAACTTATATGAACTCTCAACAAAAAAGTAGTCAGAAACTGCACTAGGCGAAAAAGTCAAAATTTGCCTATTAGTGGTTTTGGCATTGGTGCGACGATATATGATCGAACTCGAGACCCCTTGATTACACTGCCCCAACAAAAAAGCCCTTATATTAAATAGAAAGTGAACTGAAACCTGGTAAGACAGAAATAATTCTGTGTAAATTTCAGACCCACATGTACTTTAAATATACCAAGGAAGAAAGTTCTATTGATAAATTTCCAATTGTTGTGCATTTTTAGTTCCTAATACAGAAAAGTAACAATCCAGATGCTTCCATGAGTAAAAGACGAACAAACTCATGGTAGGGTATTGTTGGTAACAATGTTAATAATGAGTGACTATGATTTGAATAGGAGATTCTCTGAAAAAGTTGGCCGATTCGATTACCTTGTGTGTAATTGCCATTGGATTACATACAGCCCTATCAAAACATGAAATTAAATTTCGTTACAATTTGCATTGCAGCAATGCTAGTGACACATAATTTCCAGTATCTGCACGGCCTCTAGTTGAAGGGAGGGGTCTATTATCGACGAGAAATGTGCATTGGATAGCCATTCGTAAATGTTGATCAAAGGACAAACTCGTTGCAACGGAAACATTGCTTAAAGCAATTAATTATGTTGCGCATATACGAGGGTCTATCAATAAATAAGGTAACTGGTGCCTTTTCGTTGGCCTTCCTGTTGCGGTTTATTTCAAGATATGTACATGCGATATTAATTACTAACCCAAGTGGTAATGTCAAGTGGCTTGGTAAGCAGAGGGTGTTCTGTTTGAGGTATCACTGATGGAACGTTAACGTTTCTAAATATTTATTTTGCACCCAATCAGAGCGTTTGTCCAAGCATCATTCATTGTCACGATTAACCAAAAAGTGGCAGAAAATCGACGGAACATGTTCTGCACTGAAAATTTTTAAGAAGGAAAACTTAGCAACAGTGGAGGTTATGTCCCCCGTACTCGAGGGGGCTCGATGCGTGAGAGGGGAAGCGAATGGATGGAGGGGAAAACGCGGATGCTGTTAATTATCAGCCGTTTGCAGCAGCGCTCACTGCTTTACTCCGCTCACTCGTTTTCTTCCCTTCTCTACCGTTATGCACGGCATTGCTTCACCGAGATAGACTCTATCCCTGGAAACTCTGGAGCAAGGTCGCGCAGAGAGTAGGAAGGAGGTGGATGGAGCGAAGCAGTAGAAACAGCTGGGAGCTGAAGTCGCTTTCCCACTCCACGCAATCCTGTTCCTTCACACGTGTTCATTGGACGAGCACTCTCGAGTCACTACTTGCGGAGAGACATGCTTTCGTTCGCTTGCTCCAGAGATTACCGGGACAGAGTATAGTACGTCCTGAGATAATCAATAAACATCATATCTTACAAGAAAGATAAATATTGCGATAACTTTTTGAGTACCAGGCAACTCTTTAGGGGTGTAACAAGAGTGGTTAGCAAAACGCACTACGGCGCCAGAGGTCTCGAGTTCGAATCCCTGTCTGAACATGGTTGTTCTATGTGTGTGTCTCTTCATCAGTTCCATCATATCATCACTCATCGTGATCTACGCGATTAGCCAAAAGTGGCAGAAAAGCGAAGTAAAAGAAATCTCTTATTTGGGGATGTACCCCTCGATCCCCTTTAAATACGCCCTTGCCCCGTTTTGGCCCCGCCACCTCATCTAGGCACGCCTCTGATTGTGTCCTTTCCTTTGTCATTATCAAGCCTCCTTTCCTCGACATGAATGGGAGCCTGCTACCTACACGCTATTTTACCCCGTAGGTGTGGAACGTCTATTTTTAAGCACCAACCAAGACTTCTCTCTCCCAGTGCTACCTTCAAGGAGAGATGGCGTAGGTATCGATCCTCAGAATTCCTGGTCAAGAGAAATTGAGGGTATCTTCCCAGGGGAGATCTGAAGCTATGCAGTTCCTCCGAAAGATGTCCTCAGTGCTACAGGTTCAGTTTTCCTGCTGTTGTAGAGCTCTGTGCTGCAATAGACAGGCAGACATAGCATCATTTAAAGCAAGGTATCATTTTTATTAGGTAGGCCATTCCCGACGTTCAGTGAAATTATCCCACAGTACATAGCACGTCGTGACGTCATGTGGTGGAGAAGAATTCCTTCCATATTGTTCTTCATTATGCTTGTCATTAATTGAGTACATTTTAAAGTGTAGCTTTTAGCACCTTCTTTGCGAACAATAATAGCGTGTTCCACCATCACTTCAAAAGCTAATATTTCCTTTAATATGATTACCATTATGCTATTAAATTGGCTGCGTGGAACATTTATGAAAGAAAACAAACTGGTAGGATCGTTGTAATTGTTTTCCGAGAGTCAAGATTTTTGAAAAGAGTGACAACCATTGCCTCGGACAAACCGAAATATTTATTTAATTTAAATAATTGGAGCCTCTGTTGTTTTTCTAATTTCTTTGCTTATTGTCCGCATTATTCTAGGAATGAATAGCACTGCTTTCCTTGAACAAAAAGGTTCCAGAAAAGTATGTAGAGAATTCACAATGAGTCTACGTGGCTGGAAGTCAATGAAATATGATAAATTCAAGAACAAAATTTGTTTAAATCAGATTGAAGCTGATACGTTTCCTGTTACGAAGCTTGTTTGTAGTTTTTATTTCTTCTTGTTTTCTACCTCTTTAGGCTTATGTCAAGGACAAGGATGAGTGATGCTTATTTATATGTCTATGCCGACACTCGAAACTGAAAATCGATCGCCCCTTGGCAAGATCGAGATTGCTTAGCGAGTTCTTTCTTCAAAGTGTATAAAGCATACGGTTGCACGGTGCTTACACAAAATTAGAGCTAATTGCAGGAAAAAATCACTGCTGCATCCATTTTGTACTTGCTTGTGTTTTTCACATTCTCACTCGACATGGACAACTTGGGCGTAGTTGCTAATATTTAAAAAAATCTTGATTCGAACAAACATAATCAGTAGTTAAGAAAATTATGAACAATTTGTTTTAAACTCATTAAGCGACACGTGACAAACGCAGAAGAATGTAATTCTTCTAACATTATTGAAGTGCATAAAAGAATGAGATTGAATATAAATGACATTTTGTACATATACTCTCGTCAGTCCACATAGATGTGAAAATGGCGTCTAAAATGGGACCCCAGATTCTAATCTCGCGCAGGAGCTCGCGATATGTTGCTACGCCAATGGTGTGTGGATAAATCACTGCCGGGACGTGGGAGAGATTGACTTTTGGACGTTTTCTCAAAATGTCACCCCTAGAATGAGAAATAGACATGGAGTCAATAATATTTTGGAGTATTAAGTAACTTCCGATTTGTGGTGTTGATTGGCCCCTGGGTTGCTGTCAAAGATTTAGATGGGTCACAATTTCTAAGAAACAATGTGTATTCATCATTATATATGCACTTCCAGTTTATTTTTACCGCGAAATTTATTCATTATAGCTTTACAAGGTGCACTAGCATACAGAGATTATTATTATTTTTTTAGGGGGCTGGAATTGTAAATAATACATATTACATAGCTGCATTTTAGGAGGGAGGACTGAATAAAATATTTAGTAATTACCACGTTTAACTCTCGTTTCAAAAAGTTGTACAGACAAAAATGACAATGGGGGGGCCATTTTATGGGGGGTTGCATTTATCACTTTGGTTTTTCCTGGATTTTTAATGCTTTCCTTTGAAAATTTTATTTTTATAAAAAATTCGCGAGGGGCTGTAGCCCCATCAGCTTCCACTTCCGGATTTTGGTCCACCCTTCGCTCAGCCCCTGTATGTACAGCATTGAGATATGTAAGCAAAAACTTGCACATGTAAGGTTGAATATTTGATCTTGCATAGAGCTAGATAATGATTGAAATTTCTGGTGTGCTCACAGTAAATCAATTCCAAAAACGGAATAATTGAAATTACATTATGGTTATGTTACCGTTAAAAACTGCCATGGTATTTTTTTACGGTATTTATAGCGTCATTTCTCTAATCAGGTTTTTGCACTGTAGTTTTAGACCATATTATAATGCGTTTGTACTTGGCTGGTACAATTGTTGAGAGGTGCTGCCATGCAACAATGGTGGCGCCCCAGAACAGCAATCGATACTACAAAGACGAGCCGGAGCGGCGCCACAGAGAGCTCCAGAGTTTTGGTGTTTTTTTTGTGTGTTTTTTTGGAAACGAGGAGTTGATTTCGGTCATAGGCGGCTGGCTACCTTCCAAGATCGGGTGGAAGTGAGGCCACGGGCCATGTGACGATTACGCCAGGTAGCAGAGAGAAAGGGGGAGGGGCGCTGTATCACCTGATGCTGACGCTACGAAACGAGGGCGTTGCGGGGGAGCATTTTCGGCAAGGGTGCATTGGCGTCGCCAGAAATTTTGCAAGGGTTCAGGCAATTTGATAAAATATTAATAGTAGAAACAATAATAATTATTAACACGGTTGTAAATGTTATACAATAATAAATATTGTGAGCTAATAGAAATTCATTTTATTATTATTATGTAAATGGGAAGACTTTGCTACTCGATCCAATAACAAAGTGAATTAATGTAAAAATTATTATTGTTTTTAATTGCATTAACGTTTACAGGTTTGTGAATGCATATAATTTGCGCATTTCACCAATAAAAGTTACTAGCATCTGCAGCCTATATGCTTCAGACAAATGAAGTCAAAATATGCTACATTTTTAAAGCCTCACACACGTAACCCACCTTTGTATCATATTCAACTTTATTTCATTTGTTCGCAAATATCACAATGTACTTCATAATTATATGAAATCAGTGCATTATGAATATTTTAATCGTATTTCATGTCTAGAAACTTAAATTTTGTGTGTTAAAAATGTCACTATGTAACGTTGGAATGTCCTTATTTTATTATTATTTACATTTCATGTAATTAGTGTACTAAAATTCAGAGTTACTGCATTTTGTTATTAACTTTTACACGCCACGTTCAAGAAAGAGATTTAACAGTTAACATCTTTACTGATACTGTTTATACTCCTCGCACATACACTTATAAATATTGGAATTTTGAAAACTGTGGAACCATTTCTTCTTTGGATTAAGTGGTAGAATATGAAAATATTACCTGTTCCTGTATTTGTCAATTTTTTCGATCTAATGCATGTTTTCTTTGGTTATTCTGTTCGAATACTAACTGAATGGACAGTATTTCTGTTATTAACTACAAATATCAAATAACAACAAAATAGATGCTTCACTTTCCACAGAAAATGTGCGACTTAGTAGAAGCGACTAGGGCGACACCTAGCCTAACGCCTTCTAATCTTTTAAATAATCGCCTTTTGAGTAAACTTCGTCCCTCTCGCGTCTGGTACGGGTGTTTCTGGCTTGATTCCGCGATCAACAGGTGATGGGAGTCGCGATTCGATAGTCGAACAAGAAACTCAAGATATGATCGAATCCCACTTTGCATTTCCACCCGACACGAGAGAGAAAAACTTCCCAAGTCGTTCGGTGTAAGGGACCACTTTTTACCCCCTCCCTCACGGATGCCTGAACGGAAAATCCCCGGGCAGACTGGCAACAGGCTTCATTGATCGATCAGGATTTGGTAGGCTCTCCAGTCAATGCAAATATAATCTAAAATTTACGACTTTCACTCTTTTCGGGGCTCCGGGCGGACCGCAGAATGAGAAGAGCCGGGATAATGAGTGCGTTCCTCTCTTCCCGATAGTGGAACGACCAGCGATGTGTGCTAATCGTTTACATACTATGCTTACATTGAGGGATGACGTATCGGCCATTATGCTTTTCTATGACAGGTTGTAGAAGGTCTGCATGTATAATATCTGGGGGGGGGGGTCGAGAGATTTATATCTAAGCACAATGTCCTCATTTCGTATCAAGTTCCTATATGTTCTGCTCCTAAGATCTAATACTGTGACACGCTCCTAGTGCCTTCTGGGGCTTCCTATTGGTCTAGGATTTACCAATCATCTTTTAATTAAAACGGGAACATAAATTAAGAGTATTTGAAAATTAAATCCTTAGAAAAATATTTGGACATAAAAGGGATGAGGGGACAGGTGAGTGGAGAAGGTTATATTTAGAACTCCATAATTTGTATTCATGTCCAGATATTATTAGAATAATTAAATCAAGAAGAATTAGGTGGGCAGGCCATGTGCCAGTAATGGGAGAGGAAATAAGATTGATTTATTGTTTTAAGTCCACTTTATGCACAGAAAGACTAATCGGGACTGGGCCTACAGTTTAAAGTGGGATCCGAACTACTGTGCCATGTGCCTCTATCGCGTATCGAATCCGGGACCCCTTGAGAGAGGAAAGAAGAATTTACAGGATCTTTTTTAAGAAATCTGATGGTAAGGGTCCAGTCCGATGGTCAAAACGAAGGTGGAGGGATAAAGCTGAGATGGACCTGAAGGAAGGCTCTCTGTTAGTAGTGTATCCGGCGTCAGAATGGGAAAAGCGGCCAATCTCTCACAGTGATAGAGGACAAATTGTGATGGCATGGCACCTTGGTACTAGCATCTCTGAAACTGCGTGGTGCATCGAAAGTGGTGCAACCATGGGCAAACAACGACACATCGTCCAGCCGTGTGTCGACAGCGGCTCATTGATGCTAGAGGAGGCTGAGTGACAGCTGGGCCAGAGTGCGAGAAATCGCCCACAGGCATAACACTGGTGACCAGGGCAATGTTTCACAGCACACGGTTCATCGAACACTCCTGTGCATGGGACTGCGGACATAATGTTGATAGATAGCTCATTAGATAGCTGGTCATAATGCAATGGCTCATCGGTGTAGTTGTGAATGTTATAAAACAATGAGAGTCACCAGTGGAACTTAATTCAACTTTCCAACCTTATAAAATGCGCCACTTTATGTGAACAGGGGTGTACCTGAACATAATATAGCGTATGCTTATCTCCACCCACAATGTACTACTAATGACTTATTACATACTACTCAGTTGAACTTATTATCATTATATAATCTTTGTATTATTCGTAGCGATTAGCCAAAAGTGGCAGAAAAGCGACTCTGAATAACAAAAATCAAACAAATCAAATCAGTCTTTGTATTATATTGTATTATTATGTTGTTGTTCTTTGTGTTTCTCATAGATTCATTATAACTGTTGTACGAGCGGTCCATGATGTCAAAACACGCCTGCTTATATGAAGACCTATTCTATTATCCTTGTATTCTATAACCTTGGGACAAAAATAATATACTGGGTGAGTCTGTTAAGAAGCCCCGTGGAAAATGTAGTCCTTGCATGTAGGCAACCCTGGTACACCGAAGAGAAGAGCGGGGTAGAGAACAGTCCAGGATATCGGTGCCAAGCAGTTTAGACAACTTGTCATAAACATAAATTAATGAGACATCTCTTCTGTAAATACAGTACAGTGTGACAACAACCTACCTAGAGGAGGTGCTGGATATGTCCTCCGTTGACCTCGAGGCACGTGTGCAGACGATACCACATGTTCTGAAAAGCACGGGCGAGGACGTCCTGCGGAATGACCTGGATAGCTGCGATAATGTTGTCCTGGAGTTCTTAGAGTGTGTGAGGGTTGTTGCTATACACCTGTCCCTTTTAGAGCTCCCCATAAGAAGAAATCACAGGGTGATAAATCTGGAGAACGAGTTGGCTAAGGTTGGTTCGACGACGCGATCAGGCGGGAATACTGACTCAATGCGCGTGATCGTTGCACATGCTGTATGCGCCGTGGTTCCATCCTGCTGAAAGTAAACGTTCCTTCGCCCATCCTCAGTCAGTTGTTCCAACAAACACGTTGAATATGTTACTGATGTAACGAGCCGAGTTCATAGTCTCACGGAAGAACACAGGGATGATGCGGCGTGACGACACGGCACACCAGACACAGTTTCTGGGCATGCAGTGGAACCTCCATAAACACGTGTGGGACACCTGCAACTGTTGTGCCAAACACCAAGATGATTTTCGTGGACTGCGTATCATTAGCTGCGCTGCGTCGTCCACCTTTGTCTCAATGCGGACAGTCTTTGGACGCACCGGTTTCCCGCCATTTTGCAATCAGTTTTTGTATTACTGATTTGGTTGGGGTCTTCGCTGGAACTCCATTCACCGCGAACTCCGTCGTAAACAAATCTGCACTGTTTCCAAGAACCGAGGCGTACAAATGTCTCGACAACAAAGATACGCTGCTGCACCGTTAACACCATGCTGACCCACCGAACCACAATCACAACTTTCCTCGCCGCTCAAACTGCACTCAACTGACCTGCACGCCGCCTGCCTCAAGGTCACCACTGGGCACTTTCTTTTCAATCCCCCTCTATGTCATGTTGTCTAAACTGCTTGGCACCGATATCCTGGATTGTTCTCTACCCCGCTCTTCTCTTCAGTGTACCAGGGTTGCCTACATGCAAGGAACACATTTTCCACGGGGCCTCTTTTAACAGACTCACCCAGTATAAAGGGTGTTCAAATTTCAATGTTACTTTTAATTTCCTAAAGAAACTCACAAAAGAATGGAAAAGTGAAAACTTGAATATTGGAATGAAAGGAACACATGTTCCGGTTAACAATGGAAGATGATTGCGGCAAGCAATCAGTCTTTTATCAAAATTTTCAATGACATTTGCACTTAAACGGACGTGTATTGCTGCGGTAGCAGCGATAATGTTGTCTTTAAGGTCCTGCATTGTTTGTGGGTTGTTGGCATACACTTCTTCTTTCAAATAACCCCACAATAAAATCTAGGTGTGTCAGATCACATGATCCAGGCGGCCAGTTGATGTCCCCCTGCTTGAAATTATGCGCCCCCCACACTTTTCACGCAAAAGATCAATTGTTGCGGTCGCAGTGTGACAAGTATCACCTTCTTGTTGGAACCACATGGTGGCGACATCCATGGCTTCCAATGCATTCAACAAAAAGTGTGTAATCACTTGACAGTAGCACAGTCTTCAAAGAAATATGAACCAATCACAACCTCTGCCCACAACCCACACCAAACTTACTTTTTGTGGATGCATTGGTTTCTGGAACACTCCTCGTGGATTTTCTGTGCCCCATATCCGGCAGTTTTGTTTGTTCACATATCCACCCAGGTGGAAATGGGCTTCGTCAGTGAAGATGATTTTGTTGAAAAATTCGCCATTGTCCTCTTTTTGCCCTAGGGCCCAATCCACGAATTCACGACGTAGTGTGTGATCATTTGGTTTCAACTCTTGGGTTAACTGTATTTTGTACGACTTTAAATGCAAATCTTTGTGTAAAATGTTGAATAAGGTGGGTTTTTTAATGTCCAATTGCTGTGAACGGTGACGAATTGATGTGTTTGGGTCCTCTTGAACACTTGCACTCACGGCTGCGATATTTTCCTGGGAGCGACCACGACGACGGTGTACTGGACTAACTTCATCCCTCACTGAACCACTTTCTTCAAACTTGGCACAGATTCTCTTGATTTGCATGTTTGACGGACAACTTTTGTCTTCTATATTTGGTACGGAATTGACGACCAACTTCTGCACAGCTTTCCACACATTTGTACCGTAATACTGTTCCAGTATGAAGACACGTTCAATGGTGTAGCGTTGCATTTTCACTCACCACAAGGTCCCTCCTTCACAACTCTCTCTCAACTTCTTGCTGCTTCTCCTACAAAAAAGAGAAAAACAGGTACAATTAAAAGTAACATTGAAATTTGAAAACCCTTTACATTAATCTCGGTTTAAACTTTATTATCTGATCAGTGCGTTGCAGGCATACTTCTGACTTCGCTTGGATAATTCTATCAGGCCTAGAACTAATAACCTTGCCTTCTCCCAGTCTTTGGTAGTACAGAACCGGTTTGATGAAATAGTCTGCCTGGCTTGCGCCAAATACCAGAAAGTGCAAGGGCAACTTTCCGATCGGTTCCCTGGGTGGAGGTGGTAGGTGAGATTTTAGAATTAGAGGCCGGGGTGGTAAGTGTGATTTTAGAATTATACGCACGGCCATGAAATTAGGCACAAGTTCGCGCTGTTGCCACGTCGGAGCACAACCCCGTGTGTTCGGAGGTTTAAGAGAATGAAAGATCTCGTTGTAGAGTTGGTCTTTGTAATCCATGTGATACAAACTTACAGTATTTGCTCGAAAGGTCAGGGATGACGCAAAAGTGCCCCGGAGAGATGTCTGCCAGCCTGCTATTTTCATGGCCGTGAGATTTTACAATTAGAGTTCGACCGTGGAAAGCGAGACTTTTAGAATTACAGGTCGAAGCGGGGCTTTTGGAAGTCGAACGTTGGGGAAGCGGGGCTTTTGGAGGTCGAACGTTGGGGAAGCGAGGCTTTTGGAGTTCGAACGTGGGGGAAGCGGGGCTTTTGGAGGTCGAACGTGGGGGAAGCGGGGCTTTTGGAGGTCGAACGTGGGGGAAGCGGGGCTTTTGGAGGTCGAACGTGGGTGAAGCGGGGCTTTTGGAGGTCGAACGTGGGGGAAGCGGGGCTTTTGGAGGTCGAACGTGGGGGAAGCGGGGCTTTTGGAGGTCGAACGTGGGGGAAGCGGGGCTTTTGGAGGTCGAACGTGGGGGAAGCGGGGCTTTTGAAGGTCGAACGTGGGGGAAGCGGGGCTTTTGGAGGTCGAACGTGGGGGAAGCGGGGCTTTTGGAGGTCGAACGTGGGGGAAGCGGGGCTTTCGGAGGTCGAACGTGGGGGAAGCGGGGCTTTCGGAGGTCGAACGTGGGGGAAGCGGGGCTTTCGGAGGTCGAACGTTGGGGAAGCGGGGCTTTCGGAGGTCGAACGTTGGGGAAGCGGGGCTTTCGGAGGTCGAACGTTGGGGAAGCGGGGCTTTCGGAGGTCGAACGTTGGGGAAGCGGGGCTTTCGGAGGTCGGACGTGGGGGAAGCGGGGCTTTCGGAGGTCGAACGTGGGGGAAGCGGGGCTTTCGGAGGTCGAACGTGGGGGAAGCGAGGCTTTCGGAGGTCGAACGTGGGGGAAGCGAGGCTTTCGGAGGTCGAACGTGGGGGAAGCGGGGCTTTCGGAGGTCGAACGTGGGGGAAGCGGGGCTTTCGGAGGTCGAACGTTGGGGAAGCGGGGCTTTCGGAGGTCGAACGTTGGGGAAGCGGGGCTTTCGGAGGTCGAACGTTGGGGAAGCGGGGCTTTCGGAGGTCGAACGTTGCGGAAGCGGGGCTTTCGGAGGTCGAACGTGGGGGAAGGGAGGCTTTTATAATTCGAGGCCAGGGGTGCGGACTGTCGAGATTTAGAATCCCTACACTATGTTGGAGAAAATACATACTATACCTTCCTTCAATCCATGATGGGCAGTCCAAGTACACTGAGCGTTTGACACAACTCTCTTGGTTCTGGATTCAAATCACGACATGTACGTTAGTTATTTCATGTTAGTCCTTCGACCTATGAACTCATCGCCGTGGTCAACGCAAATAAGCAGAAAATCAATGTAAAATAACAAAAATATAAATGTATACACTGGCCCTGAACAGTGAATTTCACATTATTTCCAAACATGACGTCATCGAACATCTTGTTTAGAACAAACTCTCCAACTCCGGTTTCCATGGCAACTAAACAAAAGTCTTTATATAGCGCACTCGATGTTGTTGAATCAATTTTTCTGTTCCGTTGAATTTCTCTTTTCAAAATTTCAAAAAACATGCATGTACACGTATTTATAGTTTTGTAAATACGGAGAAGTACTTTTGCCGGACGTAATTCCCGAAAACCAATACACAGAGGTTCGCGTACCTTCCCATTATTCACATGGCGTTTGTGGCTTTGTAAACATGGGATGTTGAAATGACTTTTGTGCTTAATGGCGTGAAATCATTCCACGTTTGTACGTATCGCTGCGAAAGCTTTTGGATTTTGCAATCGCTTTTACGTGAGGTTGCCGGATTCGCAGATTACTCCAGTGACGTGTTAGCAAAAATATAGAGGGGAAGGGGACATATTGTGTGGGAGGACAGGAGCGTACTTTGAAAATAACTGGAAGGGTGGTTTTGACAAGTCTTAACTTTTATGAAGAATATATTGTATATATTACGTGAATGGACGGACGTTGCCAGAATTTTTTAGGTGCCAGGTCATTGATATAAACTTGAATAGTAAAAATAATAACAGCATTGTTTTTATGTAATAACTATTATAAACTAATACTAATTTTATTCCAAAATGATTATTACATCCTATGGGAGCCTTTTTTTATATTCGATTCACCCGATGATTGAACTTCACCCCAACAGTTTTCCATTAAAAAAGAATCAGTCATTGTACTGAAATTCGTCCAAGAAAAAGCTTTAAAAGTTAGGGGGAAATCTTAGTCAAATAGTATGTTGTGTGACGTTTCACATCCCTCTTAATTTTTTGGAATTTTGAAAACTGTGAAACCATTTATTCCTTGGTTTAAATGATTGATTGATTGGGTTTATTTAACTTCGCTTTTGTGCACCTTTTGGCTAATATTGAAGGTGAGGATGATTGATGATATGATGATGGGATACTAATAAAGATCGCCCATGCACAGGTCGGGATTTGAACCCGCGGACCCTGTCGTCGCTGTGATAACCACGGAGGTCGACCTTGAAACATAAACTGATTCCTTGTGTTTTACACTATATTTTTCCGATCTAACTCACTTTTTACTTTATTTCTGTTAGTAACTATAACAATATCAACCTTTCTGCTTTTTTTTTGTAACTTGAAATGAAAGATGCCAATTTCCAGAGGGAGGTGCCCACGCATGTCTAATTGCGTTTCTGGAACATACCATACAGTTGTGTTCCAACTTGCCGCAGGAATAAAGAAATTCTCACGAAATTTCTATAGAAAGGGATATGCTAAATAAATTCCTCAACTGTGGATTGAGCTTTGTCTTATTCGAGGGTCTTCACGTGTGTGGTAACCATTCTCTCCCTTACTTGCAGCACAAAGGCATACTTTGTGCTCACCCACTTCGCGTATGAGAAGGTGGAGATTTCGAGCTTACTCTTTGAGTGGGCCTGGGGTCCCGGGTTCGTATCATGGCATGGATGTTTGTGACTGTCCAGTCCATCATATCACTCATCCCCATCTTCGCAAGTTAGCCAAAAGTGGCACAAAAGGCGAGGTAAAATGAAGCAAATAAATCAATCAGTCTTTGAGTAGGTTAAGTAGGTTTAAAGTTTCAGAAAGTGTTGATTACAATATACTGCAGCTGTATACGCAACACTACTTCTCCAAAAGAAATATAGAGTTCATCTTGATTAAACATATCAAACATATCAAGGAGAGCAAAATTTTCATTCATCAATTTATTACTGCTGCGAAAATGTTTCCCTCCTCTCCAATTGGCACGCCTCTGTGAGAGATGGTCACATTTATTATACAGGGTGGCTCAAAAAGTCACTTAACACCCTCGGTACAAGGCCATTGCAGCGCGCAACGTGAAAATGGTGATGACCAATCGTTGCCAGGCCAAGGGGGAACCACATTCACGCCACCCGCGCGGTCGGCGGCCATCTTGATGTCCGCCATCTTGAATTCAACTTCAGAATTTTAAATGGGAAGGGGGTGATATGATATATCAAATCAGGCTAGAATTTCACGAGAAATGCAATGGTGAAGGATTTTTCGACGTATCTTTAACCAGTAAAAAGTTATGACTGAATTCTTGTACCAATTTGCTCCTTTTCGAGGTGTTAGAAAAATGCCTTAAAATTTGTTTAGCGCATCGGTAATGCATCGAGATCAAAGTGATGTCCAGGGAGAGAAGTTCGCATGCCATTGCACACGATTTTAATCGGATACATCCACGAAGAGCTGTGCATTATGAATGGTTGTCGCGAACAATTTACAGAATGTAGGATTGACTGAAAAGTGGCATTCAACCCTTTGCGCCTCCACTTTTCCAGATTATTCTCGTTATTCGTCCCGCCTCCAAAAGCGATTATCGCCTTTGTTTTTTAAATGGTAGTCTCTGTCCGGTGCAGCTCACGAACTGGAAAATATTAGCTGTGGGGATGTTTGGTGAAGCCTTGGGGTCAGCTTGGGGGGATGATCCTATGGTTTAACATGGTGACTATGAGGCAGCTGGGAGAATGCTTTGCGAAAAATTTTGTTAGCTTGTGTGACGCCAATACCCCTCATCCCACCTCACTTCGAGGACTCGCCTAGCGTCGAATTTCGAGACGAGACCGAGCCTCGTCTCGCCTCGACACCATCCTTAGATGGTATGGGATATAGCGTGTCTCGTGTCCCATTTTTATTGCCAGTGACTGTACAATAGGAATTACACCATTCAAGATGTACACCCAACGGCAAAACTAATGGTAGGCGAATTGTCCACCATATTCATTCAGTCTGTTTCCCACAATGTAATGATCATGAAATAAGGGAGTCAATAGACGTAGGCCAGCCCTCGTGGCGGAGTGGTTAGCACATCGTATCCCGGCCTGGGCTTGGGTGTTTGTGAGTGTCCATTCATCAATTTAATCATATCATCACTCATCCCCGTCTTCGCAAATTAGCCAAAAGTGGCATAAAAAGCGAAGTAAAATAAAGCAAATCAGTCGGATCAATAGACAAGAGAACACCATCTGCTTCACATCAACAGAATTCCGTTCGTTAAAACAACACAGGATGCAGAATATAAAAGAAAGAAGTGGATAATTTTCCTACTATTATTTTTGCTGTTAACTGTACCAGAGACGATGAACGATAACCTCTTATGTTGCACATGTACTCACCTCACTGTCGACGTTGTGATTCGGTGCTACGTGATGTGTTTTACCTGTAACGTTTTTGCCAGGAGATCAAATAGAGATTTTTTTTTCCTGTGTGCGTTCAGGTGGTGGTTGTGTGCGTGTGTGCGTGCGTGAGAGTAACAAGCAGTGACATGGTTAACCACTAGCGGGTAGAGGAGTCGATCATGCGTGTTTCAGGCGGAGTGACGGTCGCATTAGCATTAATGAGAGCACACTGTATTTAGCATATCCATTATGGGTTCACCGGCAAATGGTTTCTCTAAATCAGGCCAACAGTCTAGTTACAGAACAGCAATTTCATGAGCAAATTATTATAATTCTGTTAGAAATTTAAGTTTATTACAAGCGATATCAAAGAAATCGGTACATGATGATCAAAAAATATTTCAGTTTGACAACTTACGAAATATTCTATACTATAGTAACTAAATTGTAATGAATATCATTCCTAGTCCTTAGAGCCGCGGTGCTCTATTCGGTAGTGCGTCTGACTGCCACGCGGGAGACCAGGGTTCGATTTCCGACGTGGGTGATCTATGGTCGGAAATTTCCAGCCTTGTCTCCGGATAAAGCGACTCTGGAGTTCAGAGAAAGAAAAAGACGAGAGAGATTGGAAAAAGGGTAGAGAAGAGAGTATTTCTCTTTCATTTCTCTCTCTCTATACTCTCTTCCCTTTCCTGTCCCCTCCTCTTTTTTCTCTTTTCGAGAGAGAGAGAGACAAAGGAAAAGAGAGAAAGATAATTTCTCACTCTCTCTTCCTTCCTCCCCCTCTCTCTCCTTCGAAAAAAGAAAGAAAAAGAAAACTTTCTTTTACCCCTCTTTCTCCCCCATATCTCTTCAATCAGCCTCAAATCAATGGGTACCTGGGGGGTTTAAGGCGACCGGAGCGTGGTGCTGATCACATCACCTCCAAAACAGGCTAGATCGAGAATGTGTAGGACCCTACCCCCTAAGGGTTTAAGGCGACCGCAGCATTGTGCTGATCACATCGCCTCCAAAACAGGCTAGATCGAGAATGTGTAGGACCCTACCCCCACACCCCCTAAGTGTGCGTTCATGGCATGGCGCTATACGTATGTGCGGGGAACTTTACCTTTTACAGTTACCTATTCGAAACTAGTATCAAAATTATTGTCTTTTCTAGTCTACATCTTTTATCGCCTTAGTGGCAGAGCGAGATGAGTGGTCGTCTTACGATCTCTCTAGTGAATGTCCAAGGTTCGCTTGCTGGTGTGGGAATAGGTGCTTCAACATCATTTCATCCTCATCGTCGTGAGACCACCACGTTGCCGAAGTGGTAACGTCCTTGTTTTAGTATCAAGATGTTTCGCTCTCGATATCCCCGTGGAGGCACACATCCGTAGGATTAATCTTTCTGTACATATAGCGGACTTTAGAAACAAACTCAAACTCATCGTTGCGATTAGTACAAATTGGAAGAGAAGAACATAAAATGAATATACTTGTCTGCGCTTGTTTATTCTTCGCCTTTCCACCTCCAAAAGGCAACTACGATGGGGATAAATGTATGAAATAGATATTTGAATACACACAAGGGACCATCCAAAACTTACTCAAGTTCCCTCCTGTATTTGTTCTTTGGTAGCGCTTATCTCTAACCACTATACCTGGAAGTCGCCTTTGAAATTGCTTGTAAAATATTAATTTTGCTTCTCATAAATGTCTATGTTTTGCGTAAGAACATTCTGCGGTTTTCACGAATTACATTCGACCGTAAATAAATGTCCAATTTTTATACAAGGTTCTATGCAGATCAACACGAAAAAACACTCCAGCGCATTGTAATTTTGAAAACCTTGAATTTCATTCGAAGAAGACATTCCACCGTAAGAGGAAGGTTTTTCCATGTTTTTCTATTACTTTCGTTTTTTAGTAATATTTTATAGCGCCGACGGCCTTCCTGACAGCTCAAAGTTACTGTACTGCACAGCACTTTCGTAACGATTTGCTGGTTGCTATAGCGACTGTATATTGAAACTTGTTAGCAAGTCACTCCAGACAATGCAAATGTAATCCACCAACTGCATGGGTATACATAACAGGAAATGTTTGCATCTTTCAGATCTCTTGTAGTCGCAATGCTATTGGTTGATCTTGCTCTGCCTCATGGTCATTTTTTTCTCGAAATTATGGTTGGTGTATAAAGGTGATGTCTATAGAGATTATTATTGATTTAGCTTTAGCTATGAAGTAAAATCAGTTTGAATCAAAACTGTAGTGAAGCTTATATGGGTATACATATTCGAAATTGCATAATATGCACCTCACGGTTTCATTCGTTGTCTGTTGTCTTATGTAGATGGTGTCTGACTAAATTTTGAGAATTATAATAGTATATTAGTTGTACGAATTCTTGTTCAGAAGCACTTCATGCAACTTTTGGTTCAGGTTTTGCCATTAGGCTACCTATCAGTATAACATTTTTCTCTTTCTTGTAATATATATACATATATTGCAGTATTGTTTTCTCTTGTGTCCTTGGCTGTACTGATCTTGAGGTCTTCTTTGCAGATTCAAGGAGCCGGAAGCGGAACGATCGTATGTACCGAGATTGTGAAAACTCCCCCCGCAAAGTTCCTCAAGAACTACTGCCTTTATTTTAATGTCTCTCTTCCATATCCAAAAATAACTCGTTTGCTTTTTGTCAAGTCTTTCTCAACGCACTAACTTTTGTGTCATGCCCTTTCAATTTTTACATTATATTCAATTTTCAGCTCTTTTTGTGCCCTTCGATGTTCCATTGTCTAATAATACCTATCATAGGCGTGTGTACATGATCTTTTTCAATATTTATTCTAAGTTTTCATCAACTTAGATTTGTAGTTGATCATTGCAAACATCATTGTATGTTAATTGCACATGCCTATGATAAACTACTACAATTATTGGAATTCTACGCTTTCCCTATCCCAACATCGATGATAGAGCATGTTTCCATTTTTTTTAGATTTTGTTTACACTGTCCAGTTAGTATTCTTATTTTATTTTGTCCTGCATGTATAGGTTTCACCTTTGTAGTGATTGATGCCGGTTTGCCCCCATGTCTTACGTGTTGTTTGAACGTGTCGATTACTTGTTTGATTTTATTCCTGAGTGTTATTCCCCCTTTAACAAGTTATTGATACTTGTGTTTGCCAGCCTTGTTCGCCTTGACATTTATTTTGTTATGGATTGTTTTGAGGTGTTGTTCAGATTAATACTTATGTTCTTTTTTCTTGTAGCAGTGTTAAGGAATGCAATGTAAGTATACTTTCAATTGGACCAACATCGAGGGTCTCGGAATGAAGCATGGACAGTTTGAACGGAAGATATTTGATGTGTTGTTTTCGTTGTTTCGGTTTCAGGTCATCGCCTGGAGCTCGCTTCTGGAGTTGTTACAGTAAGTTTTTACTGAGTTCAGACTCTTGATTAAAGTATAATCCCTATCCTTGTAGTTGACAATATTTCCCTTCATGTAGATGATGATCTTATGTTCACAACATTATTGAATGTAGCAAATTTACCTTTTCGGCATTATCGTTCCGCATCAGGAGAACAATTAGCCTTCGATATCCGGTTATGTCTCGAGTTCAGAACAGCAAATTGCAATCGATTTCCTTTTACAGAGTCAGGTCAATAGATTGGCTTCGATTTCCTTTAACGTTACAGAGTCAGGTCAACAGATTGGCTTCGATTTATTTTAGGGCAACAGATTGACTTCGATTTCATTTAACGTTACAGACTTAGGTCAACAGATTGACTTCGATTTTCTCTTACGTTAGAGTTTACAGCAATAAATTAGCGTATATTTCCGTGTTTATGGCCGAAAGAGCAGGAGTTCAAGATTTAAGATGTCTATGGTCCTGGTAACAATTAGAATTTCCATTCGCTATGCCTGACAATGACGATCAGACTAGACTATGTGCTACAGAAAATTACTTCTATGGTGTAAATGGCGAAATATATTAAAAACACTTAAGCCATTGCTAGTACCACATTAACGAAGTCAAATACCATTAATTGTGTACTATTTTTGTACAATTTTGTGCATCTCAAATAACCACAAAATCACTCAGAAGTGGCACTAGAAGTAAATACAAGTAAAGTAAATAGTGTAGGAGTTCAGTTCAAATTTGTCCAATTTTTCTCAACAGATCATAATTAGTGTGTGTAGATGTGGTGGAGAATAAATGGAGAGACACTAAGGGTAGATAGAAAGAGGGAGAGAGGAAGTTGGTAAGGAGATACAAGATAAGAAAAAAGAAAGGTGGAGAGGTGAGAGAGCAAAAAGAGACAGGAAGAGAGGAAGAAATAGAGAGCTGTCACTTCTTTCCTTCCCTCTTTTTCTCTTTTTTTTCTCTCGTTTCTCTGTTTCTTTATCTTTCTTTCCCTATCTTTCTCCGATTTTCTTTAACGTTACAGAGTTAAGTCAAGAGAATGGCTTCGATTTCCTTTAACGTTACAGAGTTAAGTCAAGAGAATGGCTTCGATTTCCTTTAACGTTACAGAGTTAAGTCAAGAGAATGGCTTCGATTTCCTTTAACGTTACAGAGTTAAGTCAAGAGAATGGCTTCGATTTCCTTTAACGTTACAGAGTTAGGTCAACAGATTGGCTTTGACTTATTTTAGGCCAACAGGTTCGTTTCGATTTCCTTTAACGTTGCAGAGTTAGGTCAACAGATTGGCTTCGATTTCCTTTATCGTTAAAGAAAACCGTACAAAAACTGAACAAATTTCTGAATGAATCCATTCCTGGATTTTTTTCTGGAGTACAGGGATGAATTCGCTATCCTTAAGCGGCTGTCAAGGACAAGTCGGTTTTCAAACTTCAGAGACATGCGTCATTTATAGAGGATGCGAAGTGCGTCAAACGTACGGAGACCGCCGAAGTGGCCTCCTCCGGAAACTCTGAGATATGAATCGACAATGCCTTCTCGTTCTCGGATTTACGAGGAACCCTTGAACTCGCTGGAGCTCACTAATGGCATATTTCTGAGATAACTATGAGTCTGGCAACGTAAGTTGGTGAATGATATTCGGACTGCTTCATGTCAGTGAAAGTGGAACCTTGGTGGTCAGTAGAAAGTATGCCAGTAGAAAGTCACAATAAAATATTAAATATCATCTTGAATGTCATTATGGGTATTAAAATGGAGCAAAATAATTACAATGACCTATTTTTCAAGAACATTACACCTCCCATAATGAATTTTAGATAGATATGCTTACTAAAAATCTCCAAAATTAGATTTTAGAATAAAATCCAGCTGAATTCTGTGTAGTTTTACGAAATTAAATTACACTTATATTGGATTCAATTTTTGAATCTCACTTTGCACAAAACAGATTGAGCGTGCTGATGGACAATTTGCCTAACTTTTCCGTTGGCTGTAGAATTGGAGACGCAACCTAGCCATAATCGTAAAGTCTTAAGAGGAGTTTCAGCTGCTGAGAAAGCATTTTGAATGTCATTACGATTATGAGAATGTGGCAAAATAATTGTAGTGGCATATTGTTTTTAAAGAAAATTGAGTCCACTGCGGGTCCTGGCCCCTATAACTTCCCTATGTGAGAAACCCATCTTTCAGTTCATAGTTTCGTGAAACACATTGGAATTGGGATGAAATTATTTTGCAGTGTAATTGAATTGTAATCATAATGTAATATACTGCACTGCATCGTATAATTGAATTGTTTTCAATCGGACAGTAAGCTCAATGCTGCTTTAAATACATCAAAGACTGTAGGAGTAGTTTGATTTTATGGGTGCGTAAAGGGGGCGAAGCTTATTGTGAGGGGTGTATGAATCATGTATGTATTTATTTAGTCTCTGCAAACTTATTATGTCACAGAAAGGTTTTATTATGATTACATGATTGGTTTTGCATTCTTTTATAACTATACGGATCAGCTTCTTGCTCAAATATTGATACTAATTTACTACTATATTATACACTAATACTATGTAAGGAAAATAGATATTGGAAGGGATAGTAACAGAATCCGTAAAGAAGCACACAATCTTAACAAATTTGTACAATTGACTATGAAATAAAAATCAGAAATGCTGCTTTAAAATTGTTTTTGAATGGTAGTTACAAGAACGCGGGAGTGGTTTACACTTTGGACACGTATATCGCCACCGCAAATGGTGTAGAGAATCACTTTCTTGCGATATATGCCATAGACCTGATGCTTCCGACTGACTAGCCTGACAGAAGAAGCAGAGTTGTTAATTTGTGGTTCCATATCTTTGGAGCTACGAGAATGTGGTAAGTTTCATATACTCGCCGTAATAATAAAAAATTACAGGATCTAATATCAGGCTCGACAAGCAAGCCTTACCTTGGATACATAACGTGTTCATAACGCTAAGACGATTATATGAGCCCCTTCCCTTTCCCTGAAAATGCAATTTCTCCTTTGGGAACGCGAACTTAAAATGTGACAAGTCACCTCCTGAATTATGAATGACTTGTTAACCCAACTCCCTTTCAAGAATATCCAAGAAAATGGAGCATGCATCCCGGTGGGAACAAAGGCTGTACCAAATGCCTCTGCCAAAGGTCAAAACAGTATCAGTTCCCCGCACTATATAGGGTGAATCATAAATGTTCGTTGTTTTTCAGGATTATATATACAGGGTGATGTTGAAGAAAGTAGGGAATTAACCCTTCCCTCCTAACATCATGAGCAAAGAAAACTGATAATCTCAAGTCATATTAAACGAAAATCTCGATTTAACCTTAAAAGATTTATTCCTCGCATACTCTCAACGATTTTACAAGCTTAAGAGAGTATAATCAAAGCCCGCGTCGGTATTTTTTTTTTTCGATTTTTTTCTCCATTCTGTATTGTCAGACTGTTGATAAGTTTATTATTTGTAAATCTCCTTGCCAGGTTGACAACTACAGGTTAGTCAATGCACTTTCCCTTCTGATACTGGTTGTCTGTGACAGAACATAGTTGACAAAATATAAACGAACTATGTCAGAATTCCAAAGACAAGTAACAACATGCTGCTGTTATGTAATGTTCAGGGCATTATAAGTACCCTACGGAACGAATTACCTCCAAGGTAAAGACGTATCCAATGCAAGACAGATGCAACAAGCAGATGGCGTTGGCAAGAAATGTTCAAGAATTCGATTCTCGTTGATAGCTTATAGTATAGTGGATCAGAACGCATCATACGCACTAATGATATGTATTCTCTTTTACTCCTAAAGTCCTACAACAATAAATATTCCTTTAAATCTTGTATTCTTGTGCTATCTCTTGAAGGAAAATAATTTGTTACATCTTATTATAATTCTCACGGACTTCGTAGTTTGTCTTCCTAATCACTTTTGTTTGATACGTGTAGTTTGAAAATACTTGTCCGGTCTAAGGGGTGATCTTTTGACAGGCACCTAGAAGTCAACCTTACATCCACGTACTACTGTCTTACAGGCTAACGAGGCTCTGACGCGTGGACCCACAGTCAGCTTAATCCTTTATGGGACGTGTGTTGCATCAATATGTGTTTATGATTGTCCCTTCATCTACTCCATCTGATTATCATCGTCACGAATAGCCAAAAGTGGAAGAAATGCGACGTTAAATAAACTAAATCAAATCAAACAAAACTACTCGTCTTGACATAGGCAGATCTAGATTTGTTTCTGGGAGGGGTATAGCATATGCTGTAAGTATATGAGAGATCTAACACTGGAATGCAGATTTCTCTAGATATGAAACGTAGTTCACACACATACGCACACAGAGTGTTTATTTTTATTAAGAGCAAAACTCAAGCGAAACGGTCACATGATGGAAAATATTTTGAACTACAATGTTCTCGCCTTGTGTCACGTCAGTTAACGTTATTGCTTGGTAATCAACAAACCCCGGATTTGATTTCCGATGTTGACTTATTCAAATGTCTAGCAAATCTAGTCCTTTTGTGCTAAACTTGTTTTATTCTTTCACACTCTGGTTGAACATTTTCTGTTTGTTGTAATAAATTTTCTCAATATTTTTCACAATGCTTAATCATCCATTTTTGAAGGGGCACATGCCCCTGTGCCCCTCCCGCTAAATACATGTTGACATACGATCAGCATTCAGCTAACTTCGTGATGCTTTCCCAACTCGCCGTCTCCAACAACCTGAATCGCTTGCTTACTCGTCCGCATGTTTAACAAGACCTTGCTTATCAACACACTGAACAGTAGGTAATTTGCAGCTACCCCTGTACTTGCTCAGTTTTCAGTTACCGTGGAAACGTGCAAGATAATACACAGCTGGTGGTTTCAGACAGAGCCTGGCGGAATGCCTGTTCGGTACACTTCTCTGTAGGCTTCGTGATGAAGCTGTCACTTGTGGGTTTTGGGTTTCCGAAACCGCGGCACTGTTTGAAGTTTCCTCTTGTGCTAGTCTGTCTCTTGCTTGTAATGGGCACTCTTGCTTAATCTCCAGTCTTCATTTTGACTGTGTTCGTGAAACCTTCTCCCTATCAATCGAAGAAGTCGACAGTTTATTCATCTCCGTAACACGCAGTGTTCTTAGAGTTTATGAGTTGTAGTATCTTTGCGGGTGACCTTGAGAGAGAAAGTTGCCACATGCTCGCCGTTTGGGTGGTCGACATCTCTGTCAGAGTAAGAGGAGAATGAGGCGCATTTGCTGAGGCAGTCTGTAGCTCCTCCCCTTGGTACTGCGTAGCCAGGATTGGTCAGGGTTCACCCGCAAGTATACGGCTCATCAACTCTAGTTTCAAGTTACTAGAAAAATGTAGCAACTATCCCATCAAGTTTATGTTTACTCTTTACCCTTGCATACTGAGTTAGTTTAGGACCTTTACTGTTAACTTTTATTCCTAAATTTTTCTCCCGTTCACATTAAATTGTTTTCGAGACTTAGAGTCCTACCTTATGAACTTTTCACCCATAGCTTCATTCTGTTCATCGTTGCGTTATCAATGTCTAGCTTTGCTATCTAATGAATTTCTTCCCAGTGCTATCTTGTTCTTCATGTCTGCTTTAAACTTTTATCCCAATTGATTTTATTGTTATCGAGACTGCAAGCTAAATTATTTATCGTTCCTTTTTTAATACAGAACTTCTCACCATGGTTCCTTTGTATAGTGGTGAAATATATTTTCACATCGTAAGTGGTATTGTAAATTTTCTCCTGGCCACCTATTAAAATCGTTTCTTTTAAGAGGTTTGGTAGTCTGCTGTCTTCATACGGTTTTGGCACCACTCATTCTTAGAGCCCGGGTTTTTATGTAGCCAAAACATGCGAAATATGTACATAAATATGTAGGAAAAGTCGCTGAAATATAAATATATGTACAGTAAATCCTCGTTAATCCGGACTCCGATAAGACTAACTTCGCTTAATCCGGACAAGCAAAAGGAAAAAAAGAAAAGCAGAATGCAAGGTTTTAAATGTGTCTAGAACTCAACAAGAGAACTTCCCAAAGAAAAGGCAGTCAACCACTGATGAAATTCTATTTCCCTAAGACTTTGTACTGTACTGTATAGTTTATTTAGGCCTATACCCTTTAAATACACCATAATAAACTTGTTTTGTTGCTATAAACGGAGTTTTAATGCACTTTCTACTGTTCTTTTAAGTTATTTAAGTTTATCCGGACTTTCTTTAAACCGGTCAACTTATCCCCCCATTAGTCCGGATTAACGAGGTTTTACTGTATTTAAGAAGTTATTTTGAAGTAATAAAATTGTAATGTGCTAAATTGTATTGGAAAACTAATAATCCGATAAACTTATAACTTGAATGAAAACAGTCACTATTTTAAGAATCAGCAGCAGCGGAGAACAAAGTCTTCTTCAAAATAAATTTCGCGACTCAAATGACGTGAGGCGAAAATAAGGTGACAGACAATAAAATAAAAATTGCCAGATTTTTGGAGAAATCGGTGCTTTAACGTTTGTTCAACAATTATAGCCCCTTACTGAATAAAAAACAAGAAAAGCCAACCTCCGTGGCGTAGTGGTTAGAAATAATTCTACGACGACAGTGTTTCCGGATTAGAATCCCAGCCTTGTCATAGGTGTTCCTTTGCGAGTGTCCCTTATCGTATCATCACTCATCTTCATCTTAACAATTAGCCAAAAGAGACAGAAAAGCGAAGTGAAATAAATCACATCAATGAATTAAGGGCGTGCGAGACGGTCTCCGCCCGGCTTTTCCCTCCGAGTCAGGGTTGCCAACTTAGCTTTCTTGGAGCCAGATCTGGCTCTTTCGTGCAATTGTTTGGTTGTGAACTGGAGCGCCCGCCCCCGTGCCCCACTATGATTCCATCACTGGTTACAGCCCACATAGACCAACTTTTGAATTGATTATGCATTTTGCACGTGACGTGATATTGTTATATTGGCTGCGTCGCCCCATCCCCTCTTATATCCCCAGCTACTTTTTTTTTATATATATATTTCGCCGTGTTGACGTGAAATTGGCATAATATTGTTGTTATCAGGGAATCCTTTATTTTCGATTTCATACGATCATGAGATGGGTGATGCCGCCAGAATAAATTGTCATCAATTTAGTGTTAATGGTAATAGCAGCGCCCCACCCGTTTGACAACTAACATTACTCTAGGAAGCACTTCGTAAATGTAGCTCCTTGAAAGTCGGTTTTAACTCAATTTATGGTGAAATTTAGCTCTTTTATGCGAACCAGGTTTGGCAACACTGCCAGGAGGCAAGCAGAAATGCATTGTGCTTATGGGAGTATTTTTTGATTTGGTATCTTGGGAGTATCAAACTTCCGATGGAATAGAAAATTATATCAACGGGAAGAAGTGATTGTCAAGAAGGAAAGTCGAAACTCCCATTTGATTAGCAGTAACTTGATATTGTAGTTGATTCCCCATAGGGAATACATGAGATTCCGAAAATTCTTTATTTCATATTTTTCAAATATCGTGTCCAGCTTAATAACCAACATTAAAAAAAAACGCTTCCACTTGCAACATGGAGAGAAATTCACACTCTTCATAAGTTAATCCAGAAAGTGGTCCAAATACTGCATTTTATGTAAAAATATGTAAGATAATATGTATAAACTTCAAAATATGTAAAAATATGTAACATGAAATTCTCATACATCATTCTTAGCATCGTAAGTCGCCAACATTTGCAATATTTCATTCCCTACATACATAGGAAAAATATAAAAATCCGGGTCATACTCTCATAATAATCAGGTCCTTTCGTTATCTCTCCCGCCGTTCGACAAAGCCTGTTGTTGATTAGAAGGTTTCGGAAGGGAATCTTGCACTGAAAAGAAGACTGATAATCTTGGAATGACTGACTCTCTCAGATAGGGAGGCGTAGATCTACAAGTCAACACTGCGAGTATGGCCTCACTTTCACTTCGCAAAGTCCTTTTTCGTTCCTCGTCGGCGTGCAGCTTGGTGAGACGCTTCAGCTAAAGCCGAGCGGCGCCGAAATTCCGCGCTCACTCAACTGGAAACTCAATTGATTCTGCAAACAAATTCATCTCCTCTTGTTTCCTCCTAATTTGGAAACGGTCTCTTCTTTTATCTGTCCCTCGCCGCGTGTTTGACGAGGACTACTTGATCTTGTTCCACTCCTGCTTCTCCGTCACCGACGAAAGATCGATCAGCTGCAGATCGTTCTGTTCCCCCCACCTCCTCTTTCCTCACCCCTCAACAACCCCTAGACTCTAAACAGTCTCTCACTGTTATAGGATCTGTCATAGAAATATTTGATGGGCTACGAAATAAGCAGGCGTTCAAAAGAGGCGGCGGGGGGGCATCTCGCTGTAATTTACTTCTGGAGTTGTTTTCAGATCGAAGCAAATTTGAAGTTGATTTGATGTCGAAGCGTAGGATGGGGGAGTTTTGAGAGGCGTTCTCAGCAGGCAGGTAACTGGGACTTGGATGGGAGTCAATCACTTCTAATTTTCTGTAAAATGAACTATATTGCAGTTCTCCCGGTAAGATCTATCCCGGGCTGTATGTCGACAATATCAGCAAGCACACGTTCATTTCAGAACTACATACAACTAAGAATGCCTCATGTTCATGAAACGTGCCGAACACAGGTGAATTTTCTGAAACACAATATCTCTGTATGTTGGTAATTAAATTTCTCGCTGAGACGCCATTCTTGTACCAGAGCCATTGTAGTTTCCGGCGTGACCCCTCCCCTTTCACATAAGCGGTAGAAGCACGCGAGCTGATTGGTCACTTGCGGGATTCCTTGTGCACGTCACGGCAGGCGCTCGAAACAACCAATCAGAGGAAGATGTTCTTCAAATCTGCCCGCAGTCTTCAGCTATTGGAGGCCAGGAATAACGCAGGCCGTACTCTAAATTCTATTCTAAACTAAAGATGACACTTTTCACTAGAGGTTACCCAGAAAGAGTTCGGTTTCGAGAGTATCTTCTCTTCTCTTGCCATGCTTAAAATGTAAGATGCAGCTTTCACCGAAATCGAAATTGCTTCACTATACGATTAGCGTAATTATTTAGAAACCAGCAAGCTTTAGCTACTTGAAAAGTAAATCTTTTTTTACAATTTTTGTACGATGCGATTTATGTATTGAACTAAACGATATTTATGGCATAGGTGTATTGGCATAAACACAATTTATTCTGATTTCTGCGAATTTATTGTATTGGAGGATATTTTTTGCATGCGATTAAAGAAATATATGACCAGAAATAACTTTATTGTGTCTTGCAAGGAAATTGCAAATATTAATTTATGACTATCTTTAAAAACATCTTCAACATCCTCCAGCATAATGCCCAAATTTATGAAACAAGTAGTGTAAATTTAGGCTAGACAATATTTTTCACACTGGCACCATCTGTTGACAGAAACTTCTAATACATGTAAGTTGGTTCATTCTGAGTGGTTTATCCTAGTGTTTCTCGCACAGTTTTTTTAATGCAGTGAATTTTTTTGGTAACTGTAATCTAACGTAATCAAAATGGCGAATATCAAATTAAAATTTTAGTATCTAATGACTGTGAGCTTTATGAACAATAGAGCAATTTACAATTCATGATGGGTTAAAACAAGGAGATGCATTATCTCCATTGCTCTTCAATTTGCCCTTAGAATATGCTGTTAGGAAGGTAAAAGAAACTAACGAAGAACTAAAATTAAATGGTATGACTCAGTTGTTAGCATATGCAGATGATGTAGACTTATTAGGGGATGATATAAATACAATTAAGAATAATGCTAAAATATTTTTTCAAAACTGCTAAAGAGATAGGTTTGGAAGTTAACAAAGAGAAAACTAAATATATGCTTTCAGGCCGAAACAAAGTGTTATCAATAATTCGATTTTGTTTATTACCTAACAACTCGTTTGAACCAGTTTCCAAATTCAAATACTTAGGAGTAATATTAGCAAATGAAAATTATATTAAAGAGGAAATAAAAAGGATGCTTAATTCAGGAAATGCATGTTACTTCTCTCTCCATAAACTTTTGTCTTCTTGTTTAATATCTAAGAAACTGAAAGTTAAAACATACAAAACAGTAATTTTGCCTGTAGTATTATATGGGTGTGAAACTTGGTCCCTTACATTGAAAGAGGAACATAAGTTGAGAGTATTTGAAGATAAGATCCTTAGGAAAATCTTTGGACCTAAAAGGGATGAGGAGACAGGTGAGTGGAGAAGGTTACATAATTTAATTCATGTCCAGATATTATTAGAATAATTAAATCAAGAAGACGTAGGTGTGCAGGCCATGTGGCACGAATGGGAGAGGAAAGAGGAGTTTACAGGATTCTTGTTGGGAAACGTGATGGTAAGAGATCTGTAAGAAGGCCAAGACGAAGATGGAAGGACAGCGTTGAGATGGACCGAAAGGAAATCGGTAGGGATGGAAAAGAGTATACAGTATAGATCTTGCTCAAGATAGGGACAGATGGAAGGCCTGTGTTGCTGCAGCCATGAACCTTGGGGTTTAAGAAGGCTAGAGAGTTAGTTAGTTAGAGCAATATGCAAATAGCAAATTCTAAATACATTCTTTCAGGAATACCAGCAAAGTCAATTCCGGATGCACAGGGGCAAAAGTTTGTTTTGAACTAAAATTTGTTTCTGATAACAGACAAGTAGGTAACAAACAAATCTTTGTTCGCCACAACCAAATTATTTTAGTAATCGTAAACATTTGTATAAGGTTACCAAAGAATTTGGTCGAAGTTACTGCATTTAGGTAAAGGGTACCCAGTTTTTTGTTTGTGGTTACCTTAAAACTTAAACCAACGTGTTTCGTTAATTCAGACAAATAATTGTTATTCTGTGTAGTGTGTTTTTTATCGTTTTTTTTAAGAGCTAACGGCACTATTATCTTCAGCAACTAACCTTCAATCCCTGAAGATGGGAGTGCCGTTAGCTCTGAGGTCCTCAAGATGGGAGTGCCGTTAGCTCTGAGGTCCTGAAGATGGGAGTGCCGTTAGCTCTGAGGTCCTGAAGATGGGAGTGCCGTTAGCTCTGAGGTCCTGAAGATGGGAGTGCCGTTAGCTCTCGGGACCCTATGCGAAACTGACCTGGCTAAAATTTCGAGATTATTTTCTTATGTCTAATATTAATTCGGGATTTCATAATCTTTGGGAATGTCCGTCCCTTTACTCAGAAATTGTTTAGATATTATATTGCAGACATTAGTTATTTGTGATGATAATAATAATACTATTAAGAGAAATCCTATACAATAGATAAGTGTATGCGATATTTATATAATAGCTAGAATTTTGTAAAATATCGAAGCGTCGATATCGTATAATTGGCGCGATATTGACGATACCCATATTATTCAACTGGTATCGTCCCCTCTGGTCATTTTTCACATTAACAATTCCTTCTAGTTTATTTTCGATTCTCAATTTCGATATTCTATCGATATCGAACTTCAATATTGTAAAGTCGATATCTCGCATCCGACAGTAAGCTCTTGAACAGCCTGTACAACACAAATAATGCAGCAACAACTAATGCATCGTCTGAGGCTAGAGAGTAACATTTTCTCGAAATTCTCTACTGTACTAAAGTTATCCTCGTTCATACGACCATCACGGCTGAAAAGCCATCTTCGCACCTGTGAATAACAGCTTTGCGAAACGCCGAGCTTCCATAAAAAAGGAGAGAGCCGATACTTCGAAGAGACTTTGAAGCAAAGAACTTCGCCTGATCACGTGGTAACAATGTATCGATCGTTCTTACGAAGGCGGCCACAAATTTCGACTTCGTTCTGCACTTGGCCTCCTGCTTGTGCATACGACGAAAGGAGGGGGAAATTCACTGTAGAGGAATTTTATCATCGTTAGTAAACAATATTACGGTCTGAATGAAAGATGAACCTTTGTCAGGCCGAACGCAAGTTTCAAGCAACGACGCAGGAGACATTATTTCCTGTGTAACTGGATGTGTCGGTGACAAACTGGAGGTGTTTAAAACTCTTGCACTGTCCGAAGGAACACTAATAGTGTAGGATAGGATATTTTCGTAAAACTGCATAAGTTTATTCTAATGTAGGACCAAAGAGTGTTTCACGTGCTATCCAGTGTTTGTAAATACATGTGCATTCAATTTGGAAGCATGTGGGTTGTGACAGTTGCAATTTAAGAAGAGCCTTAACCTTTTGTTCGATTCGGCCAATGACGTGCACTGAGGAGTAGCTAGTCTAGCAGAGATAGATCAATCAATCTCGCACGCTAATTATTTTCAAATCACAATATTTATTGTCTTGTTAAAGCCACAGTTCATATGCAACACTTTTTTTCACGCGGTTGTCGTCCCTCGGTGCGATCCTTGCGGGCAAAGCTGGGCTAGCTCGCTCTTCCTCCGCGTCACCAGCTCCAGGTAGAAACGACCGCCCGAAGGGAAAGATTTCTGCCTCTACCTCCCTTTTGCCCGCTCACTCCCCGTTGCAATGGTTAGAAGCTCGTGCTTTCAGGTCCCCTAGTCTATCACCTATAGGACAGATAGGGAATTGGTTTCCCTTCGATTTCTTTGTAAATCCTCTAAAGAACTCAGGGGAAAATTATCTGCAGTACTTATGTTCTCTGTATTTACACCACAACTTTTTACACGTTGTACAGTATGTATAATATGGGATGTAGTTTTATTATTTATGAAATACAAACTTATTATGTGCAGACAATAATGTTATGCTTTCTCTTTTTTTTCTTTTCCAAATATGGAATATATAATGAATAAATAACCAACCTCCATGGGGAGTGCTATTGGTCCCGGATCGGTACCCGATGGAGGCAAATATTGGTTCGGATTCCACTTTAAACTGTAGGTCCAGTTCAGATTAGCCTTTCTGTTCATAAAGTGGACTAAAACACCAAATCGACAAACAAATCAACCAACCGTAGGGGATTGGTTATCACAGCGCGCTACGACACCAGGAGTTTCGGGTTCGAACCCCAACCTGGGCATAGATGTTATTTGTGTTTGTCCCTTCATTAATTGTATTGTATCATCTTCGCAATTAACGAAATGTGACATAAAAGTGACGCTCAGTAATCAAATCATTGATTGATTGCTTGAGTAGGTTTATTTTACTCCGATTTTCCGCGACTTTGGCTATTCGCGAAGATACGATAAAATTGATGAAGGGACACACACACAAAGAACACCTATGGCTAAGCCGAGATTCGAATCTTGAATCTCTGGCTTAGTCAAATGAAATCATTTTTCATTTTCGAGATTGGGTGGAAGTTTGTGTACTTTTTTAGTACGCGTTCATCATTTTGCAATCTTTTCCTGTTTTTGACGTTCTTTCTTTTTAGGAATACCGGACCCTAAAGGGGAGGGGGCAAGGGTATGACCTACACCAACCCCCCTTGGGCACGCCGAAGTGTCGACGTCACCGCACGTCACTGGATTCGGCTTTCCTTTATTTGGAGTACATAAGAGGGTCCGGAACCATCCTAGACACGCCCCTGTTTTGACACGTCAATACAGAGTTTGTATAACTGCAAGTGGAACGTACCTAATTTCACTTTCCCAGACTAAATTTCCACCAAGGTTTTGCCTCCTATCTATAAATTGAGGCTTTATGGACGCCTATGAATGGCGATGTCATTAGGTTTCGTCATTAACGATAACAGATGGGGCTGCTTAAAGATAATATCTTAGATGACATCTTTAATTTTCAACCGACAAAACAATGGGTTCTGTCGACTAGAAAATACAAACATACACGAATTGTGTAATGCCAACAGCATTGTCACAAGTATTGTTCTTTCAAATACTGAAATAACAAAATGGGCGGATAGATTACAGATGAATTTATGAAAACACACTACAGAAATGATGCAGGTTGTGGAGGGAGGAGCATCGTGGGGAGGCAGATTGTGGAAATTCACCTTGGAGGGGTAGCTTGTAGTGATATGGACCTGGGAAGGGGCATCTTGTAGTGATATGGACCTGGGAAGGGGCAGCTTGTAGTGATATGGACCTGGGAAGGGGCAGCTTGCGGGGAAACGCACCTGGGAAGGGGCAGCTTGTGAAGCACGGCGTAGCCGGGACGTATAAGACGCGGATTGAAGAAACTGTTGTAAAGAATATTTCAGAGCATGTTTTCTGATAGATTGTCTTGTAGCGCAACTTTCAACGAAGAATATGAAAGAAGGCAATACTTTTTCTAAGTGTCATGTGTTATAAATTATTTTTTTTATGGAAAGTTTTTGTCATGACATATCTGAGAATATCTTGAGACAATCGCCCAAACCTTTGTCTGAACAACAATAGATTCCCTAATCCTTCAGTATAACACTTGTTTACCTAGTAACAGCATGAATGATTTCTCCCCCCCCCCCAGCCAAAAAAAAAAAAACACTGAATGTGGTGTTTTGTTGACAAGTCGCCAGCCAAGCTCAGCAGTGTCTATGCGCAAAAGTTGTTTGCCTGGACGTTGCTTTCCGGCGAAGCGATAAGCAGCGGATTTTCCAGGTAAATAGACTGATTGTCCTCGTGTTTGAGAAAGGAGGGAGTGGGGGGGCGGGGCGGATGAAGAACAGGCAAATGAAAGTACGAACACTGTGCGAATGACAGGTGGAGCGGACTTCAGGATTGTGTGTGTGTGTGTGTGTGTATCGGACCTCCCTCTGTCCGAGGTTCCGGCACCCACACATGCACGCGAGCACGTATTGTGTATGTACTCTTCAGGGATGGAACATTCGACATAAGCGCGGGAGGGAGAACATCAGTGTTGCCAGTACTAGAGGTAAATAAAATCTGACAAGATTTCGGCAAAGTACTGTGTCTTCTGCGTGATCCCCATTGGATCAGGGCCATCGAAATGTGGAATTGAATCGGAGTCGTTTTGTTACAAACTTTCGATGACACCTGTCGATTTGGTATCAGAGGTTGGGTGTACGACTCTCCCATGTCGAAGATTCTTACCCTCCCGGATGGTGCAGTGGTATCGTCGTCGCCTTGTAATCAAGGGATCCCGGGTTCGATACCCGGTGGAGGCAAGTAGTGGTTCGGATTCCACTTTAAACTGTAGGTTCGGTCCCGATTAGCCATACTGTGCATAAAGTGGACTTAAAATTTGAAATCAAATCGAAGGTTCTTGGTTCGTAGATCTTCCTTTGTTATTTTGTCTCTTCATTGTCACCTAATCGAGAGCAGATGTGGTTCAGTGGGTACGCGCTCCGAGTGCGACGCGAAGATATAGCGACCGAACGTACCACCGACAAAACGTACCTACCACCTGGGCGGCTACCTGCGAAGGGTCTTCTAATGAGTCTTAAAATATTTGCGATGCGACAAAACGTACCACTTGATGAGACGGCAACAAAAATCATTTACCGAAATGACGATTTTCTGTAGTTTTGCTGATTTCCATCACACTTTATCCAGGCTTTGGATTGGCAAAATTACTATATAATGTATATATAGCTATTTTGGCATGTTTAAAATCAGCTGTGGTTAAGCTGTCGTCCACATTTTTTTTATTTTCTTTTATCTTTGTCTTTATTTTAACCTAACCTAACCTAACCTCACCTACAGTATCGTTGTAAATCTTGTGTCTTCCTCTCGAACCCTTTTCTTCGCCTCTTGCATACGCTTCTTCACATCTAAGTGAGCATCATTCGGGACTCCACAAACGGGTGGCAGATAGCGCACCGTATTGGAATGTCTGACATGTTCAAGCGTTTTCCTTGAAGTGGTACGTTTTGTCGCGAAAACCTTGCTAAGCCTTGTCTACTAAGAGAAAGTAAACTGTCCTCGCCCCACCCCCTCAGTTTTGGCACGAAATCGCCACTACTGTCTAATAGAATAGAAAAGTTATGTAAAATAAGTGAACAACATCGGTGACAGCGAAAGAAAAGAGGTGTGAGCATGGTGGATTCTGTGCACATCCTCAGTCAAACGTCGGTCAACAGAGAAAAAAAACGTTCAGGATAAATTAACACTTTACCCGAAATAATAATCTTTTTTATTTTATATTTGAATAAAACGAGTGCCCTCCCCTCCCCTCCCTGCAAAATATTGCAGCTTCGCTGACACTACTATCGTGCATTGATAGTTTGATTTGTTATTTTAAGTCCACTTTGTGCACAGAAAGGCTAATCGGGACTAGACCGTCAGTTTAAAGTGGGATCCGAACCACTATACTATGTGCCCCTACCGGGTATCGAACCAGAGACCCCTTGATGCATATATAGTCAAAAGGCCGTCTTGCAAATTGTGAAGGGACTCTACCAAATGATATAGTGGTAACTGGTCGGCTTTTAATCAAATGGTCCCGGGTTCGATCCCCAGCGCATTGCATAATGTGGACTTGGAAACAAACTGTGAAACACCTTTGGGAAATTCGTCAAAGAGAGAATTACAGTTTTGAGGAGGGCTAGTGCCCACTCCTCCACACCTTGTGCTGTACGTATCTACAGACACAGGCCCCAACTTTGGGCATCCCCACAAAATTCACGTAAAGGAGCAAATATATATTTACATATATAAAGTATGGTTTATGCCAACCTTATCCCCCCAAAGAAAAGAAGAAAATATTTTGAGTCGCCGCCTGTCTTGAGATGTGTAAAAGTGACGTAAAAGTAGATTAAATTTAAAGGAATGGGCTGGCTATATATAAAGTAAAAAGTAGCAACACTGAGAGATTGATGTACCAAACATGTCTAATTGTCTAGATTTGTCAGCTGATCACGGCACGGTTTTGAAAGAAATCAGGGTACGTCCCGTAAGTTTCAAGGCGCTGCCAACACTGGGAAACTCGCCGGCATTCAGAGGCATGCGCAGTCCATCTCCCGCCGGCTAGAGTAAAAAAACAGCTGAGCATCAATCGCGAGGCGAGAGGGGGCAGAAACGAAAACGTACCGAACTGCATCCAATGCGGAGTGAACCCGGCTCCGACGCCGAGGAATTCCAATTAAGAAAAAGAAAAGAAATCGACTGGCGCCACTCGATCATTTTTTCTGCTCCGTTGTAAGGAACAAATTACAAATCTCTCTCCTGCCAGTCTCGAAGCGTGCCTGTCCATTATTATCCTGTGCAGCGTTGTAACAAGACTCGTCGTAACGTACAGCAGAAGTAGTGCGGCACGGGCGTCCAATACGAGGTGGAATTTTGAGGATATCTTCAAGTGTGCGGTGGTGCATTACCGTGCTGAAGGCATCGTGGTGCGTTGTGCTACTTTGGAGCGTCTGCTACCGTACGCAGGCGGCCGGGAGCGTGTCCGTGGAGTGCGTCGGTCACAACCAGTGATTGCCTGTGTCGGTGCGTGTGCGCGCGTGCGAGGGACCGTGCTGTCTGGTGTGGTGTGTGAGTTGTTCTCTCCGGGTAGCAGGGAAGGAGGTGGTCACGGCCTCTGGAAGGGGATCGTTGACCCGAGGGGGGCTTGCCATCTCCTCTTCCCCCTCCCTGGTGACCCTGACCTCGACCAGTCCCGAGATGACCTCGGAACGGGCCGGGTTAGGGGGGCACAGGGAGAAACTACCCCGCACCCTTAGCACAAGCGTGCTCAGAATCAAGCACAGGTCGTCCTTTTGGGAGAAGTTCTGGGAACAGAGGACGAAGCGAGAAGTGTAAGTACCTTTTCACCTTTGTACTTACTTTCCAGTTCGCTTAGTACAATTAGAGACCCATCCGTCCGTGTCAAATTACATCCATCACAATAACTTTATTGGACTTGAAGCTTTACATTGGGTTGTTCGTGCCCAGCATACATTTCGAACACATATACACTTTTGAGGCATATATATATAATATATATTTTACATAAAATTCAAGTGAATTCTTAAATAACATGGCTGGATATACATTCACCCATTCATTATATAAATATATTTTTGTTTTGCCATTTCATATTAGCTTTCTCGATTACTTTATTAATTTGTCTCCAGGTAGTTCCATATCCGGACTAACTATATTGATTGGATTAAATTTTGGGGGAGGGGACAAAGTTGGCATAAAATAATACCTTGCCCCCCTTAAGGCGACGCATATGGATTGGATCAAATCATCTTCGTTAATCATTAAAATTGCATTTTGGGGATAAATTATTAAATATTGACTACAAAATCTGAACATCTGCAATATTATGCAAGTTTTTATGGTCGTAACTGACTGGGACGAAATCAAAGTTTCTGGAATGCCTATCAGCTAAGCAAAACCCTTTAGTAGAGGTAATATACGATTTCACCCGGAAATAAATGCAACACACATGTTTTTTGTGCCAAATTGTGCGGAATGGTATAGTGAATAATATATTAAAAATCCGCCCTACAAATGTTTGGGGAAAATCTGGCATCTTGGAAAATGGCGGCAAAAATTCACCGTTAAAAATTAAAAAAGAAATTAATATGTTAAAAACAGTGCATTGTACACAAAAAGTGAAGATAACCAAAATGAAATCGCAGCAAAATTAGCTAAATTGTTTGATAGAGCTACCATAAATATTAATTGAATTAGAAAGATTCAATTATTTTCTTTAATTTTTAGAATTCGCGTAAAAGTTTTGTTTTCGACACAAAAACAGCAAATATTGAAGAAACTATGTAATTTACGTCATAAAGCCAGTGAATCAAATTCATAGCTTATTATTTCCTCTAGATATTGTCTTTTGTTTCGTGCCTTTAGAGTAAGGGGTTGAGGAGGTGATGTAGTTTAATGCTCAGTCATGTATTTCCATAAATTTAATTAAGTGTTCCATTTCTTATGATATTGGTGAGAACGTAATACGTATATTGTTTTCTGCAGTGTTTCGTTCATTTGCGTTTGTGACATCATGTTTATAAATGTATGCCCTCAGTATCGGCGATTAGGTGTCTTAACTGAGCGAGGGGGGAGGGAGGGGCAAGGGCAGTTTACTTTACGTATTGCAATTAGAAAGAATCGTATTTAAAATGGAATATGGGAAGATTGTTTCGGGTTAAATGCACTGGTAGACTAGGCTTAGCATTAAGAGACCATACTGCGGGGACAAAAAGTGTGTATGGGATGGGGGTAACACTGCCCCCCCACCCCTAATCGCCGCCGCTGTCAATACATTCAACTACATACTACGGTAAAATACGGTTCTAACCCGGTCACTTTGCCTTATATTGATTAATTGATTTGCTTTATTTTACTTCGCCTTTTGTGCCACTTAGGACTAATTTGCGAAGGTGAGAATTAGTGATGACATGATGAAATTGATGAATGGGCACACTTAAACATCCATGCCCAAGCCGGGATTCGATCCCGGGACCCTTGGCGTCGATCATAGCTCACCTTAGACTGCACTGCAGAATTTTACGTAGATACCTGGTGCTAACATGTTAAATGTCATCATTTCCTCTACATACAGAAGTCAGTATAGTACAGATGTTGCCTCTGATGCAGGAAAAGATCATATGGCGTAACTGATTGAAGATATAAAACCCCACTTCCCAATATTCTCGGCTTTAATGAAATTCCGAACAATATTGAGCATCCTAATATATTGCAGTCGCAGAGCAACACTATCATGCTATCTTTCAGAATTGAACCAAATGTAGATAAAGATTTTTCAGCGCCTCAGAGCTTGAATTGAGCAGGCCAAAGATTATTGAACATATCTCAGAAATATGTTCATTTGCAATGCACTTCGCTTCTTCAAGTAGCTTGAAGAGTGCTGCATAAACTATGGAATGACCCCTTGTGCCTCTGGCTTTTTCGGATTGATTTGATTTAGTTCATATTACGTAGTTTTTCTGCCACTTTTAGTATTTTAGTAAACATTTTAGTATTTACTAAAGTAATTCTAAAATTAATGTTTCTAAAATAAAGTGTACGTCAGATAGTTATTTTGCGTTCTAAATTTTCAAAACAATACAAACTCTAATTCCGCTATGAAGTCTTAATTCTCAAAATAATAGTTGTTCTATGTTTTAGCTCATAGATGGCAGCACTTACTAACTATTGGAATATACTTGCTTTGAACAGAGTGGGTGTTGTAGATAGGTTTTCGCTAAAATGTTGAGAATTTAAAATGCGAATTTAATATTCTTCATCAACTGAAGTATTTTATTGTACGTTGAAATTCAACAAGTAGCAACTGGCACAAATATCTCGCAAATTGCTTCTTACTTAAATCTACTTTATTCGTGCGCCCTAGGATTCTCTGCTTCATATAAATGTGGTGTGTATCTGACAAAATATTTAATATTTTGAAGAAAAAAAATGTGACCAGATTGATCAGGTTTAAACCCCGGACCTCTCCTGAAGGTGTGCGGGTTATTTAGAGAACTCAGTTTACCTTGTAAACTCAATTTTCCTGCATCTGTATCTCGTGCTTCGCCCCCCCCCCCCCTCTTGAGAAGGCTGGCTGCGCATGCTCGCTCGTAAACATAAATCAAACTTCACGTGTGCTGACACATGAGTTAGGTAAATATGTCTCGCTACAAGCATGGAGGCAAATAAATTCCTCATTACCATGGGCGACGCGTGCAGGACGGAAGAAAACATCCTTTCGATCGAGAGGCTACGGAACGTACAAGAAAAATGCCCTGCCGTTTCCTATTCTTGGTAGTACACCCTCACGGATCTTCATAATCCCCTAGCTTGAAGCTTACATAATGAGTCTGGTGGTTGCATTGGTAATTTTAAGCCTTTGCGGCACGCGCGCACATGTTTCAAAGAAGAAGAAGCAAGCTGAAGATATTTTTAAACGGAACATTAAGTACTAAAGAGATAGTCACGATCGCCTGCTGAGTTATGTAACCGAATCGTTGGTGCGCTCGTATTTTTTCTGTGCTAGAGAATTGTCAGCATATTCTTTCTATCACTGTACACTTGAAGAGTGATTCATCAACACATACGCACTCAATAATCCAACCTACAAGGCAAGCACGCTCCCTCAAATTTCCCTACGAACGACGCACTGGCTAGCACGCTCCCTCGATTTTCGATAGTAACAACACACCCGCAAGCACGCTCCCTCGGTTTTTGCTAGTAACAAAACACCCACATGCACGCTCCCTCGGTTTTCTCTAGTAACAACACACCCGCAAGCACGCTCCCTCGGTTTTCGCTAGTAACAACACACCCGCAAGCACGCTTCCTCGGTTTTCGCTAGTAACAACACACCCGCAAGCACGCTTCCTCTGTTTTCGCTAGTAACAACACACCCGCAAGCACACTCCCTCGATTTTCGCTAGTAACAACACACCCGCAAGCACGCTCCCTCGATTTTCGATAGTAACAACACACTGGCAAGTACAGTCTCTCTAATTTCTCAAAGGATAATTCCAATATTAATATTCGAATAAAACGATCACATCTCCTGATTTAGTCAGTGAAGCAATGCAGAAAACATGCACTTCCACCTAGAATATTTAGAGTAAATCTCTTTCTTCGAGAAGTTATCACTCAACTTTTCACCCTTTATATTTTCTGATTATAAAGCGGCTGGCTTGTAAACCATACAGAGTATTTGACGCCTATTGTCTCATCAATATCCCTTTTACTGGTAATTAAGATGTTAACAAATGCGACATTCTGTGGAAATTAGCGTAAAATGTATTCTGAGAGCACATCCACTCATCAATCATACACTTGAATACAACCACCAGATCCATCTCTTGACTGACTGTCGAACTTCTAGTACCGAGTCATAGCCCGCTACGATACTTCCAGCCTCGGCACTCGACCAGTTCGCATGTTATTCTAAGAACTTACAACTTCTGCCGCTACCCACCTAATGGCACTGATGTCAGACCCTCCTACTTCTATAAAAAGTCGTTTTCACGTTCAGAAGACACAATGGGCTCTTATGGGCAATGCTTTTCTTATGGGAAATACGAGCGCGCTGTTGTGAAATTTCTGGATTTACAAATTTAGCTTAAGTAAAATCGGTACCTGCAGCTTTGCAGGAAATTTTGTAGAGAATACGATGGTGAACACAAAAAACTGGTAACTTGCTTACATAATTTTAGATAAATTAAAAACGCAAATTTTCTGTGAAAACACAATTTTTACATTGTTTTCATTCCTAACGTTGAAACATGCCGTAAAATTGAAGCATTCATTATTAAAAAAAATTGACACTGTTTTTTAATTGTTGTAGGTGACGGTGGTACTCAGAATTTATCAATACTTTAAAGCATATTTTCATTAAAAAATATTCAAATAAAGTATGTGGAGATTTTTTATATTCGTGCAGTAGAAAATGTCGTCGCTGGCAATTTTTTGTTCTGTAATTCCAAGCAAAAACTTCCAGCAACAAAGTTGTGGAGAAAATAATGAAATTATTTTTTATAACCACTCAAAGGTTCCCAGAAATATTACTTCCATGCATTTGGAGTTTCTTTTTAACCCGAACCGCGCGCGAAGTAAGACGTTGTCTGGCATCTTGAGCTGGCTCACCGCAGCATTCCGGCTAATCACCACCAAGTTTTCGAGTTGTTATTTTATTTCCATTCAGTAAAAATATGAACTTCATGCAGTTTGTTATAATAGAATTGAAATTACTTAAATTTAATAATTGACAATTATTTCCAATGCTGCTGTTGTGATCAACATTAGTGCTGTCGCAAATACACGTTGTTTTCGTTTACATTACTGTCGACATTAATACTGAAATGAAGATCACCTTTCAGTTTCCAACGTACACATAAATTCATAGACACCATATTAACCCTTGAAAGGCTTTCCAACACGTGACAAAATATGGGGCTTCAAGATAGAAATATGACATGCCTTGCTTGAGTCATTCACGTCTTATCAGTTCACGTGGGCCATAACTCATTTGTTTGTTTGGGTCGCAACTTAAATCTAACCCATGTGCCAGGTTCCCCTTACTTGAGTGAGAAATCTGCTTTGGTCTATTTAGACTTTTTTCCTCTCTCGAAAAAGTGTTTTCAGTTGTGTGAGCGCTCAGTGATTTTTACTTTAAGTGATTTCTGAAGTGTCATATTCGTGCATTACACTCGCAATGGATCATAGTAAAAAGGGTAACTGTAACGTTCACAGTATAATATTAATATTTACATATAATTATCATTATATGTACAAAATACGTAACACCTTCATCGTGAAGGAAGGTCATCATTTCCCGACGACATGAGCTAGCGCTGTATTGGCAACACTGTGCTACTTCTCCATAAGCGCCGTTGTGTCTTCTGAACGTGAAAACTACTTTTTTTTTTTTTTTTTGGAAGGTATCCTCACAACTGTATTCTACCAACCATACAATACATACATCTCGTAAAGGATGTTGAAGTTTTTTGTAACCAAATCTGATTTTTCTGCTTCACAAGCACAAATAACAGCCGAGATACTGGGCTCTGCAGTGATAGCGAAAAAACATACATTTCGTTTCCAGCATTGAATTCACGTTAGTCATAACAAGTAGCGAGCAATTGTCCGTTTGCACATCAGTTCTCCGTCGTCGTCGCCAGTTTCCTCTCATCCTCCCTTCCATATTTCTCCTTGTTCCTTCCTTTTTATATATATATTGTCTCTGCTTTTAGTGTTTGAGGATTTGGAGAGGGCGTGACTTGTCAGGATGCGAGGAGGAGTCAATAGCGTTGCCATGGTAACTTTTCCGAGTCCCGTAACACTGCGGAGACCCAACATTCACTTATTAGCTTGGTAATATAATGCCATGGATTAAGGCTATGAATCCATGATTTCTTCTACCCTTCGTTCACTGGATTTGCAAGTATTGGTCTCTCTGCTGTACGCCCCAGTGCATTATGGGGGTCTGTATTACTGAAGATTACTGGTTCAATTATTCTATATATAGCGCAGGTTTCCTAGCTCGCGAAAGTCAGTTGTTCTTTACAGATATTTTCGATTATTTTTTCCGTTCATTATTTTATGTGACGTCATCTGATTTTGCAGGCAGATCCATATTAATAACTTTTGTTTGGTGAGGAAACAAAGACCTGAAGTTTCGACACAAATGTAGTAATGATAATAATAATTTCTTTATTCTTTTCTTTATTAATGTCAGGTGGCTGCTGTGGCGGCGAGGTGGCAATTGCCCCCCCCCCCTCCCCACTTTTTGCCACTTTTGCTCCCACACTGGGCTAAATCTTATGTATCAACGGAAAGTAAACTGTTCTTACCTCCCCAGTTTTGACACCTTGCAACCCCCCCCCCACATTTGGAACCCAATCGCCGCCACTGGGTGGCTGCTCTGCTACGTAACCCTTGTCAATATAATGCTACAAAATTATGAACTACATATGGAGTAGTAAGCTAGATGTAAATAATACATATAGAAATACACCTGTAAGAATGTACAAAAATCAAATCAATACACAAATGTGTAACTACAACACAAAAAATGGTAATAAAAATACAATTCCTTGTATTTTATCATCGATATTAAAATACAATTCCTTGTATTTTATGCAGTGACTTGATACCTTCAGTATGTGCCGCGACTCTGCCATCGTTCCATTAACAGCAAATCTCTTACTTTACCTCTGAAACATACAGGATTGTTTATGTGTGCAATGTTCGCATGCAATGCCTTCCATGCTTTGGGAGCCGAAAAGGAGGAAGATGATTGTAGGTGGTTGAATGATGGGGTAAGCCGAAATTGTTCTGCTTACGGGTAACATGATCATGTATATCCTTACGAGAATACATTTAAAGGTTAGCATAGTTCAGCAACATTTTATTTCAACGAACTTGCCCATCGAACAGTATCTAGCTACTTTTAAAAGCATATGTAACTATTTTGGGTAACATTAGCGTATGAGGGAAACTGATTCCTTCAAATTTACGGAAATCATTTTCTTTAGCGTTGTGGAAGTTCCTGAATGTAGATTTGATCTATTTTAATGTGAATGCGTGTTGTTTTCTGCGAAAATCTCTGTCCGACGCGCTGTTTCTGTTCCCGCCATTTGCTTTCTGCACGAGAGTGCAATGTTCCGTGAAGATGATGCAACCCCGTAGCCAGTGTTTCAGCCTCGCCGTGTTTTCACTAGAACATGACGTGTCGAGTATTTTTAATTTTTTTTTAACTCTAGTATTTTTTTTTAACTATGCTTGCCTAACCTAACTTAACCTAACCTAACCTTACGGAAAATGGTTTTTGGGGCTAACGTGAATGGTTTTTGGGGCTAACGTGAATGGTTTTTGGGGCTAACGTCAATGGTTTGCGACATATTAGCATAATTTACAATCCGGGCACGAAAGTAGATATTTTCCGCTGAACGAGGTTGCAACACTGCATAAATCGACAAAACACTCTCAGAACGCCCCCTAAACCAGTACGCTATCACGGCCATAATGTGTTACAGATTCGAAACAACAAGTAACAGTAAGTACGCGTAAATGTAAGAAATAGACATTGATATGAATTATTTCACTTTAGGAAATGTTCCACATTCGAAAAAAACACGTTAGCAATGTAAAGAAGTCCGAAATATATGACTCGTAGGTGTTTCCCTCATACGATAATAGTATCCTATTTTGTGGTAGAAGTAACCAATAAAACTTAATTGCGTCTTATTTCATAGACCCTCCATTTTGCGATCTACGTAGTTTTCTGGCCATCTATGGGTCCCAGTACCTACATACATTGCAATTTCAAAATGAGCTTGGCTTACACTTACAACAGGTATTACAGATATTTGAATTTGTGCTGCCACCTAGAATTCATAACGGGAACTTTTTCACACACTGTGTATGATTTTTGGTTTACTCTTTGAGGAACTTTCCACCGTTAACTGAAAATTCTACACAGGGCATTATTTCATACTCTTCTGCTGCATTTGGGATGATTTTTTCCCCCGGGAAAGTTCTCCAAAGCCAATTTGGTTTCCCGATGTAAACATGTGCATTCTACGGTTGTCCGCCGACCTTCGTGGCAAAGTGGTTAGCACGGCGCGCTATGACGTCAAGGGTTCAGGGTTCGAATTCAGGCCTGGACATGGGTGTTATTTGTAAGTGTTCCTTCATCAAATTCATTATGTCCTCATCTTCGCGATTAGCCAAAAGTGGCAGCGAACCACCCCGATAGCGTAATGGTAACGTGGTCGCCTTGTAATCAAGGGACCCCGCCAGGTGGAGGCACATGGCACAGTGGTTCGGATCCCACTTTAAACTTTAGATCCAGTCCCGATTAACCTTTCTGTGCACAAAATGAACTTAATACAGAACAACAGCTCATAAGTGAAGTAAAAGAAACCAAATCAACAGCAACAACAAATCTTTCGCAGTTCCCCAAAACTACCAATCTGTCAACGCAAGTGCACATACACCAGTGGCGCAACCACAGGGGGCAGGGGTGCATTGCCAACCTTGGACGGAAGTCAGTTTTAGGGGGGCAAACATTGACGGCCAAGGGCCTGCAGGGGGGCACAGAGGAGCAATTGCCCCCTTCGATATCAAATCTTAGGCAAATTAAAATAGATTTCATTAAATTTTCTTGTTCGCTTCGCTCGCAAAGCCTGCTTTGTCGGTTTCGTCAAGTGAAGAGCCGTAGCTATGTGGGCGGCGGTAGTCAACCATGGATTCCGACCGACCTAAATGGAAAAAAAAGTTGTAAAAGAGAGACTGCCATGGCGACCAGTGAAATTATTTGTGTTCTATTAGATCAATATTGCTTTCAATTGCAAGAATTGGATCTTAAAAATTTTCTTGCTCGCAATATGATCGTTTTCTGTAATGTAATGCATTTAAATAATGTGTTGTATATTGATGAAGGAATTGGGAGCATAAAAGTCGAAACATTAATTTGCCTCAAACATCGCTCTGAAGCTCGCAAGTTGAACGCTCATTCACCCCACATTCCACCGGATGCAGAGCCGAGCAACCAGAATTTTCCACTCGGCTCTGCACACTCAGCAAGGCAACGGCCCTCGCCAGCGGTGAGTGCACCTCCACTGTAAATTTCCATCTGCATCCAGGGATACCCCAGGTGCACAGTGGAGGTACAAAGTCCACCAACCTATGACTCAAATCCAATGTATAAAACCGCTGGAGACAGTAAATCGATCTCTCACTTCGCTCCAATATCACCACCAAACTGATCGACGAGAAGAGGACGACGGCCTGCTGAGAGATCGCGACACTACGAGGCGGCAACAAGCGAGAAGTCCATAAGCAGTCCGGATTAAGCCAACCGAAGAATCTGCAAGAATAAAACAAGTCGCCGAATTGCCTGCCGTCTCTTATCGTCATCTTCGATCTCTCCAGCGGACACCTGTCACCGTCGCCGACGCCAGAAGCCCAGGGCCAGACCAACAGCAAGGGGTGAGTAGCGTTCAACAACACAGGCTCCCAACAATCCTTCATCAGCCTCCTTAAGGGTAGAGGTGGTTAGCCAAGTCAAACTTAAGACCTATTGTATTTATCTGAGCTACGTCCCGGCGTGACTCGATCCCGTACCTTACCCGACGTCACGCTACAATATATGTATTGAATACATATTGAATACGTACCCAATTTAGTGTTAGCATGTTGCATATGAATTTTCGTATTTTATGTCGCTCCATGTTGCATATGTGTAAAACATATCTTGTACATGAAAGTTATACATGTTATTGTAAAAATAATAATTATCTTCGGAATTCATTTCTCATTCATTTTCTGCCATTCAAAAATACAGTTTGTGTGCTTGTTTTCCATCATTAGCTAATGTGAAATTGACTGTTGGAAAAATATTTCAAATCGTTTGACTAACCAAATGCTTTAGCACAGACTTCTACCCTCTTTTTGAGTAATTTATGAGTATAATAACGTCTTTTGATACTACTACTACTAGTAATAATAATAATAATGTCGGTATTATTGGTACGTTTATCCTGGTACTTGCCCCCCCCCAGACAAAAAATCATGGTTGCGCCTCTGACATATATATATTGGATGATTTGGTTAATTTTACTTCGCATTTTTTCCACTTTATGGCTAATCGCGATGAGGAGGATGAGTGATGATTATAAGATGAAATTGATGAAGAAACACTCGCAAAGGACACCCATGCCAAGGGCAGGATTCGAACCCGTGACCTCTAACCTTCACACTTACATAAACACTCATACACGGTCCTTTCTGATGAATAAAAACCGTACCCAAAAATTTTCAACTCCCATTTGCGCCCTAAAAAATTGTAGTAGCACGTGAAAAAATCCTTCCCATCTCTCGTCGACATCGGAACTCCCAACCCTATAAAGAGGCACTTCTCGCAAAAACAACCCTCTCGCAACGGAACCTTACGTAACCCGCGATCACCCTAATTAGCATCCTCAGAAAACGTTGGGCGTGGGCAGTGCTCCATGTCATCTCCAGAAATTCCCCCAACAACCCTGCCGATGGTTTTAGCTCTGCTGCCCCCGAAAGACAAGTTTGATCCTGATTTCCCTACGTGAGAGGATTACGCAGTAATTATGCTGCGCTCTGCTCAATCCTGCTCGGCATGTAGCCTCGCCAGAGATGCCGAGCGATAAAGGTACGGATTAGTACGTGACGTCAGCGAAGCACGTATGTTGCCGTTGCAACCGTGTTGGACACGGTACGACGACTTGCAAACGATAAGAACTGGTAGGCAGGCCCGAAGAACCAACGCGCTCTTAAAACTTCTGCTGCTTACCTCCGAGGTGGTGTAGTTTTAGCACAGCGCGCTACGTCGTCAGGGGTCCCGGGTTCGAATCCCGAAATGGGCGTTTTTTGTGACTGTCTCTTCATCTATTTCATCATATCACCACTCATCCTCATGGTCGCGATTAGCCACTTCTGGCTTAAGCGAAGTAAAATATCGTCTATTGAGAATGCAAATGCCCTGTCTCCAAATGTAAACAAATGGAGATATTTTGGCTCTAGTCTATTTAGGAAGCAATTGTTTCATACGATGCATACAAACGACCAATTGAGAGTATTATTGGTCCTTGCACAGAATTTTTGGAATCAGCCGCGAGAATTCAGACAGCCACTGAAACCTTACGACAGTTTCTTCAACCAACCACAAGCGAGATAAACCACTTGTTGCATTCTAACCTCAGTCACTTCTGGACAATGGTAGTGGTTTTCGGTTCTTTCTTTTGTTGTTAACAGACAAGAATTTTGAATAATGGTGGATTCAAAGTAGTTGATTTCCTAAAATATGGATTATTTATTTTACTTTGCTACGGAATGATAAATTTATAATGAAATTGTTTCATCTCCATCTCGTTTCCAGAAATGCAGTGAACACTGACACTCCCGAATCATAGATGGCGTGTGTGCAATCTGAAATTTCAATAATGAATTATAGCATAAATACCTAACCAAACAACTACTTATTTTCAAACGTGTTTCAATATATCAGTCTTTGCATTGACACAAACTTTCAGCACAATAGTGACAAAAGTTCAATAAATATATCATGTCAAGTTTTAAAGGGCTCTCCTGAAAATTTGGATATGTAGAACATTTACATTCTCAGTGGACGATATAGCAATTCAATCAATCATTACTTGGTTACTTTGCGGCTTTGATTGGTTGATTTATTGATTTGGTTTATTTTACTTCGCTTTGCTGCCACGTTTGGCTAATTGTGAAGATGAGGATGAGCGATGATATTGACGAAGGGACACTCGCTAAGAATAGTCGTTCACAGACCGGGATTCCAACTCGGGACCCCCTAACGTCGTAGCGCGCCGTGCTAACCACTCCGCCACGATGATTGGTTACTTTGCAGCACTAGCGTGCCCACGAATTGTTTTTAAAGCGGGCTTGAATTGTAAAAGTAGACATCACATAACTGCGTCTTATTTAGGGGTGAGATACAGCATAAAATATTTCGTAATTAGCCTTTTTGACCATCGTAAGAAAGTTATTTAGCCAGTCTCCGAGGCGGGTTCGAATCCCTGTCTGCACCGGTGCTCTTGGTGAGTGTCCATTCATCAATTTCATCATATCATCACTCATCCTCATTCGAGATTAGCCAAAAGTGGCAGGAAAGGTAAGTAAAATAAACCAAATCAGTCAAAGCTGCCGAGTGTTCCAGATTCGAATCCTGGAGGTTGATCCTTTGCGCGCAATCATTCATGAATTTCATCTTCATTGCCGGTAGCCAACAGTAGCAGAAAAGTGATGTAAAGTTGGAAAAGCACATGTGTAAAATTCACCTATGTCTTGCAAGAGAAGTTCATTGACGTCATTCTTTAAATGTTGAACTTGTGGGTGTGCTTTGTGCTTCATTTAGCCCAAGAAAAACAAGCTCTGCACTCCTTAATTGAATGTCTGCCGCTCTTTCAAGATGAGAACCGGGAAAATCTGAAGAATACTTTGAACACTTGTTTAAAACAGTGCAAAGCTTATGGGAACATGTGTTCTGAAAGGCAGAGACGCACCGATTTGGATATCTGGGAGAGCGATTAATGGATTTGCGCATGAGGCTTGTGTCGCAGCGCCTGGAAGAACCAGGTACACAAAGCAGAGTCGGCAAAGGGGGGAGGCGTTGATTAAAAGGCAGGAAAGGTAAAGAAAACGCGTGTTTGAGGTGCAAGAGGCAAGGCGAATTAGTGGGGAACAGAGGATACCTGCAAACAAGTGTGGCGAACGAGAAAGCTGGCGTTACCTTGGAGAGATTGGAGATTCTCTTTTGTTCTCTTTCTAGAAGTTAGTCTCTGGCGCTTTCTTCCTTCTGCACGGAAGGGTGGTGCTTGAACAAGAGCTTAGGTGGCGTTCTGTACTTGACACGCGGTTGCATCCGAAGTTACTCTGTTTTTTCAAAGTGCAGATTTTGTCTGCGGGAAGTTCTATCTGAAATATCAAAAGCCTCCTTTCAAAATATGTCTCTGTCGCTTGCAGTACTTGGTAATATTTTCAAGTTGCTGTAAAAGCTTTAATTTCTACTATTTTGTAGTGGTCCTAAAGTGAAAATCGGATGGGAGCGTTTGCTAGCTGTCTTGTAATCCTTACCGTACACAGATTATTTTTTGGGGGGAAGGGGAGGGCAGTGGAATTGTAAAAGTGAAAAGCTGCGTTCAATGTAGGGACGTGTTACACAAAAATATTTCGTGCTTACAATTTTGACAGTTTTAAAAGTTGTTCGAAGACAAAATGGTAATCGGCGGTTTGCATATCAACCACTTTTTTTATACCATTTAAAAAATCAATTTTCTCAACTTCAATAGGGTCTGTAGCCCCATCAGCTCCCCCTGCATACGCCAGTGCTCGTTATTAAAGGGTTCGGGAGTAACTGGCCGAAAATGATCAAATGACGTCATCCTCAAAACCTTACTTGAAAGTGCAATACATGTATACCAGTTTTCTTCAGCTATATGCTGTTCTTTTCAATCTCCTATGTACGAGGGTATAATACTTATTTTCGGTATGGATCGGAGAGTCGTTCAGCAACTCTCAGATATATTCTATTCAAATATATTCATTGATTGTATTCCGTCTAAAGAACATTATTATTAGTGTCCTTTCTCTACACTGTGGTGCTAAACATATCTACCATGATACAAAATCATAATTCTATGTTCCAATTCAATATTCACGTGTACGTACTATGCACGTGAAACCTTGGTTTAACCGATATTCGTGGTGAAGACACGTTATATTCATAAAACAATGCAGTGCGCTGTAGTATAACTATACACAAAGTGTCAAGTTTGCTTCAAAATGGCAAAGAAAACTATGCAGTGCTTCAATCCATCACTATATACAGCTCATCTTTCCGAGGTGAGCTAGCTGGATTCAAGGCTTTGCTTTCAAATGGGCGCAAACGTCCAAAATGATAGTTCCTGCCATCTAGGGATGAGAAAATCGAACATTGTTCACTCATCGCAAGTTTTTGTTCCAAGACAATTCTGCTTATTCCGAAATTCCTAGCAGAGATGTTTCGATATTTCTTTTTCTAATTCATCGAACATTTTTTTAAAGTTGTAGACCTGGCCGTGGTGTAGCTGGGGCCAGCTTCGAATATGTTCACATTAATCTGTAAGTTGATATGTGTGTTGGCAACATGAACCCTCTTGAATGTGTGATGAATGGTGCATCGTAGGATCCCGCAGACACAGATTTAGGACCGAAGGGGCAAGAGATAGGAGTCCCTTCGGTCAAAAGCAAAACATTTACCGCGCATGCACGAACAATATCCCGAGACGACACGATGCACGGGAAACTGCCCAGTCCGAGCGACACGCAAGCGGCATACGCAATTTTGGGTGTCGCTTCGGTTCGATTACCAACGGCTCGCGTTCAACCGACATGCAGGGTGCGAAATTACTGCAGATTGGTGGGGGTGGGGGAAGAAGCGGACACACACACACACTATAATATGTCAATTATTAAATAATCAAATTATATTATAAAATATACAATATAAATATATTATAGCTATCGACTGTCTGTCATTCAAAATGTAATTGCAAATTGAAGATTTTGCTACTACTGATGCTATGAACAATGATTTGCGTAAGAGAGGAGGGACAAAAATTAATAAACATAATAAGAAGATAATAAATAGTTTCCTGTATAAAATTCACATATAAGTGCTATTACGTGCTTTACTAATATATTTATATACTTCGTGGTTGCTAACGAAGTATATAAATATAATTTCTGTGTTCTGGGGATTGCTGGATTCAGTGTACTAAGAGATGAGGCTCTTCCTTGTCCGTTCTTTTTGTATGTTATCGATATTATTCCAGTCAAGTATATTCGAAACCCAAACGGGGAAATTTCATGTTAAGATTGTTGGTGGGGTGAATTCCCCCTGGGATTTCGCACCTTGCCGACACGTGTTGCTTGGCAACGAGCCAATCAACAGCAACATTTCACACCGTAGCGGCATGCCAGGCTGAACAAGCCTGCCCATTGGTGTCGCTTCGGTCTGTAAGCTCCCTTGGTACAATGCAGTATTTTCACGCAAGAATACATCCAGTGCTTTCAATCCATAGCTAAGACCATTCTCTCTCTAAACCCGTTGCTCTCGCAGTAACAGACTTGTCTCAACATGTCTGGCATATTTCCGACCATGGCCGTAGGCAGGAAAAATTTTCGGGGGGGTTCATTCATAATTGTTCCCATGGGCGTCGCCAGAAATTTGAATAATATAAATAATAACAATAATTATACAATAATAATTAAAATTTCATAATAAAACAATTTTATTCCAAAATAATAATAATAATAATTATTATTATTATTATTATTATGAGTGAATATCCAGCATACCGTGTGTACTGAAATGCCCAATTATTATACTTTGTTATAAAATTTTAAGATACCTTCAAGAAAAAGCTCTAAAATTTAAATGGAAATTTTAGTCATAAAGTTTTTGTTGTTTGACCTTAAAACTTAATTTTTGGAATTTTGTAAAGTGTGGAACCATTTATTCTCTTTGAAAACTAAGCCTGGTGCATGGATTGTAACCTCAATCGTGAACGTAATGTGCTACGAAACTGAAGATCGTAGGTTTGAACTCCTATCAAGGGGGATTTTCGACTTTATCGGACAGGGAATTTAAAAGTTGGAAATGGAATATTGGGACAATCATAAGGGAATTTTTAGTCTATATTCCTTATGACGCAGGAACAACACTGGAAAGATGACAGCAGAAGTTAAAATGGAGGGGTCGCGGGTGGGCTACGATTCCGAGAATAAATCCTGTTTCACTCAACTTTCAGAATTCCAAATGTATGAAAATTCTAGCTCGCTCGTTTCAACATTGTCTCCTTGTATTTTTGTAGTCCTTCAAAAAAAAAATTGAAAAGAGTTACAGATTTTGGTTTCTGAACTTCCATTAATCCAACATGTCAGATGTTTCGGGGGCGGGGGTTTGAACCCTAGAAACACCCCCTCTAAATACGGCCATGTTTCCGACATTACCGTAACAGGCAACGAGGAAACTAGGGAGTGACCTCTTTTAACAACTAATTAAGTAGCTTTTCCATGAACCATTTTGGAGCGAGTATATGCCGGCTGAAGTGCCACACAACTGGAGTCTTTGCGGGACCCGGGCCCTTTGAAGTTAGCGACGCACGCTTGTAATCGCTGTGTCACAGGATTCAGAGGCTGTAGTTGTCATGGCAATGGACCAGGTCGGTTTCTCTTGTATCCAGAAATGATGTTGAGGATGGAACGTTTTCAATGGCAGATTGCATACATTAGGAAAGGCTTCAGCAGGGAACTGTGGCATATGGTTCGTTGGTGTACAAATTTACATTCATGATATGACGTCTGTATCCGTTGAGAAGGGTTGGTAACCATCATAGTACTCTTTTAAGTTCGAATCCCGTATAAGACATGGAAGTGTCATTGTCAGTTTTATCGCCTAATTTGTCAGTGTCCTCTGCGCTATTAATGTAGAGATGTAGTTATGCGAGGTAATGTGACAAATTCAATATCTTTATTCTTTATATACTCTTTTCCTCTTCTTGCTTCTTTGTACTGTTTTTCTTTCTTTTCCTACTTCTACCTTGTTCTTTACTTTGCTTGTGTTACTTCTCTCTTCTAATTTTCCTCAATTTTCCCCTCATTCTTCTTCTTTACCTTTACCTTTTCCTTCCCTTGTATGTTGCTTTCATTAGGCTTATTTTCCTTTCTTCCTATTGTCTTCTTTCTTTTGTTTTCTCAGTTTATCTTTTTCTTCATTTTTCTTTCTTTGCTTTGTCTTCGTTTTTCTTTCTTTGCTTTGTCTTCGTTTTTCTTTCTTTGCTTTGTCTTCGTTTTTTTTCTTTCTTTGCTTTGTCTTCGTTTTTTTCTTTCTTTGCTTTGTCTTCGTTTTTTTTCTTTCTTTGCTTTGTCTTCGTTTTTTTTTCTTTCTTTGCTTTGTCTTCGTTTTTTTCTTTCTTTGCTTTGTCTTCGTTTTTTTCTTTCTTTGCTTTGTCTTCGTTTTTTTTTCTTTCTTTGCTTTGTCTTCGTTTTTTTTTCTTTCTTTGCTTTGTCTTCGTTTTTTTTTTCTTTCTTTGCTTTGTCTTCGTTTTTTTCTTTCTTTGCTTTGTCTTCGTTTTTTTCTTTCTTTGCTTTGTCTTCGTTTTTTTCTTTCTTTGCTTTGTCTTAGTTTTTTCTTTCTTTGCTTTGTCTTAGTTTTTTTCTTTCTTTGCTTTGTCTTCGTTTTTTTCTTTCTTTGCTTTGTCTTCGTTTTTTTCTTTCTTTGCTTTGTCTTCGTTTTTTTCTTTCTTTGCTTTGTCTTCGTTTTTTTCTTTCTTTGCTTTGTCTTGGTTTTTTTCTTTCTTTGCTTTGTCTTCGTTTTTCTTTTTTTGCTTTGTCTTCGATTTTTTCTTTCTTTGCTTTGTCTTCGTTTTTCTTTTTTTGCTTTGTCTTCGTTTTTTTCTTTCTTTGCTTTGTCTTCGTTTTTCTTTCTTTGCTTTGTCTTCGTTTTTCTTTCTTTGCTTTGTCTTCGTTTTTCTTTCTTTGCTTTGTCTTCGTTTTTCTTTCTTTGCTTTGTCTTAGTTTTTCATACTTTTTTGTTTTGAAAATTCTTACGTTTTAATGTGTTGTGTTTGTCTTGTGCAGGTCCTTTTAGCATCTCCCAAGGGGCTTTTTAGACCCCTTGTTTAAATTTTAAGTAAGACTTTTAAATAAAGCGATATATCCCTGTATATTTTGAAGGGTGAAAATGCCTAAAGTGTCGACACACCCAAATATTTTAATTCAATCAATCCATTTGTTGTGACCTTTTTTTTTTTTTTGCTTTCTTTATTTTTCTGACTTTCTCTATGCTTTCACTACATTTTTCTGACTCTCCATGCTTTCACTACATTTTTCTGACTCTCCATGCTTTCACTACATTTTTCTGACTCTCCATGCTTTCACTACATTTTTCTGACTCTCCATGCTTTCACTACATTTTTCTGACTCTCCATGCTTTCACTACATTTTTCTGACTCTCCATGCTTTCACTACATTTTTCTGACTCTCCATGCTTTCACTACATTTTTCTGACTCTCCATGCTTTCACTACATTTTTCTGACTCTCCATGCTTTCACTACATTTTTCTGACTCTCCATGCTTTCACTACATTTTTCTGACTCTCCATGCTTTCACTACATTTTTCTGACTCTCCATGCTTTCACTACATTTTTCTGACTCTCCATGCTTTCACTACATTTTTCTGACTCTCCATGCTTTCACTACATTTTTCTGACTCTCCATGCTTTCACTACATTTTTCTGACTCTCCATGCTTTCACTACATTTTTCTGACTCTCCATGCTTTCACTACATTTTTCTGACTCTCCATGCTTTCACTACATTTTTCTGACTCTCCATGCTTTCACTACATTTTTCTGACTCTCCATGCTTTCACTACATTTTTCTGACTCTCCATGCTTTCACTACATTTTTCTGACTCTCCATGCTTTCACTACATTTTTCTGACTCTCCATGCTTTCACTACATTTTTCTGACTCTCCATGCTTTCACTACATTTTTCTGACTCTCCATGCTTTTACTACATTTTTCTGACTCTCCATGCTTTTACTACATTTTTCTGACTCTCCATGCTTTTACTACATTTTTCTGACTCTCCGTGCTTTTACTTCATTTTTCTGACTCTCCGTGCTTTTACTACATTTTTCTGACTCTCCATGCTTTTACTACATTTTTCTGACTCTCCATGCTTTTACTACATTTTTCTGACTCTCCATGCTTTTACTACATTTTTCTGACTCTCTATTCTTTCTCTTCGTTTGACTGACTCTCTATTCTTTCTCTTCGTTTGACTGACTCTCTATTCTTTCTCTTCGTTTGACTGACTCTCTATTCTTTCTCTTCGTTTGACTGACTCTCTATTCTTTCTCTTCGTTTGACTGACTCTCTATTCTTTCTCTTCGTTTGACTGACTTTCATTGCTTTCTCTTCGTTTGACTGACTTTCATTGCTTTCTCTTCGTTTATCTAACTTTCATTGCTTTCTCCCCGTTTTTCTCCATTTTAGTCTATTTTCTTTTCCCTTTTGGCTTCCTTCACATTTTGTTTTTCCTTTTCTTTCTAAACATGGGTTCCAGCTTGGATTCCTGATAGAAGCACATTGCATAGCGGTATCGATTACTCTCCTGACTAAGCATTGTTAAAAAGGCTTCAATTTTTCTATATTCTATTCTTTTTTGTTTATTTTCTGTTTGCTTCTCTAGTCTTTCTTTATCTTTTTTCCGCGCTTGAAGATAAAATGCCAGTTTACATCAAGGGGCTATTCATGATCACACCTTCGAGTGGCCAATAATAGTTTCCAAAATTCCGTGCTCATTTTGAGTGGCTTTATTGCGAAACTGCATTTCCTAGAATCTTCCCGAAATATCTTGGCGAAGGAACGAATCGTGTAACGCAATCAGTGGAGAAGACGCGTGGGCAGAAAATTGCATCGGAGTTAAATCATCCGCACAAAAGAGGGAACAGCTGCGGGCAAAATTGCCCTGTCTCATCCTCGCAGTGCGTAAGGATGCGTGAGAGACTGCGTACTCCTGTGTGCGTGTGTTGGCGTCCTAGGTTGGGGGGGGGGGCGGTTATCGTCTGTCGCTCGAGCTTGCTTGCGGCGGTATTGACGACGTCGGAAATGAAATTTTGACGTTACGTCCTCCTTTCAGATGTCCTATTGTATCTGTCGTGTTTGGTTCTTGATTAGCAGGGTTGCCAACTGTGGAGAAAGGTCATAAATATAGTGGATTTTGAATGAATACGAGAAATACCTTCGTTAAAGGTATCATCTCGGCATTTGCCTAGAATGTCTGGGAAGATGAAGAAGCCGGAAGCACTGTACCCTCTTCAGGCTATTCTCGTTGTAAGAGGTGACGTTTTGAAAAGGCACCCAGGACGTCAACCCAATTTCTACGTGGTACACTCCAGTTATAGTGACCAAAAATATACTCCTCTGTGGGGGTTTGTGTTTTGCACTGGCGTACGCAGGGAGCTCCAGTCACCTCTAAGATGTTGAGAAAATCAAATTTTAAAGTTAAAGTAGTAAAAAAACTCGAGAAGAACCAAAGTGATAAATCCAAACCCATCTTAAAATGACCTCCGATTACTACTTTTGGCTTTGAACAACTTTTAAAACTAAGGTAAGAAATTGTAACTACGATAAAATTATTTTGTTGTACACCCTGCCCCCGCCGCCCCTATAACTCAGCTCTGTAATATCCACCTTTACAAATTCCAGTCTCCTTTGAAAAGAAAATCAATGCGTGTGTTTGTCATTGTCCCACCATCCATCTCCTCTTATGACCATTCATCCTCATCTACCACTTATTGACTAATCACGACGATGAAGATGGTTTCTGCTCTATTTAGGGATTTTACGCCGCTTTCCTACCCTTTGTGTTAATAGCGACGATGAGGATGAATGGTACACGCCGACTACTCCGCCACGGAAGCTGGCAGATACGATGATAAGTTGGAATTGATGAAGGGACATTTCCAGACGAACAACCGAGCTTGGTCTCAAACCTTTTAACTTCTTGATGAAGAGATTGCGAGGATGAAATGGTGTTTGGATTGATAGAATATAATAGAGGATACTCCAGTTACGTGAAAAGATTGATAGGTCTTCACATCCTCCAACCCCTTTCTCCATGCCGTAGACAAGGGGCTCGAACCCAGGACCTTCAGAGCCCAAGATGGCGAGAGAAAAAATATCAGGAATACATTCGTGGCTTTAGTAAACATCTCTCCATTTACCTGGAGGGGGCGTTAGAGATCCTAAACCCCAAAGCCTTGCCCGAGGTTTGCATTGGCGACCTCTCAGATACAAGCTCGACACCGTAACCTCGAACTTAACCCGTTCGGTATGTAGCTGAATATGTCTGCCTTTGTGTGCGATTGAGGTAAAATTAAATTTTCAAAACCTTCTGTCGGCTAACAAGTGGGTTTTTATCTGCCGTACGTTTGAGATAAACTGGGTGAACAGAGGACTTCATACAGTTTGGGTAATACTTATTGAAGTAGAATTCAAGGGACTCCCGCTGTACTCCGTATGGAGGCAGTCAATGAGCGGTAGGCTACGGCAGGTCTGGTAGAGCTAAAGATAAGTCTGCTAACGTCACACAATTACTGCTGATACTATTCCTACTCTTCGAGTTTATTAGTGTGACGTCACGCTGCAAGATTGAATCCAAACAAACATCTCGCGTGGTTTTAGCGTATGAAATAGCATTGGGTTTAAGAATTCTGACGGCAGTTACTAAACAAAATTGCGATGTGTATCGTACATCAATGTAAAAATAAGATTTCGGAGAATACGTCGGCTTCCGATCTAAAACCGCAGCCAATAGGCGACGCCACTGCAGTCACGTGGGAGTTCTGAACTCCCAGAATTCATATCGGCAGGGTCACTGAAGGCGAGCTCGGTTGAACTACGGCTATGTTCGGAAACTGCAGTTATTCTTTAACTTATGCTCTGTAAGGTATTCTCCGAAATCTCATCTTTACATGGATGTGCGATTCACATAACAATTTTGTTTCATAGCTGCTATCACAATCCTTAAATCCACCCCTTGCGATGGAAATTCCAATGATAAAGTAAACGCCAGAACCACGTGACAACATTGTTTGGACTCAAATCGTGCTTTGTCATCTGCTCTGACGTCACTAAAAATATGCTCCATTGAAACCTCAGCTTACGAAGGTTCAATACCATTCATTGTTCGGCCTCTAAGGATCCTCACAACTATACAGAAACTTTGTATCGTTCGTAGAGAGAGCCGTGAGCGGGTATCGATCACACGATTTTTCCAGTAGGCTATTGTTTATCGCGCGTACAGGATGGCTTGCAATGGCGTTTTTATTGAACGCGTGTTTTCCCAGCGAGCAATATTCCTTTCAACGTGCGTGGATGTAAGTTGCGTTTCGTACATATGTCACGCACGTGTTAACGTTGCGTTCTTAGCAAAGAAATGCCGATGTAAACAGTTACGCCTGAACGTCGCTTCTTGATGAAAGTAAGATCAGCCAGTCAAACCAATATCGATGTAGATACATGAAGGAAGTCTCACACAGAGAAGTTTGTTTGAAATAACGAAAAGCTTAATTTCTGTTACCAAATATTGGTTTAAATAGGCAACAGATAGATGTTTCAATAACCTTTCTATTGTTTGAAACTTGTATAATGCCTATCACAGTAAATGTTTCAATGACCTAACTATTGTTTGAAACTTGTCAAGGCTTGTTACAACAGATGTTTCAATGGCCTTAGTATTGTTCGAAGCTTGTCAAGACTTGTCACTGAAGATGTGTCAATGACATTATTGTTTGCAACTTGTCAAAGCTTATAAAAGCAGATGTTTCAATGATCTTATTGTTTGCAACTTGTCAAGGCTTGTTAAAGCAGGTTGTCAATGACCATAGTATTGTTTGAAACTTGCCAAGGCTTATCAAAGCAGATGTTTCAATGACCTTATTGTTTGCAACTTGTCAAGGCTTGTCGTAGCAGGTGTTTCAATAACCTTAGTATTGTTTGAAACTTGCCAAGGCTTATAAGCAGATGTTCCAACGACCTTATTGTTTGCAACTTGCCAAGGCTTATAAGCAGATGTTCCAACGACCTTATTGTTTGAAACTTGCCAAGGCTTATAAGCAGATGTTCCAACGACCTTATTGTTTGCAACTTGTCAAGACTTGTCACAGCAGGTGTTTCAATGACCTTAGTATTGGCGGCCTGCTGATGACATAGTGGTAACGTCGTCGCCTTGTAATCAAGGGGTCCCGGGTTCGATACCCGGTGGAGGCACAATGCACGCTGGCTTGGATCGCACTTCAAACTGTAGCTCCAGTCCCGATTAGCCTTTCTGTGCATAAAGTGGACCTAAAACAACAATTCAATCAATCAATTAATCTTAGTATTCTTTGAAACTTGCCAAGGCATACCACAGCAGATATGTAGATAAGCATAACCACATTCCAAAGTTCATTACATTCGAAACTAGTTCATTATGTGTACAGTTAATGAGACATGTTAGCAGTTTGCACTATGAAACTTACGGTGATGAAAACCAAACTGTGCATTTTTGCACAATAGACCTAAATGATTCGTGTAGCATATCAGGTGTGCCAGCAGATGTATCGGTAACCACGACAGCAATCGTAAATGTTTACAGCATACCACATCTAGTTGTTCCGTACTAATTGATCATTCCTACGCTGCTGAAAGCTAATTCGGTGCGAAATTTGGCATTTTTCCATCTTGGCAAGAGACAAATTATGCATCCGTACTCTGCACGAGACATTTAATCACGCAGGGTAAAATTGTCAGGTAAGATAATCATGTGTACACTAGATATACATATGGAAACCCACGGAGAATTTCCTAAAAAGGAGGAGGATCAAAGCAAACTTATTTCCATGTATTGAAAACTGTGTGACGTCATGTAATGTGTGAGTTATCAGAAGGCAGTTTTAAGGAAGAGAAAAGACAGAAAGGGCCCTAGAGAAATAAAAGTGGAAGACAAAGGAGAGAAGAAAGAAGCGAGAGAATGTGAGGAAGATGGGGAAGGAAGAATGATATATAGAGGAGTGAGCAGCTTAGAAGGAGAAAAGAGACGGTAGCGACAATCAAAGAAAGATGGTGTTAGAGGAGCGTGTGAGGAAGAGAGGGGAAGCAAGAATGAGAGAGGAGAAAAAGAGGGAGAAAAAGAGATGGTAGCGACAATCAAAGAAAGTAAGAGGGTGTTAGAGTAAAAAAGTAAGAAGTAAAGAAATGATAAAGAGTAAATGGGAAAACTGGAAACAAAAAGGAAGAGGAGAAGCAGTGAGAGAAGTCATCAACACGAGAGGGGACAGACTCTAAAACTGAGAAGGAAAAATCTAGAAAGAAGACAATAGAAAAACAAAAAAAGGAATTATAATATGGAAAGGAGAAGTAAACTAGTTTTATTTCTAGGGTGTTCCGGGAAGTCACAACCGCAATTTTCTATTGCTTTCATCCAAGTCGCACTGAATCAATCAATCAGTCAATCGATTGATTGATTTTTACGCCATTTTAAGCTAGTCGCAGCGGTGAGGATGAGTGATGATCTGATGAAATTTATGAAGGGGCACTCGCCAATAACACCCATATCACGGGTCGTGGCGCGCTATGTGCGGAGGTCGACGTACTGAATCAACTAAAGAAAATATCGCAAGTATAATTTTACATGTATTGAGCATGTGTGAAGATTGTAATCCGTGATGATCCAACATAATATATCATGTCTGCAATCTTTGCTATTAAAATAATGAAGATAAATAACTATTTTTTTTATTTTTTTACGTTAAGTCCATTTTCCCAAAAGCATAGGTAAGAAATCCAACGTTTTGTGTATTACCAATTTTTTCAAACTTACTGTGTTTTAAAAATTAAAATATACCATTTACGAGACCATTTTTCAGTTCTGTGCAGTGTAAATTGAATCATAGGTAGAAGTGTACTTTGTGACTGATAATGTTGTACGAATTATAAATCACTGCTACTTTTTTCACTGCTGAAAACCTCACCTACTGATCAAGACACGTTTCAAATGTAATATATTATACATAGCGCATGTGGTGTCCTCTTGAGACGAACATAGCATCATTAGTGTCCGTACTGAAGCAGTCATTCTCTTTGTTCTGCAACTATGACATTCGTAGCCGCATGTTGCAAATAGCGCTTCATTTATATGTAAATTGCTTAGTCAAAATATATTAACATGCTTTCAGTTGCTGTTTTTAAAGAGAGAGAGTGACATTGTGGGAAATTTAGCGTTTGGCTCTTTAAGTATAAGTGTATTGTCATCGGCAATTGGATAAAGACCGATGGCATATCATAGCTCTAGTTTGATGGACTTTTTAAGTATTCTTTTCAATACCGCTTTTCTATCATTTACACAGTTTTAGGGCTTAGTTTAAACGCTCTGCGGTCTTTCAGGGCTTTGTTTGAACACTTTCCGGCCTTTTATAGATTGTTTTGAAAGCTTTACGTCCTTGCATGGCTTCTTTTGAACTATTTTCGTACTTGTAGGGCTATTTTTGAACACTCTGCATAGGACTATGTTTGAACTCTCTGCGTCCTTTCACGACTATGTTTGAACTCTCTGCGTCCTTTCACGACTATGTTTGAAGTCTCTGCGTCCTTTCACGACTATGTTTGAAGTCTCTGCGCCCTTTCAGGGCTATGTTTGAAGTCTCTGCGCCCTTTCAGGGCTATGTTTGAAGTCTCTGCGCCCTTTCAGGGCTGTGTGTGAAGTTTCTGCGTCCTTTCAGGGCTATGTTTGAAGTCTCTGCGTCCTTTCAGGGCTATGTTTGAAGTACAGCGCCTTGAATAACGTAGTGTGGAAAACGACCCAAGAAACTGGTTCCCCAGACGGATGAGAAACATAGATGGCAGTGCGATCAATCTCGGTGCTAATTTTCTTATGAAAGTAATGCGGCTTTGTTAGTTTTTGGAATATATTATGTAGATTTGTTTGTCTTGAAAGGCGGTACGTGAATTGATGGAAACAGTTATATTTGTGGAGTGATTTGCAGCCACGAAATGACATTAATTTGGAAAGAAAAGTAAAATAAAATTAATAAATAAATGGCCGAGTCTGCTGCCACGCACGTGTCAGCAGTAAGAATAAGGGTCAAATTTGCTGCTGCCACGTAATTCGTCTGCTAGGAGGATGTTACAAATCTTAAGAACAGATAAAGACGAGAGAAATGCAAGTTTATGATTAGTGGGAATGAATGTACAGGTAATTTAGAACCTTTTTCTTTAGAAATCATTTAGCGATATTATTTTAATGCTAACAGAACAACCTAACTGCGAGAGCATTTAGGTTTATTATTAGAAGAATGCTGAGGGACATAATCTTAAAACATTTTGTGAAAGTAATCGCTACAACTTCACAGTATGTGTTAGAGACGTAATTGCATACATAGCATGATGAAATCACGATAAAACAAAGACCGAGTCTCAGTCTACTGCCACGCGCATCTTTTTTGAGGTTCCAGCAGAAAAAGAACGTGGCAGCAGACACTGCCTAAATAAATAGCATGCGAAACGCAAGAAGAAACATCGCGAAGTGATTCCGGACGTCAGGTGTTGGATTGTGTACTAGAGTTTTATTTTTCTATGTTATTAGAATATAAATAGTATCCTGAGAGATATTTCATACCGAGGCGACAAACTACAAGTGTCGCTTGAAAGCGAGCAGTCCGTAATCAATGCAGCCTTTCGAACCGTAGAGACACAAGCTCTGACTGCACCGTTTCCTCAAGGAGATTTTACACCAAAGCGACACGCGACAAACGATACGAGGATTTCACATCAAAGCGACACGGGTCCTTCGGTCCAAGGCAACTTTCACACCGAAGCGACACATGTTGCTTGGAAACGAGCCAATCAAGAGCAACATTTCACATCGTAGCGGCATGACGGGAAGCACAGGCCAGCGTTCGGTTGGTGAAATCCTCAAGCGATAAGTGTCGCGTGCCGCTAGTCGCTTTGCTGCGCAATCTCCCTAAAGTAATACACTCATTGCATCGCGCATGCGCGAACAACAAACCACGGCAACATGTTGCAAGCTAATGAGGAAATGGCCCAGTTTGAGCGACGCACAAGCGACAAAGCGACACGTGTGACTTATCGTGTCGCCTAGATCTGTTGTTGTAATGTGCGGTTTTTCGTGTCGCCTGTCTGTTGTTCGCACAATTAGCAGCGAACGCTTGCCAATAGACTGAAGGCACCATGACGCTTGTCACTTAGTTGGGAACACCCCCTGTAGCGCGTCGCTTCGGTCTGAGCACCCTTCCTTTAAGGAGCTTTCCGACCGAAGTAACAAGTAGCACGCGAATACGCCATATGAACGTGTCGTTTGCTGTTTGGACCCTCATGTGCAATGAATGCTATTTTACAGTCTGGAAGTGTGTGAACATCCCGTGTCGCTTGTCCCATTGGTTTGAAAGTTTCCTTACACTCATGTCGATGGCAGTAAGAAAGTTTTGTGGGGTTCCCCTTGTCGTTTCATGCAATCGTCATTATCATCATCGCCACGATTAGTTTAAAGCGGAAGAAAAGAGACTGTAAATATCCAAAATACAAATGCTTCAGTGTGTATATCTTTAAAGGAGATGATGATGATAATAATAATGAACCTAATTCATACACACACATTTAGTTGCCAAGAGCATTCCACGCGTATTTTTTCTCCCTTATTATTAACGAAAGTATGACGATAACAGGACGTGCTCGACTGTCTAGAATGTTCGTTAATATCTTCGCGACCACTGTACCAAATATCATAGCAATTATCACATTCATAGAAAAGCTTCATGTAAAAGAATCAGACGTTGCAGCGAAAACTCCATTTACTTCCATTATAAGCAGTCGAACACCAAGCACCGGGGTCAACACCAGCGCCTCTAGCGGATCATTTTCGAGTGGAACCAGCCTGAGCGCGCAGAACTGTGCCGTTTTCCACACTACGTTATTCAAGGCGCTGTAGTTTGAAGTCTCTGCGCCCTTTCAGGGCTATGTTTGAAGTCTCTGCGCCCTTTCAGGGCTATGTTTGAAGTCTCTGCGCCCTTTCAGGGCTATGTTTGAAGTCTCTGCGCCCTTTCAGGGCTATGTTTGAAGTCTCTGCGCCCTTTCAGGGCTATGTTTGAAGTCTCTGCGCCCTTTCAGGGCTATGTTTGAAGTCTCTGCGCCCTTTCAGGGCTATGTTTGAAGTCTCTGCGCCCTTTCAGGGCTATGTTTGAAGTCTCTGCACCCTTTCAGGGCTATGTTTGAACTCTATGTGTCCTTTCAGGGCTACGTTTGAACTCTGTTCGAAGATTTTTTTATTTTTTTTTATTTTTTGCTCTTTGAAATTCAGCTTTTATACTCGTAATATAATGCTGAACTTTAAAAAGAGGATTGCAAATTATTATTGTTATTTTTTTGTAAGTTCTGAAGTAAAGTATAATGTACGTTTGCTCATCAGAGGACACACATTGTGTTAGTTCTATGTTTGAGGTCTCTGCTATCTGATGAATTTACAGACATTTCGCTGAAATCGACCTTGTTTGCGGATGTAATGATAAACAATAGCATCCGTTATTGTTCCAGACAAAAACATTTTCATGTTGCTGGGTAATACCGTACGCACAATTGTGGAACGTCATCGACTGCATTTTTCTCAATTTGAGAAAAGGAACTTCGTATCTTCCCTCCCGGCGAGTTAGACTTCCTCGTAGAGGAAACTCGTACCCATTCGAAAGGCGAAAGTACTATTCCAGAGAGAGAAAGGCTTGTGGAGAGGAAAGAGGCGGAGAGAAAGAGATAAAAAAAAACACGAGACTTGGACATTTTCAATAAATCATGAAGCTTCATTTTTTTTCCCTTTCCATACAACCTCGTATTCCAACTTGGCACTCTCCATTTGGTAAAGTATCTCCTGACGCAAAAGACAACCATTTTCCAGATTACTCGTTCCCGGTCCCCTTTATTTCCAGGAAACTAACTTCTTTCAGATGTAACATTGTTTCCATCTGGTGTAATTTTATCTGGAATGAACGGAAAGAAAAATTAACTTCACTTAGAGTGCGTGTGAAATCTACAGAAGGTATTGACTCTGTCTTGAGAGTACAATGGTTTTTAATCTCTTTTGATTCAACGTACAATATCAGGGAATTAATCGGTAGTGTGGGTCTGGCAATTTCTCGTGCTACACATAAGTGTATGTAGTGTTTTTCTACCTGGTGTTACGATTTTGGTGTTCACTTCTCTCCCTCTCTCCCTCTGTGTGTGTGTGTGTGTGTGTGGGTGTGTGTGTTTCTGGTGGATTTGTAAGACATTCTTCGAATTGCAACCAGATACACTGCAAACATTTCGCCTCTACGCACTAGGCGAATCGAGACTTGGTATACATACGTCTTACATTGGAATATGAATGGAAATCGCTCCAGGGAATCTCATTCCTAAATCCGAACCATTTGATTACCATATGTTACGGTTTTATCGTGTGGATAATTTCCAAAGTGGCTGTGGTGGCAATATTGGATTGAAGGTTTTTTTTTTTTTTTAATACTTACATTCAGATGTGAAGTTCAGTGTTTTGTTCTTCTTATACCTTTGCCTGTTTCTCTCTCTCAAACTTTTTCTTTCTCTCACCCTTCCCCTTTTCTCCTTCCTGCTAATAGAAGTGTTAAATTCTTTGGTCAAATTTAATTTAAAAATTAGCCATAACTACTCGTCCCAACTTTTGCAATTTTACCAAAGACACTTATTTTTTTTTTCTCTCCCTTAAACTTTCTCACTTTCTTTCTCTCACCCTTTCTCCCTTCCTCTTTCTCTCTTATCTATCCCTTTTACTCTCTCCTTAACCATTCCCTTTTCCTCTCTCTCTCTCTCTCTCTCTCTCTCTCTCTCTCCCTCCCCCCTCTTCCTTTCCATCCCTTACTCTATCTCATCTTCTTTCTCCATTACAATTTCCTATTTCCTTTTCTCTCTCCTTCACGCTTTCTCTCTTTCCATCTCTGCCCGACTCGTTCCATATTTCTCTATCTCTGTCTATATTTATTCGTAACCAGTCGTTTCCCAAACATCCTAATTGCCACGGGGCGTATTTAGAGTGCATATTTTCAGCCTAGCGACTCTGTAGTTTACTTTTTTCGCAATGACGACATTCGGCTCATCAAAAGCGCCCGGTTTCCAATGAAGCGAGGAGCAATTTAATTCTAATTGACCACTCGCAGCCAACTCTGGAGCTGTCACTCACATCCCGGGGAATTGATGCGTATTGACGATCTGTCCGTGGACGGGAGGGCAGGTGGCAATGCCGAACGGGCTCCGAGGTATTTCCAGAACAGCTGCAACGGAATGTACAAGTCTTGTCTCTGCAATACTAGGAAAACAAGTGTGCACGTGGTTTTGCAGCTACGGAATTATGGAAATTCATTTTGCATGGCTTCTGATCTTTGTATTTATTTTCGCAGCTTTTCTGACCTATAGTTTAGTGAAGTACCGTACCATAGCTAAGCTGGCGGTATTGAGATATTCTTCCGAAATCTCCATTGATTTCTATATTCATGTGAGAGATCTGTAGTTGAGTAAATTAATCTACAAGTAAGATTTCTCTCTGTGTGTGCCTCTTTCTCTCTTTGTATTTCATTCTTTCTTCCATTTTAGCTATTTTTTCTCTATCTCTCTCTCTTTGTATGTCTTTCTTTCCCCCTTCATCTCTCTAGCTCCCTTTTTCTCTGTCTTTGTGTCTTTTTCTCTAACTCCTCCACTTTCTAGCTCTTTTTATTTGTCTCTTCTTCTCTCTTTCTCTTCCTATTTTTCTCTGGGTCTCTCTCTCTCTCTTCTCTTTCTAGCTCTTTTTATCTCTGTATCTTACTCTTTCCCCCTCCTTCTCTCTCTCTCTTTCTTCCTCTTTCTAGCTCTTTGCTTTCTGTGTCTCAATATGTCTCACTAGCTTTTTCTCTGTGTCTATTTCTCTCTATCAATGTCTCCCTTCATGCATCCCTCCCCCCTCTCTCTCTCTCTGCTCGTGTTTCTTTTTCTCCTTCCTTCTGCTGCCTCTCATTTTCTGTCCCTCCCTCCCATCTCTCTCTCTCTGTCAGTCTCTTCTTTTCTCCCCCTCTCTCCCTCTTTTTCTGCAACTATTTTTCTCTCTCCCTGTGCGTGTCTATGTCACGTTTCAATTTCATTTCTGATTATCAGATATTTACTATCCCTGTCATTCACTTTGTCTGATCATCAAGAGAGGGCGCAGTAAAGGCTTTGTTCCGTCTGCAATGCTCTTTGCCTACATTGAAAAATATTAATGGCCATTGAATGAAAGAAAAGGCTGTCTAATCTCGTCTGGAAACCATTTCTATGCGTAGTGAACATTTTCTCAGCTACTTTTAATGTTTCAGAGAATGAATGCATATCCCTTTCACTAAATTACCATCAGCAAGGTTAAATAATTCATATTGTGTATGAGCAGCATGTTATGTCCAGGGAAGGGCACGCCCGTCTGCACTTTGCGCAGATGACTGCGCATCGTTCTGCGCGTGCGCAGACATTTCGTGCTCTGAAGATGGTCGCAAAGTTAAACCAACGCTGCTTTAGATATCTAATTTGACTAAATTATAACGTAGGACATTTCGCGCCGCAAAAATTGATTTTTTAAGAAAGAAAATGGGAGAAAAACAACGCACCAAAATGTTCATCCCCAATGAGAACGAGTTGAGTTGAAAACCACAAGATTTAGATTCCCCTGTCAATTTTCTTCAACGACGTTCTCGAGTATGATGCTGTTTTGTTAAATTTTTTCGCCCCCTTGATTTTCTGCAACCCGACACGCATCGCTGAAGGTGCTGGTTGACTACGTATTAGGAACGCGTCATTAGGAGGGTAATGAACAGGTCGGTTCGTTCGTGAAAAAAAAAGAACGCTGGTCCATTAGTAACGCAAAACATGGAGTTTGTGTGATCAGATGGAAGGCAGCGAATCTCCAACTGCTCTTAAAGCATCATCCCGAAGAAGGCGGGAGGAGAATACCAATACGGTTTCTCTCCCAAGCCACGGAAAAGGTCACAGGGATTACATGCCTGCAGTGACTCAATGTTGCCAGGGTTTTGCATTTCGAATCGGAAGTTCAGCTTCCTCATGATAAATTGATACGGGTTTCGCGGTTGTCTTGCATTAGGTATGCGAAAGGTCATCTCCAGGTGTTGGTAGTGGACCTTTTTTTTTTTAATATGACATTTGTTTAGGTTTTAAGTATAATTCGACAGAAAGGGGTATTTGCCACGGCACAATTCTCCTGATGGTAAAGGGTAAGCATTAATTTAGTGCTTTGAACTCTACTTGAAGGTGCCTTTATATGTGCGTTAGAGAATCTGGTCGAAGGGATGCGTCTGTACTTGGCTCTCTGATCCTGGTCGAAGGATCCAGCCTGTCTCCTTTTAGAATGGTGGTTCTGGTTCTCAATACCATGCCTGAAGTATATGTCAAGATCTGTGTCATTGGGAGTAATATGCTGTTTTACGGGCTTGTTGAAAAACATCCTGAAATTCCAACCTAAACTCAATCTTGAATGCACAACTTTCCATCTTGTGTTGTATCTTTACCATCACCTGGCTTGTGTGCTAAATACAGATGCAGATTAGGGGTTGTGTAGACAACTTTTGCTTGGAGTACATTACATTGAATGTTTTTGTCTGACCATAACAAATGCACATTTTCAGTATATTTGGAATCTCGTGGTCTATCAGAGCTTGCTGCTACCCTGGGTTTACAAGAGAGTACCCAAAGACCGCTACGAACAAGAAAGTACATAGTCTTCTGCAGATGGTGTCGTGGGCGGAACTTCAATAGTTTGCAATAACAAGGCAGTTATTTTGCCCCGTTCGAGCTTCCTGTTCATCTCGAAAGGAAATGAGCTTGCTTCCAAACCGAAAGTTCCCTGCACGCGTGGTGGGAGTGCAACAAAGCCTGCTGGCTTCCTTCTAGATTTGCAATGATCACAGAACAGGATGAAGTGGGCAGAAAATATGAATTTTAGAGACCCCGAATCGGCCAGTACATTGCACAGATTTTGTCTCTTTAATTTTCAAAGGAGGTTAATTTCCGGTTTAGTTCCAATTATAATTTCAGCTTGTTTATGTTTCCTTTGATTCTGTGGATTTTTCTGAAGATCGTTTTCCCATTTCTCTCCTATTTCTCCCCACTATCCCCCTGCTCTCTCTACTTCTTCCGATATCTCGCGCCAAGAGTCCCAGGTTGAAATCCCGGCGTGGGTGTTCTCTGTGAATGTCCCTTCATCTATTTCACCATATCATCACTCATTTACATCTTCGCGACTAGCCAAAAGTGGCACAAAAGCGAAGTAGAATAAATCAAATCCGGAGTTGGACGTTTTGATACCGTAATTCATATCCAGTATCTATGTTAAGCACCAAAATTCCCAGGCATCGATGCCTCCCCGATGGCGCAGTGGTAGCGTCGTCGCCTTGTAATCAAGGGATCCCGGGTTCGATAACCGGTGGAGACACAGTGGTTCGGATCCAACTTTAAACTGTAGGTCCAGCCCCGATTAGCCTAAATGTGCATAAAGTGGACTTAAAACACCAAATCAACCAACCAAGCCCAGGCATCAAAGTGTGGGGCACCGATATTACCTAGCACCAAAATATCCTGGCACCAAAATTACCTAGGACCAAAATATCCTTGCACCAAAATTACCTAGGACCGAATTGTCCTGGCACCAAAATTACCTAGGACCGAATTGTCCTGGCACCAAAATTACCTAGGACCGAATTGTCCTGGCACCAAAATTACCTAGGACCGAATTGTCCTGGCACGAAAATTACCTAGGACCGAATTGTCCTGGCACGAAAATTACCTAGGACCGAATTGTCCTGGCACGAAAATTACCTAGGACCGAATTGTCCTGGCACCAAAATTACCTAGGACCGAATTGTCCTGGCACCAAAATTACCTAGGACCGAATTGTCCTGGCACCAAAATTACCTAGGACCGAATTGTCCTGGCACCAAAATTACCTAGGACCGAATTGTCCTGGCACCAAAATTACCTAGGTCCGAATTGTCCTGGCACCAAAATTACCTAGGTCCGAATTGTCCTGGCACCAAAATTACCTAGGTCCGAATTGTCCTGGCACCAAAATTACCTAGGACCGAATTGTCCTGGCACCAAAATTACCTAGGACCGAATTGTCCTGGCACGAGAATTTCTTTATCAAGACTTCCTAGCAACCCTTGCTGCGGGGCTATCGATTAAATTGTGGTGCTCCGTTTAAATACACGCAGTATATTAGCATGAACATATTTCTTCTATGGGCAAGACTGCATCTTGTATTTAACTGACTTTAATCAGGAAACAAAGTTTTCGTGGAAGCTCTGCCGGAGATGTAATTGAGGTGAGAGAGGCGCTGTTGAAAAACGAAGGCAAAATAATTACTTTTAACCGGAATCTCCCCCCCCCCTCCTCCCAGGTCGTACTTGTAATTAAACATCTCTCGTGAATCCCTCCCCTCCTCTTGCTTGTTTTCATCCTGGTATCTTGTTATCTTTAGATTGGTACATATCCTCCTCCACCCCTGCCTGGATCGCGAACCCAAGTTGGCCACCACCATTTTTCTGGTACTACAGAGTGTAGGGAACCAAATGCCAACCGATGGCCTCCGTGGCGGAGTGGTTAGCACACCGCGCTACGATGCAAGGGGTCCTGGGTTCGAATAACTTGTTACGTGCCTGGTCTTTATCACACTAAATAAACTTACTGGGCCAATCCATGAGTTCCGGGTGTGACAATCACACGCTTGAAATCTAAATATTTTGTGAACAGACATATTTAGCTCATCCATATCATCATAATAGTTTCATAATGATGACATTCTTACTGTCGTGAAGAGTGAGCTCTGTGGACAAGGTTGTTTTTCGGCAATTGAAGAATAACATGTCTTTTATTCCAGTGAAAATATTTTTATTTTTACTGTTATTATTGACATAGGTCACAAGTGTGAGCTATGTGAATACTTCATTAATTAACTCAATTAGTACCATATTACTCACCCAATACTTTTACTGAACAATATCAAAGGGGAAGACAACCTCTTTAACTCATAAATTTTAATAATAACCAAATTTATTTGTGAAAATTACAAATTTATTGAGCATTGCTTATACACTCAATTCTTAATGTAAAAAGACAACCTTTATCACATTTTCCACTTGTGTTTGTTGATCTGTAATCCTAAAGCTATTCAACGACATGTAAGTATCAAATTAGTAACTATTTAGTGTCCCGCACTAAGCTAAAGCTTAATGCTTTTCAAATAGTATTTGGACTAATTTGACTTCTTGAGTGGTCGGATCACTTTGTCATGGATTGGCTCTACTATTACTCCTCCGCGGGGAACGCAAGGCGCTCAAGCCTACTATGAGGCCACTTCCAGACTTGGGATATGCTTGAAAGGCTTTTTATAGAACATATCGTAAGCTTACACGGTCAGGACTTCATAAAGATTCTGGTGATGTAAATACCACACAAAGTGCACCCACAAATAAAATTCTTTTTGGAGATAAAGCTGTATTATTCTTGAAAATCTTTGCTTCATTACACTAACAAAATTTAAAATCATCATCATCATCTTTATTTTTGGGCTCACACCGCGTTTGCGATTTTTAGCCAAAGTTGCTGAATTCAGGTACTATTGCTATTATATATGTTCCAAAATGATGTTGAATATTTTCACTTTCTTCGAAACACTAATGATAAGGAACATTTTAAATCAACTTACATAAACCATCAAATCAATAATTTACATCACCTAGCAACAGAAACTGAAACTTTTAAGGTTACTCAATAACCATTGTAAAGGATTACAAAATTGCGTGAAATTATGACGTCATATTATGACACAAGCATTTCTTTTCATATTTAACATACAGTAAAACCTCGTTAATCCGGACCCCGATAAGCCGGACAGGCAAGAGGCCCCCCAAAAAAGAAAAGCAGAATGCAAGGTTTTGAATGTGGCTAAAAGTCAACAAGATAACTTCCCAAAGAAAAGCCAGTCAACCACTGATGCAATTCTGTTTCTCGCAGACTTTGTACTGAACTGTAGTGTATTTAGGCCTATGCCCTTTAAATACACCATAATAAACTTGTTTTGTTACTATAAACTGAGTTTTAATGCACTTTCTACTGTTCTTTAGGTTATTAAAGTCAATCCGGGCTTTCGTTAAACCGGTCAACTTAGTCCGATTTAACGAGGTTTTACTGTATATTCAGTCATCCTCACCGTCGCGTTTAGTTAGTGGCAGAAAAACGACGCTAATTAACAAAAGTGAAATAAAACCAAACTAAATGCCAACAGTAACTATATTTGAACATTTCTCTTTAATTTGACAGATGATTGATTCAACATTACTCTTTATTTTTTTGCCCCTCATGTCCCAAGAGGTTATAAACTATATACCCTTGTAAAATTTCTATTAAATCTGAAAATTTGAAAAGTGAAGTGTCCTTTGCCCCGACCAAGTTACGCCCGCGAGTTGAAAAGATCGTTTCAAAGAAACCAAAATCAAATTTGATGAATTTTGCGTCCTGCGTGTGCATACACATTATAGAAGTGTTATGCAGCACATTTTTTGCATAGGAATGAAAAGACGCAGACCTTTTTCTACATGTTATGCCCTGGGGGAAATGATGTATTCAGGGATTTTAACTAACGGGTCCTTCACTTCACTCGGGAAACTTTTTTCTAACTTTTGCTTCTTAAAGATGATGTTGAAAACACGAAACCACGTAAGCTGGTGCAGTACCAACAATTTTGTTTCCGATATTTAGAAATTTATAAGTGCTTGTGATCCCTTGTGTATAATTATAGTCTGGTTGGGGGGGGGCAGCAATGACGTGGATTGATGTGTACCATCAGATGGGTCGCAAGAGAGTTTCGCTCGAGTGGGTTCCAAGGTGACTACTTCGGGGCTACCAATATTCTCTCTTCTCTTTCCGCCTTTCTAGATCTCTTTTTCCTATTATTTTGTATCTTCCTCTGTCTCTTTTCATTTTCTTTTTTTCATGTTTTTCCCTCTTTCTTCATCTTTCTTTCACTTTCTCCATCTCTCTGGAGGTATAAGAGTGACCCTTCGTGAGGGCACTCAAATATCAACCTCCATTCCACTGCATTTTGCACACTAGCGAGGCTCTGGTGTCTGGACTCACAGCCCAGTGTAACTTGTCTTGTGACGTCCCTATTTACCTCATCTCATCACCCTTCATCCTCATCGTCGCAATTAGCCAAGAGGCAGAAAAGCGAAGTAAAATAAACCAGTCAATCAATCAATGCCCCTTCTGTCTTCTACCTCCCATATTCCTTTCGTTTTCCTTTGTCTTTATCATTTTCTGTCTCCCCGGTAGCGTAGTGGTAACGTCCTCGCCTTGGAATAAAAAAGTTCCTGGTTCGATACCCGATGGAGGCACATGGCAGACTGGTTCGGATCCCACTTTAAGCTGTAGGTCCAGTCCCGATTAGCCGTTCTGTGCACAAAGCGGACTTAAAACAACAATTCAAATTTATCATTTTCTCTTTTCCTTTCCGCATTCTTTCTTGTTTCTCTACCTTTCTAGCACTGGCGTACGCAAGGGGGATCTAATTGGGCTAGAGCCCACCAGAAAATTGTGAGAGAATCAACATTTTCATATGCAAGCCGTGAAGAACTGTGGAAAACGAAAGTTGTAACTGAAAATTTCCCTTAGTCGGCTCCCGTGGCGGAGTGGTTACCAGAGTGCACTACGACGCCAGAGGGCCCGGGTTCAAATCCGACCTGGCCACGGATGTTTCTTGTGACTGTCCCTTCATTAATTTGAGCACATCATCACTCATAGTCACAGTCGCGATTAGCCAAAAGTGGCATATAAGCGAAGTAAAAATAAACCAAATCAATCACTCCCCCTTATCTCTGTCGTCTATTCTCCTCTCTACATTATTTCTTCTGTTTCTTTATTTCCAACATTCCCTCACTCTCTCTTCGTGTGCGTCATTGTTTCTCTGCCGTAAAGTATCATTAAGAATTCTCGTGTAACATCGACGGCATACACAGCTGCTCACCAGAATGCCATCGTCCACCACGTGCACTTTCACGGGGAAAAACGTCAATACTCCTGCCTTACGCTACAGTTCCAAACGAGTACATTACTTTTCATGGCCACAACATGCCAATAAAAACATATTTTCCCCTCCCGTACAAAAGATGGAATGTGCCCCTCCTCATTCATATGTCAGCAATGTCCGCCCCAATAAAATACATATGCGTGAATAACTTCCCGGAAGGAGAGATTTATCGTCCAGGCAGCAGCTGAAATGGAGCTGGCAACCTTCCAAGCATTGTTGGCAGCGGTATGCGAACAATGCTGAGCTCTGGAACCAGTGTCAGTGAACAGGGGGGTTCATTTAAGTCTTTCCCATGATTGCGTTCGGAATTAGAAAACTGTTTTTCTATTTTTTTCCGCGCTTTAATAAGATGTAGCCTTATTTGCAAGCGTAGCGATTGAGAATATATGTTTGTTTTCGAAGCTGTGTAATTTCAACGATGACAATTAGTTTTGCTACGTTTGATGAAATAATCCGTTGATTTTTTACTCTTGAGTTTGAAATGAAAAGCCAAGGGAGGAGGATAAATGGTGATGAAATGAAGAGCCAAGGGAGGAGGATAAATGGTGATGAAATGAAGAGACAAGGGAGGAGGATAAATGGTGATGAAATGAAGAGCCAAGGGGTGAGGATAAATGGTGATGAAATGAAGAGCCAAGGGGTGAGGATAAATGGTGATGAAATGAAGAGCCAAGGGGTGAGGATAAATGGTGATGAAATGAAGAACCAAGGGGTGAGGATAAATGGTGATGAAATGAAGAGCCAAGGGGTGAGGATAAATGGTGATGAAATGAAGAGCCAAGGGGTGAGGATAAATGGTGATGAAATTAAGAGCCAAGGGATGAGGATAAATGGTGATGAAATTAAGTCACTAACATAAACATCACACAAGTTCCACAAGGGCAATTGGTCCAGACGCCAGACCCTCGTTAGTCTGCACAGCCATGGGTGTACTACGTGGAGGTGAGGTTGACATTTTTGGTGGCTTGAAGAAAGGGTCAACCCTTACAGCAGCGTTGCCCAACTTTCCGATAAGAAAAAGTGCTGTTTGATGTGTGAAATTATGCTAAATGCTATAAATTCTGCTAGGATCTACATAATAATAACTGTTATTATTAATAATGATACACTATTATTATTAATAATAATAATTAATAATAGTAAATTACTATTACAATTATTTTTTGGACCGGAATAAGATTGGATATAGTTTCATTTTCACTTTGAAGTGAATTTCTCCCTCCCAGAGAAGCAAGTTTGCAAATTATGCTAGATTTTTCTCATTTTACAAACTCGCGGTGCTAGGTGTAAACGAAGCTCAAATTGTTTTAGGTTTAGTATCATTATACTGGGGTTGGTAACGCTGCCTTACACCCCCCCCCCCCGCCTTACACAACAGAAATTCTGTTTCCGCGTTTCTGTGGGCGTTAAGCTTCAGAGCCGGGCAGAAACTGGGAAATGGCTGGAAAAAAATCTAGGTCCAAATCACCTGGCACGGCGTTTGCATGGAGGGGGGAAACGCGACTGCAGCTACGCCGCCCACTCGCTTTCTCCCCTTCTCTGCCGTCATACGCAGCTTTGCTGCACAGTTTCCTGGGACGTGGTATAGTTTAAACGAAGAAATGATGCAGATAACAGGAGAAGTTTCATCATTCTATATCCTGTCCCAGCTAACTGTGGAGCAAGGCTGCGCATAGCGTCAGAGAAGTGACAGAAATTGAGTGGCCAGAGCGAAGCAGTACGCGCTGCTGGGAAGGCAGTCGCTTTTCCCCCACTCCACGCAATTCCGTTCCTGTTAAGTGTTCATTGGTGGAGCCGTCTCGCGTCACTACTTGCGCAGAGACTTGTTTTGCCTGCTCCACAGTTAGCTGGGACACAGTATACTAGTATGAAATGTATCTGGAATTCTGACATAATTTCTAGAATCCAAACACTTGGAGCAGGCATACAACGCGCATGCGCAGTCTGTTAATACTGTTGCAAACGTAATTTAACTTTTCCCAGTCCTCCCCGAGTTATGAACGTCAACACTTCATGGTATCTGCACTGATCGCAATTAGGTTTCTTCCGGACCGAACATCCCAGGAACATGTTAATGCGAAGATGAACTTATGTGGGTCAATTAGATTACTAAATTACCTGGAATTTGTATGTACACGGGGAAATGCAGCAAACCGAGGCTCTGTATATTCAATTTATCATCCGTAACGGTAATGTTATTTCTGTTACCATAGCAACGTCAATGTAGCCAAATACTTAATTGTTGCACAACTTATTGGTTGAGATAAAAACATTATCCAGCAGTGTACCGGGTGCCCCACGATTAAAGTTGCCGTTCTCGGAGCCGTCTGAAGCCCTTTCGAAGCACCGGATTGCGCTGAAACTTGGTACAGAGGCTATGTAGACTATAGGGAAGCGAATGCTGACGAGAAAGAAAGTAGTTCAAATTTTCACCAACAGGGTTAAATATGGCGCTTAAAATAAGTTTCCCTGGTCAGCCCTCTGGAGGTCGTTGGAGCTGAAACTTGGTATAGAGGCCATGGAGAAGCGAATGCAGACGCAAACCATAGTTCAAATTTTCAGCACCAGGTTGAAATGTAGTACTAGCTAACCTCATAGCAAATGCCTAAACGTCATACGAGCGGAAGCACTTGATTGGTTACCTGTTTCGAGAAGGCGTGGTTCTACTCCTAGTGTGGCTGAGTGACAGAAAAAAAGAGGATGGATGGAGGTAACGGGGCATTGCTATCTACTGTAAACAGTGATGACGAACGACTGCCACGTGATAAAGATGACGGAAAATATGTACGTGAATAAATATTCATTTATTATTGCAGCTTGCAATCATAGAAAGTATAGTTTTATACTGATGTTTGTAGATGATTTCGATATATAGGGTGTTCCATGTAACTTGACAAATCGAAATATCGCGAATAATATGCATTGAACAAAAGTGTTCAATGTTTCAACATTTCAAGGTTGCCCACTGACCCACCCGCCGGTGGTATCGTAGCGTAGGTGACTTGCCGTCACAATACTATTATACTTTCATATGGAACATTTTTTTCGTTCGATGCATATTTCTCGCGATATTTCTATTTGTCAAGTTACATGGGACACCCTGTATTCATTTCCACGTAGTATTCACGATTGTTTTACGGCTATATTGTTCCACTTTCTCCGGTTACTGGGTGTAAGTTCATGTTGTTTCAATAATAATCCATCGCTCGACAGTCCTGGAAGGACCTTGGCCTATCTCCCGACTGCCAGCCTCCCTCCCACACTTCTACCTAGAGGTGTGGAGTTCTTCAACCGGTAATGGGGTGACGTGAGGTCAGCGCGTCGAACCCCCAGTCGTTCTAAGAGATATCCGTGACCGGGTTACGCTACTCACTCGTAGCTCCCCAATTTCCTCACGATGATGGGTTGCTACCAATCACATACACAGGCCGAGAGTCCGGAAACAGGACCCAGGCGGACTCGAACCCTTGCCGTCCAGCAGTCGGAGCCCAAAGCACAGCGCCTTACACCGCACGGCGACGGAGGACTTGTGTCGTTATTGCACGTGCAATTTTACAAACGGTGTACTGCAGAATGTGCACAGTATATATATCAAAGTATATATTTAATAATAGCGTCGTCGACTTGTAATCAAGGGGTCCCGGTGAAGGCACATAGTGGTTCGGATCCCACTTTAAACTGTAGGTCCAGTTCCGATTAGCCTTACTGTGCATAAAGTGGACTTAAAACACCAAATGAACCAACCAACCAGCATAATATATATTTCTCGCTTTTTATGTACATAGTTTGAGTCTATTACTTCCCATTTTACATTTATTTAGTTTTGAAATTCTGAGGTGATACATTACCGGTTCAGGATGGCAGTAGTTACTCCACTGAACGTGGGTTAACTCCGGTTTTACTCGCCTCGGAGGGTAAAGTTGACTACCAGCTTAACCCACGTTTCTGTTGGTGCAACGGGGATGCAGCCGATTCGTGGGTTAACTCGTGCAACGGGGATGCAGCCGATTCGTGGGTTAACTCTTGAATTTACTCTTACTCGCGAGTAAACCGACGTTGGTGCAAACGGACACAGGGACATGTCCGTTCGCAATTGCCTTCTTCAATTCATTACCTGTAATCCAAGACGGACGGCTGCAAATCCTGATACCCTGCTCCTCTGGGATCGCCATCCAGCTCCAGTTCGATTTCGAGAACGGACTTTACTGGAGGCAGGGAATTCCAGGAATGGCGGTGGTCGAAGGAGTAGCGGGAGGGGAGGGAGTAATTTCGAAGTCCCGCTGGAAACACGGGGACCGATACCTAAATTAACGGTGGAGGTGACTCGGGAAGGTTACTTATCCCGGTGGGATGACGCAATCGCTCCCTGCTGCGTGAGGTAATTGAGGAAGTTGCGTGGAGGAGAGACGCATTCTGCGTGGGGGTTCAAGGAAGAGGGATGAGGATAGGGGAGACGAAGGGGAAGAGGAGCAGGTGGATGGTGCAAAAGGTTAAAGGGTAGAAGGGGATTTTGAGCGATGAGAAGGTGAAAATTTTCTGACGTGTACTAAGGGGGAAATTTTCTGACGTGTACTAAGGGGGAAATTTTCTGACGTGTACTAAGGGGGAAATTTTCTGACGTGTACTAAGGGGGAAATTTTCTGACGTGTACTAAGGGGGAAATTTTCTGACGTGTACTAAGGGGGAAATTTTCTGACGTGTGCTATGGGGGAAATTTTCTGACGTGTGCTATGGGGGAAATTTTCTGACGTGTGCTATGGGGGAAATTTTCTGACGTGTGCTATGGGGGAAAATTTTCTGACGTGTGCTAAGGGGGAAAATTTTCTGACGTGTGCTAAGGGGGAAAATTTTCTGACGTGTGCTAAGGGGGAAATTTTCTGACGTGTGCTAAGGGGGAAATTTTCTGACGTGTGCTAAGGGGGAAATTTTCTGACGTGTGCTAAGGGGGAAATTTTCTGACGTGTGCTAAGGGGGAAATTTTCTGACCTGTTTCGAAGGGTGAAATTTTCTAGTCTGTGCGAAGGATTTTTTGACCTGTACGATGAAGGAAATTTTGGACCGGTACGAATGGGAAAAGTTTCTAACTGTTTGAGAAAATTGTACTCCCCATGTGAGTGTCAGTGGGCGTTACCTAGCCAATCGTAACTCTGCCTGGTATAGGCTATTCCATAGTAGCGACCTGCTTGCTGCTTCGTCCGCCGGAATTATTATGAACAAAGCGCAATCTGTTGAGGACTTGTGTTTACAATGAAAGTATATTTTCATATTTATAGGTTCAGGTGTTGCAAAGTACGTATATCAAAAATGTTTAACACCTCTGCCCCTTTTAGGGGTTGAGTTTCGGAAAATGGCCATCCAATGAAATGGAAGTAAACAAAGGGAATAAAATAGAGGAAGAGAGAGAGAATCTCCGTACCTATGTCCAGCATAGCAGACTCACGTCATGGCATCTACAGCCTTGTGGTTTTGCTTCAGAACTATGTACAAGTTGTCGATAGTTTCGGGCCACCGTTTTGTGACTAAATGTACGTACACTCTGCTTATATGAGGGAACAACCACCCACGTAGAAACCGACATGTACCAACGCTACTAGGAACACAGCATTTACGTTCGCTCGTTGCTGAAACCTGATCATCCATTATCGATTGGCCCGTTACAGGAACAGCTTGAATTTCCATTGGTGGGTTGTGTTACAGGCACTGTGTATAGCGTTTCTTCCACGAAGCTTTCACATCCATAAAGAAATGTGTATTCCAGAGATCAGTGCTCAAAATTAACAAACCTTTAGTCCAGTACTCTCACACAGAACCAAAAAGTGTAAAATTACACTAATTTGAGTCTATTAACACATTGAAGTCCATGAACGGCATGAAAGGTTACTTTTGTGAGTCCTACGATGCACTCATTTTAAAGAAGCCAGTATTGCACGTTTAGCTGTGCCAGTTGGCCCACCAAAAGTATATAATTTTGATTTGATACATTAGAATTTTACGTGTTTAGGGAGAAGAGGAGGTCAGACCTTTATAAAAGAGTGTATGGGTGAAAATTGGTGCACATTGGCATTAGAATACTCTAACGCATTAAAAGATTCACAAAAATAACTTCATCAACCAAATATGGCGGAATCAATATGGCTGCGAGCAGATACGCCCGCCATCTTGTGCCCGAATCACACGTACGCCCGCCATCTTGTGCCCGAATCACACGATGCTAGATTGCCTGCTGGATTTTCCAGTTGGACTTGGACTAGTGTGGCACTTGATGATCTGCTAGCTTTCGCCATCATACAATACTTGTTGCTGCACTTCTCGGTGTACTTTTGTTCCCACAAGGCATTGAGCAGAGCAGACAAGCTTAAAAGATGGACGAACTGTTTGATAAAGAACGTCGTAAGAGAATAGCTACTCGTTATCAGGCACGTAGCCTGGGAGAGCCCCCCCGAAATCCTACAAATATCTAATTTAAATACTGTATAGTGGTAATTAATTTTACTTTCTTAAGATTAAATATTAGTTCGAAAAAAGTAAAAAGTTCAGTGTATAATAGAGCAACCAGCTTATATTTTTATACTCTACAATTTAATCCAAAGAATTAATGGTTCCACAGCTTCAAAAATGTATAGTTTCTGAGGTGTTAGTCACACAATATAAACTTTGAGTAAAATTTCCCCCTAACTTTTAGTCTTTTTTTTAACAGAATGTATAAAAGTTAATAACAAAATACAATAACTATGAATTTAGTACACTAACTACAAAATGGTAGATAAATAATGTATCGTGCGGTGGATCGAGTAGCAAATTCCCTCCACTTATATAATTAATAATAATAACAATAGATTTGGATTAAAATTTGTTAATTTTAATTTAATTAATTTTGAAAAATGACTGTTATGACTGGAAGTAATTATTATTGTCATTATTATTCCTACTAATCAAGTTTTATCAATGGCCTGCCCCCTCTATAAATATTTCTGGTGACGCCTCTGCTGATATGGGATGAGTCCCCCCCCGAAATAAAATTCTAGCATGAACTCGAAAGAAAATATGGTAATCGAGTACTCAACAGGCTTCTTGATAAATTCTGGTATATGTATTCATGCATGAGATTCGCAGGATTCATTCATAAAAATATATTTTGTTGGGTAAATATCCGATATCGCCCGAACAGATTTCTTCAAATTTACAGGAGAAACTACTTACTGAAATCAGTTTCTGTAGCATTTTCGAAGTTCTTGGAGGTATTTTCTTTCGCGGAAACTGAAAACTTCACCATAGAATGCTGTAGAACAAGAAATAATCACCTGTTACGTAAGGAACTTGCATCTTCTGTAACATTAGGCCGTTGTTTCCATTATGGACGTGCAGATGGCGCGAGCGTCGAAAGTCACGTGGTCTCGCCAGTGTTTCCAAACGTGCTTGCCTAACCTAACCTTGCCGGAAAAGGTCCGTGAATGGTTTTTGGGCCTATCGAATGGTTTTTGGGGCTATCCGTCAATGGTTTGTGATGACATAATGAACACGAAAGTAGGTATTTTTCGGTTAAGAAGGTTGAAACACTGCATACCCACTCCCAATCGACAAAACACAAGCACGACGCACGATGATCCATGACGAGTGCACGCCATATTGTCTGTTATCCAAGCAGAACAAGGAAGACAAATAATGACTCGTAATATGAAAAGGTGACACTATTTTATGGAAAAGGGCATAACTTCACCTTAAAGAATCTTCCGCAATGCAGAATAGGTAAGTATCAATGCTAAAATTAACGAAATAAACGAGCGAGAGGTGTTCGGGTCTTATCGGATAATTACCTTTTGTTGAACTAAATATGTCAAACATTTAATACATTGGTAACAAGACTTTTTCATTGTCGGCTAACCGCATCTATCGCACAAATCTCATTCCCTTTGGATAAATTCCTAATTGTATTAATTAACACGAATTCACCCCCATCTCTGTTCATTGAGCAGCGAACAAAAACAATCCAACACTCGGAAACCACAGAACAGAACACATTTATTCACCAAACTCACAGATTACCTTCACATGACCAAACTTTCGCTCTGATTAGCTACAGAATCTAGCATAGAAGCTAGTTGCAGTTAGAACACTGTCTAGTCGTCATTTCCAGCCATGTAGCCAGTCCAGCGCCAACTAGTACATTGCTACTGGAAATCAGTTCCGCTTGATTCGGCCTTATATTTGGTGATAGGAGGCCTCCCCTATGTCGCAGTGGTAGCGTCGTCACCTTGCAATCAAGGGGGTCCCGGGTTCGATATCCGATGTAGGCACATGGTGGTTCGGATCCCACTTTAAACTGTAGGTCCAGTCCCGATGAGCCTTACTGTGGATAAAATTGAGTTAAAACACCAAGTCAATCAATATTTGGTGATATAACCTTTACCATTACACCTTGAAACATTAATCCAAGGTCAATCGTAAGATGAATCTTCATAGCGATAACTAGTTGCCATTTTCTTGAGATTTCATTACAGAACTAGCCTAACGTATTTTGGCGAGTATTTGTCCCATTAAAATCAAGATTATTATGAAGAACAGAAAAAAACATAAGTAGTTTGAAAGTATTTTGAATAAATTATTACATTTCATAGGTGGTATGGAAGTTATGTAATGAAATACATATAATAAAATACAGGATGTTCATAAAGTCCCGGTACCAATACAAAAAAAACATAGCTCGGAAACTACATGCAATAGAACAATTCCGTTGATTGCAAAATCAGCTACAACTCCCCACGTCTATATGCCATACACCTCAGTGTGCGCCCCTCTAGTTGCTCTCAGAACATCAAGGCGGTAATCCACTTCTGCCCATACACGCCCCAACATATCACCAGTAACAGTTAGGACACACTCCGTTATTCATCTTCGAAGAGTAGCAACATCTGAAACAGGAGTGCGGTAAACAGAATATTTGACATACCCCCAGAAGAAGAAATCCAAGGGTGTGATGTCAGGAGAACGCAGTCACGGCCTAGCCACCTGTCAGGGAAATGCCTATCCATAAGACCTCGAACATCCTTGGACCAATGAGGCGGTGCCCCATTTTGTTGAAAAATTATGGTTGGCATATAAACGTGGAGAGTTGTAGCTCATTTTGCAATCAACAACATTGTTCTATTGCATGTAGTTTCCGAGCTATGTTTCTTGTAATGGTACGGGGACTTTATGAACACCCTGTATATTATTTCAATCAGTTTCATGCTAAAATTACAAAATTGAGTATTGCTGACTGAAGAGTTAATTTAGCGTGCAATCGTAGGTCTAGCTCACTGACGACATCCTTCCTGGGTATCCTATGGATATCCAACGGATATCTAGCAGATGTCTGTTGGATATCCAGAACTTCGGTACGAATATCCAAAGACATCCATCAGATATCCCTTGGATGCTGTGTGAGACTATCTACTTTAGTCTTTGCAAGTTGAAGAGATCCACGGTGCTCTTGGAGTGATTGCTATCAATTGTCAACCTTGCTGGTTCTAAAGTAGGAGACAGCAGAATGCTAAAAAAAGGGAAAAAGTAGAGAGTACTTTTGGACCAACGGCGACATCTATTTTTGCTGAGAGCCCGAAGACAGACGTGTTTTTGTTTAGAGTTGTCTTAACGGACAAGAATAGACACGAGCAGATAAAAGTGTCGGATTAAAAATTATAAATACTAGAGTTCAGACTGCAATTAGAAATTAACCAGTAGACCTACAACAAAACGAGTTACATCAAAATGTAGCTTATTCAATTCTGCGTTAATCTATGCTAACCATTTTTTTTTTCGAGTAAGCCTTCTATTTTTTATTGTCGTGAGAACAAAAATGTGCAATTTCTTTTTTAGTGTTTCAAACTATCGTTTTCTTCGAAAATTCTATAAATAAGGAACGGGTGGACCAAACGTGATGAAATTTTAGTATGGTACAGGCAGAAAGGTTCTAAACACAACTCTTAATTTGTAGATTTTTAAAAGTTGCCATAGAACCATTGTTATCAAGTTTGCGAAACAACTTTTTCTTAGTATTGGGTAGCCCTATAAATATAATCTGTTTCTAAAATCCATCATCATTGTCAATTCACATAGCGAAACCAATTTTATACAGATCTTTATTCAACTGAGTAAAGACGAACGCGGCAACACCGGACACAGCGATGTCTGTTGAGCCGTCCGTGGGATGTCACTAGTACGGGTAATATCATCGAGCATTCAAATTCTATCTTCAGTCTGTTATGATTTCAGTGGAAACGTGCAAGAAAATACGGAATTTTCTAGTTTGTTTAGAGCTTTTTAAGAAATCCAGGAAATCACCGATTCTCAGATGTGAACAACATGTTTCTTGAGGAACACAAGGAAAAGCGAACTCACTTTTCCTTAATCTTCAGAGAGCGAAACTAACTTGCGTGCAAATGGCAATCATCTCTTCATTCTCTGGCTTCTTTAATGACGTATTGTCATAGTAATGCTTCTTGCGTGTTTTTCCTTCCTTCGGGAAACTAAGATAGGGCGATTGCGTGATGAGAGAGATCAGTTGTCTTGGGAATTCAGGATTTAATTTTTTTTTGTCTTCTAGGACACGGACGGAAAGGTGAATGGTGTAGTTCGGTTTTCGAATGGAATTTCGCTTTTTGGTTCTGTTTGCGTACGTGTGTGTTTGTGTGACGGAGAGAGGGGGGAGTTGACAGAGGGACAAGATAAAATGCAGACACTTCAACAATAGTAGAGCGGGGAACTCACTCTCTGTGCGTGTGTGTATGCCAGAGATCGATTGATTTGGTTTATTTTACTTGGCTTTTATGCCACTTTTTGGATAATCGCGAAGACGAGGATTGGTAATGATATGATGACCAGGATTCGAACCCGGGAACCCTGATATTACAAACGAGGAAGTAATTTGAGAAAACAGGTATGACATAATGATAGGGAGAGTAGGGAGAAATAATCAGATTTATTAATTTAAACAGTTGAATTAATACAACTGTTCTAAGGAAAACACTATGTTTATTGTTAGCCACATGTGTACAGTTTATAATCTGCAGTGGTCATAAAGTCAATAGCCACACATTTTAAGTAAGATTCGCATGAAACTTTCCAAGTACTTCACGGCGGTCTACCCCAACGCAGCCTCTCGATAGCGTCATAGCTCACCTGAAATCAGAAAAACAATACAATGGTTCCAAAGTTTTTGACCACCCTGTATATGCTCGCGCATATTTTTCGAGAAACAGTCTAATGTAAAATATCAAACCCATACGGGCGAACCAGTCAAAATAGAACTCCCGATCGAATCAACACACGTCTTAACATGATTAGCTTATGCATTTTTTTTTTCAAACTCTAAACTTAGCTGCAATAATTGACTACAGAAATCTCTAACGAGGCTAGTTCAGAACTATCGGAAACCAGTACGAAAGGGGGGGGTGGGCAGGAGAGGAAGAGGGGCGACTGATTACTGCAGTAACTTCCGCTAGCGATACCCGAAGCATTCCAAATGGGACATTTGCCGTTCCGAATTGGTCGTTCCGCTGTTTAATTAAACGAGGGAACGTTGACTGGATCAGAAAGCCTTGAGTAAGCGATCACTGGAACTGGCAGTAAAGCTTTTCGATCTACGCATGTCCGATTTCAAATGTGGGTTTATTTTCGGCACTGATGAGTTTAACTGTACTCCATTTGAGAAGTGGGGCATGAAGGTGCGAACGTTATGTTTACAGGCGAGTAGAAGTCCACTTTATGCACAGAAAGGCTAATCGAGACTTGGTCCGAGCCTTCTCCAGCGGGTATGGAACGCGGGACTCCTTGATTACAAGGCGAATACGTTACCACTTCGTCTTCTTGGAGCCCTGTTCCTTCATGGCGATGGGGAAGTTGTACGTATTCATCGAATGTATTTAATTTAATAAATAACGTGTCTAATTCTATTCCGGGTATCAGTGGCGGCGATTGGGTTCTAAAAATAGGGGGTGGAGGCAAGGGCAGTTTACTTTCCCTTTGTAGATAAGGTTTAGTATAGTGCGGTGGCAAAAAATGGGGGGGAGTTGTCCCCCATGTCCCCTCTCTAATCACCGGGAATCTCTGGAGCGAGCGAGCGAATCGAAAGCAGGTCTCTTGAGCAAGTGGTGACTCGAGAGGCTCGACCAATGAACATGTGCGAGGGAACGGGATTGCCTGGAGGGGGAAATGCGACTACGGTTACCAGCCTTTGCAGCAGCGTGTGCTGCTTCGCTCAGCCCACTCACTTTCGTCATTTCTCCACTTGTATGCGCGGCTTTGCTTCACAGATTCCCAGATTTGAAAACGGCCGGCGTTATTCTTGGCCTCCAATAGCACACGAGCGCGGGCATATTTCAAGAAAATGCTCGTCTGATTGGCTGTTTATTTTACTTTGCTTTTCTCCCACCTTTGGCTAATCGCGAAGATGAGGATGAGTGATGGTATAATGAAATTGATGATGGAACACTCACAAAGAACATTGTATTTCAAGAGAAGACCCAGAACGAATCAGGCTTCATTAAAAGACGAGACTCTCCCATTTCACCGCACGAAACATCAGAACTGCTCAGTCACATGAACACACGCTGACAGAAGTTTAATGTTTGAACGCAAGGCCTGACCCAGGTGATACCTCGACTCAGAAAGAAAACCATGTCGAGTAATCGCTGCACGTTTAAGTGTCGATCAATTCTATTTGCCTTGTTCGCAGGCCCTCCAAGCGAATCCGACGCCAGCCCAGAATTTTTATTTTTGGTACACACTTGAGCAGCTGTCCAAGTTTCTTACGTCACGAAGCTCTTTTGGCCAAGCATCTTGTGAAGAGAACCACAGGCACGATGTTGGACATCAGAGTCGCTTTGCAAGACAACTATCGAATAGTTTATTGTATTTTGTTTCACAGATGTCGCTACATCATCCCTCTCTAACATTTCCTTCTGGCAAAATATCAGGAAACCTTCATTCAGTTCCAAAAACTAACCAACTTGGATCGTTTCTACACGTACTATAATGTGGCAATGCTGCACTGGTACCCAGTAACCAGTCGCGCTGCTGGGCGGTAATTTTTAAATTTATAAATCCGTTAAACTGTCTATTTATTTTAAGCTAACCCTGTATATTAGATTACATAATAGTTGAGACATACTTAATTCTAGTAGGCTTTTTCCCAACTTCAGTTCACAGTGAAACAAACTACCCTAATATTTTTATCTGTGGTAAAATACCCCTTGTACTTGTCTTCTTATCAGTCTGACTGACTTCTTTATTTGACGGGACTGCAACTGTCGCTTGGTGGATACATCTGCTTTGTGGTTTGTTTTGGTTCCGTTAGAACCGTTATATTGTGGTCCTTAAAAGGGCCTGGAATGACAATTCGTTTTTTGGTCCTATGAAGGGCCGTCTTGGTTTTTGATGTATCTGTGAGATTTAGAAGTCCCCTGCTGCGTCTTTGTCTAGGCAGACTTCCATCAGGAGTATGGCTTTGTCCTCTTTACTTTGAAATTGTGAGAGCTTGTTTCTGGCACTCTTTATCCTCTGTAGGATGTTGCCTCTGCGAAGTTTATGAAGTAACCACTAGAGTGATTCTTCATCTTCTTCGCTGTTTTGTTGCTTTGGTTCTTGGTATTCAGGTCTTCTCTGTTTTGGAGTTGCTGCCATGGCATATGTAGTGTCTCCTCTGTTCTTTCATTCAGTCTGTGGTGGTGCTTCCCTTCTTGGCGTTGACTTTTGAAGAGACTCCTGTTGTTGGTTTTGGGGCTGTTTGGAATACTTAACAGCCTCTGAAGTTAGCTGGATGTTCGCCCCCGCAGCTGCAACACTTAGCGTTCAAGCTGCTGTCCTTCTTCTCGCATTCTATGGTCAGATGACTCTGTGCACATTTTACACATCTAGGCGCCGCTTGGCAATTTCTCTGCGTGTGTCCAACCCACTGGCACCTATGGCATTGAGATATTCCAGGGGATCTGTATGGCGTGGCCTGAATTCTGTAGCCTAACAGGTCTTCTTTTTTGCGAATGTCTCTAGCTTTCGCTGTTCTTCTGATGACTATCTTGATTGGTCTGTCTCTTTTGGAGACGAAGTAGCATACTCCGTGTCGCTAAGCTTGCAGTATTCTCTGACTTGGTCAAAAGCCTTTTTCGTTTTCAGCTGTACACTTATGCCATCTCGGGTTATCTTCACAGTCGGTTTTTCCTCTGCAACCTTCGTGATGGATGTGGTGAATGCATATCTATTCTTAGTGTGAAATAAGAATAGTGATGGAGGTTGTTTTTCCGTTGTCTCTCAAGGTCGTTCAGTGATGTCTGGCTGATGGATGTTCAGAGTTTGAGAGTTATTATTCATTTCAACCGTAGCAGGTGTTGATGTAGCGTTTCCACTGACTTTTGCTGTCTTCTTTGGGAAGATGAAGCCTTCATTTGCCGTTTTTTCTACTTTTGAAGTGCCCATGATACTACTACTTCTTGCATTCTTTCTGCTGTGGATGTATCTTCATACTCTCTTTTTCTGATTGGTTGTTCCCTACTGCTAGAGGACTCTGTCTGGATGTTGGATTTTACACCGGTAGTTTCCCCCTGTGCATTGTCATCTGACTTAGCGAGATACCGCGTGATGGCGTTGCGTATCGTAGTGTCGTCTTCTTTGGGATGGATTTTCTTGCACATACTGTGCAAGTTGAATGTTTATCTCCATCTAGCGTGCCTGGTTGTGTTCCGCCGTATTTTGAGGTTTCTGGTTCCTTCCGCCTTGGGCTTCTCTTGCCTGTTGCTTCTGGAACTGTCTCCTGTCGTATACCGTTCCCGACATCTTTTTATCTCTGGAGGTCGCCAACGTGGACGAGGGGTCTGCTTCGAGCTCACTCCCTCTCTGGTAACGTCACGCGTTCGTGCAAGATCGGCAATCTTCGGATGGCTTTACCTAATCTCTATATACCTTGGGTCTGCTCACCTCTACTTCCCAACGATGGATCCTTATCAGAAAGAACTTGTGAAATAGTTATATTACAGTGTTTAGTTTTAGTTTGACTGATTGTAAGAATAATACGTGATATTTCGACTGATGTAAGAAAAATGCGTGAAAATTCAATGTTAGATTTCACATTCTTGTATTGTTTGTTTGAATTCCACTTGCTATTTCTTACAACTGTACCAATGATTAGATTATTCAAGCAGACGTGAAATGTTTTATGCGCTGCCATCTAACGGTCATAATTGGAAAGTTACTTTATTGCATTTCGAATTTTCATTTTTCGTTCGAAAAATGCTAACTGCAAATGTATTATTCCCCAATAGGCACTACCCTCATGTACTTTTTGATCGTACTCCTCAAAATATCTAGACTATAACTCGGTAAGAAAATATTTGAATCCGATGAATTAACCAGAATTTTCAGTCTTGGAAATTTAAAGACACTTCATGGGACATATAAAGTTAAATATAATATTAATATGATGGAAACCGTATTTAATTTAACGTTGCAATCCTGTAATTTCACTTTGTTTCCTAATAGGCTAATCGGGACTACTGTCCTCTGGGAATCGAACACTTGATTACATATTTCTGTTGTACCACATCTTCTCCCTCCTCCCCCTATGTGTGTTACGCGTATGTGAGTGTAATTATATCGAGGAATATAAATACAGGCACTGGCGTATGCAGGGGGAGCTGATGAGGCCACAGCCCCTCCCGAAATTTTGATAAAATCCTTTTTTTTTTTTCAAACGAAAGCAGTATAACTCTGGAAAAGCCCGAGTGGTAACTGACCCCCCCCCCTCCCTCTGTAAAATGACTACCCATTACTATTTTTGTCTTTGAACACTTTCCAAAACTGTGGTTAAAAATTATAATTGTGAAGTACGTACTTTATTGTACATTCCGTCGTCGTCGATCAGAAGATCGTTATGCAATATATCCATCTTTACAATTAAAGCCCCCTCCGAAATGAAATCTTACGTACGCCAGAGAACACAGGGGTTATAGAATTATGGGTCCGTACACTCTCGTTCTAGTTATAAACAAAACAGTTATTCTAGGTTTCTTCCAATCTTTTATTTTTCACGTGCGTGTATGCTTCAAGTCTGTCCATAATGATTTGTTCCCGAAACTGCCATCATTGTTCGCCAGTCATCCATCCATTGCTTGACAATGATCAGTTAACAATGGAGTTAGGAGCTCATTACATTGATGCTCTTAGTATTGTTGAATGAAACCTCGAGAGTCCTATCTTCCGCTGAGCTTATGAGAATGGGTGGGTTACAAATTATCCCCCACCCCCCTCTTTCCCCCCATCTTCTCGCAATCCTTTACCCGTTCTCTCCGCCAGTTTGTTTCGTGAACGCTCTCCCTTCCCTTCTCTTCGCCGGTTCGTTGTGACTGAATAGTCAGGCCCGGGAAAATAGGATCACAGCAGTGTTGCTAACCACCGAGACAAGTTTCTACACTTAGATACTTTTAAACAGGAAATTTCCGAAGTTGTAGCCATAAAAAGTGCTGGTAAAAGGGAAGTGCAAGTGTGTGTGTATGTACGCGCGCGCTTTGCATCATAACAAACTCTGCAGTCGTCCCAGTCTATTCAGAAGCTCGGCTACGGAAGTTCCCGGTTCGAGTCCCGGCTTGTGCATGGGTTGTTCCTCTGTGAGTGGGGATTTATTCATCAATTTTATATAATCATTATCGTCCTGATTAGGCAAAAATGGAAGAAAAGCGCACTCTGTACATTTACGATTTAAAGCGAACAAACTTGACCCGAGGTTGCTCCTACTCTGTCCATCAGTTAGGCCGGGTTAGTATCTACGAGGGTGGATCATTACGTATCGCATAATATTTTTTTTTCCCGCGATGTTATTGTGGCTGGGACGTTGAAATTTTACAGATGTATAGTTTGAAGTTCGCGCTAGAGACGGCATTTGTTCGATCAGGTATAACTTGCGGCAGAAGCGTGAACTACATAACAAAGATGGCGCGCATGTTATTGTCGTCAACGTGTGAAAAGCAAAGACCTGTAGTTCGTTTTTGTAAGCGAAAGGACAAAACCCTAGTGAAATTCACAGGCAAATGTTGGGCGTGTATGGGGAGAACTGTTTGGACCGTAGCAACATCACCAGGTGGTGCACATTCTTTCAAGGAGGCCGTGTGCACCTTGTTGACTCGTCACGTTTCGGGCGACCAGTAACAGCTGCAACGGAACGGAATGTTACAGCCATTGAGCAGGCAATTCTCAACGACCGGCGGATCCATCTCAGAACCTTGTCAGGGCGGTTCAACATTTCAGACTTCCATCTGTTTGGCTCAATGAAGAAATTCGTAGGTGGCCAACGCTTCAATTCCGATGAAGAAGTACAATCGGTTGTGCGCAGATGGCTGAATTCTCAATTGCCACGATGGGAAAAATGTGTTGAAAGAAATGGCTCCTATGTCGAAATGTAGCTAAAAGATGTGGTTTCCATGTGTATAATTTATGTTGTCTTACCTATTAAACTCCTTTTTTTAAAAAAAAAAAAAAATGTGCGCTACTTAATGATCCACCCTCGTATTTCCTGTCATGCAAATCCATTTTAACAGATTGTTACTAAATATTGAAGCAGCGGACTTCAACAAGAACTAATGCCGCCCTCGGTGATGACGCCAAGGGCCGTGGGTTCGAATCGCGGTCTTGCCATGGGTGTCCTTTGTGAGTGTCCCTTCATTAATTTCATCATATCATCACTCATCCTCATCTTCGCGATTAGTCAATAGTGGCAGGAAAGCTAGTAAAATATATTAAATCAATCAATCGGCCAACAAAACTAACGAAATCTTACCGATTATGATCGAGTAAGTGCTGGAATCATCGAAGCGTGGGCTATTCATTGCTCCGTGCAGTAGCACGCGTATTGTATTCTTGCTATCCAATTTTGGACCAGCACAACCCCCACGCACTTCACAATTTCTCCTGTTTTGCCATATTGTGCGGAGCATTAAACTACTTTTGGCCTGGATGTTACACAATATCCCCCAGATTTCCACATTTCGGACGAAAACTTGTTATTCTGGGGATATCTGAGTTGGCAACCATGTTGTTTAGAGATTTTCTATACGTTGCGGTTGGCAGCACTGGTGCACCGGCTGCAGAAGGTACGAGGGACCGTGTTACATCTTCTCGCTCTGAATGGTCCGTTGCTAGGCAACCAGCAGGTGAATGCCGGGGTTTCAAGACAAAATAAGGTTCCTGTCGTGCCCGCAGGAGATGGTTCGCACACACATCAAACCTTGCTTCGTTTTATTGGAAAGTCTGATGTCGCGCTGTCTTTTCTCCCCCCTCCCTTTGCATACATCTTTGCCCCCCGTCCTTCTTTTTCGAAGGATGGATTTTGTTTTTCTCCGAGATTCAGGTCACCTGTTGCATATTTCGCCTTCTCTGGGCACGCAGGAAAGCACGTTGGGTAAAGCCGAACTCGATTTTCTTGCCGCAGTGGCTTGTGAACATGTTCGAACTTGTTTCAACAAGTTGTGAATAGATACAAAGGTAGTTTGAACGATCTTGCAGAATTCTCTCATAGATGGCGCTGTGATCGTGATAATTTTATGCCAAACTTATAGGTTACTGTTAGCATTGGTATGTTTGGAATAAAAGTCACTATGTAGTGAACTTTTTATTCTGTAGGCTGAGGAGTAATTGTACAAAAGTGATTAACTTTTCTTCATTTATGAACTAAAATAAGCGAGCTCTCTTAGTAGCAATGAATTATTCATTTCAAGAGTACAAAGATAGTGGGCTATACAGTATATATGAATATCTCTCTCTTCTATATTATTTAATGTGTGTACTGCATGTTAGAGTAAGAGTTGATATGAAAATAAACTTCTCTTATAATCTTCATGATGTCCAAGTGTACAGTGTGTACACCCACATCGTTCATATCTTCTTGAAGAATTGTCTTTTCCTGTTATTTGATTCTTCTTCTTCAATAGCACTTCAAGATTTGTCTAGAGCCTTGTTGAACCTTACTCGATAGAATTCCCAGATTTTACTTTTGACATCACTTCAGAGGCAGTGGTCGGAAGTAGCGTGCTACTCTAGCTAGCTAGAAAATTTGTAGTGGTAGCTGTAGCGGCGCTACATTTGAAAATTATAGCTTTAGCTGTAGCGAAACTACAAATTCCTGTAGTTGTAGCGAAATTTTCGCTACATTTCTTCTCTGCATTTTACGGAAAATTTTGAATGCGAGCACAGCGTCACAGAAAAATTCTACAATAACGCTTACTTTTGCAGGAGGTGAAGCCGCCCCTCGGTAAATCAGCTATGCAATATCCACCTGTATAATTCCACTCCCCTCCGACAAAAAAATCCTGCGTACGCCAATGTATCACCACATATGTGATAGTTTCACAATGAATAAAAACTACTTGTAAAAATATTCAGCAAGCCCTGGCTCAAAGGCATGTCTGTTTAACCAGAAAGGCGATTTCTCACTATTAACGCCTGGAATTTTTATGTAGACAAAGCATGTGAAATAATTCTGTAGGATAAAAGACATGTAAAAGTATGTAAGCTTACTTAAATATTACATTAATTAATTAATTTTAAGTCCTTTCCTTCGTTCCTGTGCTACTTTCTTAAGTTCAATTACACAAAATAATTTCTCAGTTATTGTTGTAAGAAGTTACTTGGAAATAATGAAATTGTAATAGACCTATAATATTGAAAAAAATTATATGATCGTCATGAATGAATAACGCGAAGAACGGTTTTGGTAACAATTCACTTGCCTGGTGTCGACATGCGAGAGATGCACTTAAATTTCCAAAATATACAAGAATATGCTCATTGAATGAAGCAGAGTGTCTGCCACGATCATGTAAGATTTACCAATTTTTGAAGAAATCATATTTTGGGCGTTTAACCCATAAATATATCTGCATTACTCAGTGAAAACTGCAAAATGGCGAAAATATTGCTTTGTACTCAAAACGGAGAATATATAAAATACCACATTATATGTAAAATATCTAAAAATGTATGCAATATAAAATCCATGTCTAGCATTGCTAAAATTGCATTTCGCCGACGTTTGGCTACATAGATGGAAAAATATGCAATTGCTTGAAAATCCAGCTTCTCTTCGCGACTTGAACGAGAGGGAAAGTTTCCGTGTAGATAAGGGCGAATGTCGGCAATCAGACAGGGGGCGAAGCGGATGATTTTGAAGCACAGGAGATTTAATTTACGTAAATTTTTCCTCGTTAGATTACAGTGTCCGAGCAGGAGATGACGTAATCTCTTGGCCGTAATCAACTTTGCCTCGACTGCCGGGAGAGGGTTGATTGAATTTTGTTCTCAGAGATGGCGCTGAAATTTATATTTGATGTTCGGATTAGAAAGTTCTCTAAAGACAGGCTTCCTCCATTCTCCTTTGCCCTTTAAGGTATACTGTTGTGGTTCCAAGTGCCAAGAAAAGTCCCTTCGGCATTTTAAACTCCTATTGAAACCGTCAGGCTGCTGCTTTACACTTCTCACGCAATGCTTTTTTGGATATAATGTATAAGATATTCACTTTTCATATAGGTTTATAATTATTCAGTACCAGTGAGGGCATTAATCCAGGCAAACAGAGAAGAAACTCCAATATTTTAAGAAAATTGGGATATGGTACATTGTTGGCATTGAAATGTGAAATAATTTATATTTAACAGTACTTCATAATAACAGTAGAGAAGGTGTGTGTATTCTTGCAGTATTTCTATGCCGATAAGTCTGTCACAAATAGGGACATTGTGGACTAAGAAAGGAGGACTGTCCCACCTAAAACGATTCCGTGCTCGTAGCGAACACCGGAAGGAAAGGATTTGCAGGTGCGTGCTGGGACAGTCCCCCTTTTTCTTAGTCTGTCTCTATTTCTTAAAACGTGAAACGGGACACCAAAATGTCCCTTTTTGTCACGGTTTGATTGATTGAATCGCAGTTGTGATATAAATCACAGTGATGTAACCACAGTCCTGGGATTTAACATCACTTCCCTGCTGCATTGAGACATTTTTATTACAGCATGCTACGATGACAGAGGTCCCGGGTTCGAGTCTCTCCCTTGACATGTGTATTCATTGTAAGTGCATTCATCAGTTTCTTCATACCACTCATCCTCATCGTGTCGATTAGTGAAAAGTGGCAGAAAAACGACGTGAAATAAATTAATTCAATCAGTCAATTGTTGATAAAGTTTGTGTTTTTTGCGACCGATTTCTATCCAACACAGTGACGCTGCCAGATTGAGACGGGATAAATATTTAAAAATGTGCCCTTTTAGACCTAATATGGTTTTTGTACGGTTAATTTAGTGACATGGCGCAGGTGTGGCTGCCCCCATCTGTCGAGGTTGCCAAGTGCCCGGGTTTTGCCAGCCCTTGAGCTGAGGTATAAGAGTTTAGGGAAATGTCCATCGACGAACTTTAAAGGTGCTTTTCACACAACAGGCTCCAAAAAGAACCGTGTTCTACTCCGTAAAGGGCAAAACCAAATTGAAAATCTTTACATGGCCGGCTGAACGAGTTGAACGTTTATGACATCTTCTTCAAGCAACCTAAATCGAATCCGATCTGCGAGCAGCTGTCTAGACTATCGTAAACCCCTTCACATCAACTGTTGGATGACGTTCTTGTTTCTCTCTGTTGAAAGTCTCCCGGCAAACAATGGAATCCTCGCATTTCCATGGGATTTTATGGGAAAAGGATACGTCTGCGGTGTCTGAAAGTTCATAGGTCAAGGGTTGCTTCCGTTTAGACCTGGGACACCTTTGTAGCAGGTGCATAATACAAGTATTCAATTTCTATAGTTTCCCTTTATTGAAAATTGATTGTCGCCTAACTTACTGTCGGATTAAAAATTATGGATACTCTAGATTGGTGGCCGCGGTGGCTTGGTCGGTAACGCGTCTGACTACCATGCTATAAGTCCGAGTTCGACCCCCGGCCGGTTCAAATCCGGGAACTTTTCTAACGTTGGAAGCGGCTCCGGCGCCCACCCAGCGTCGAATGACATGGGTACCTGGGGAAACCCTGGGGGGTAAAGGCACTCAGGGGCGTGATGCTGGTCACATCACCCCCACTCACGACCGGATCAAGAAAATGTGGGGCGTCACCCCCACACTCCTTATACGCCTTCATGGCGTGGTGCTAAGCACAGGGAGCACCTTTTTTTTTTACTCTAGCTTGGACTCCAACTAAAAATAAACCAGTAGACCTACATAAAAACGAGTTACATCAAAATATAGCCTTTTCAATTCTGCTTTAATCTATGGCAACCATTTTTTTTCGATTTGTTTTACCGTCATGAATACAAAAAAAGTGCGTTTTTTTGTGTTGTTCCTAACGCCCGCACTCTTTGAAATTCTATAAATAAAAAAAGTCTGGCCCGATCGTGAATCAATTTAAATACAGTGCAGGTAGAAAGGCTTTAAACACAATTCTTAATTTTCAATTTTTTTTATAATCGACCAATAAAAAGTTCTCATCAATTTTGTGAAACAAACGAATGCTGTGTGGTGTGTGTTTCCTTACAGACGACAAACAGCTTTTCCGCAAAAATGGCGGCGGTGCGAGTCCTGACGTCACATGAAACCCACCAATACTAAGAAATAGTAGTTTCAAAAAATTAATAAGAACTTTTCTGTTCGACTAAAGAAAATTCTGAAAATTAAGAATTTCATTTAAAACCTTTCTACCTGCACCGTATTTAAATTTCACCACGATGGGACCACAACGTTTTTATTTATAGAATTTCAAAGAGTGCGGTCCTTTGGAAAACACCCAAAAACCGACACTTTTTTCTTCTCTCAATGATAACAAATCGAAGACACACCCGAAAGAAATGTTACCATAGTTAAACGCAGAATTGAATGAGTTAAATTTTGATGTAACTCGCTTTTATGTAGGTCTACTGGTTAATTTTTAACTGGAGTTAATCTCGAGTATCGGTAATTTTTAATCCGACAGACTTGTTGTCTAAGGGGTAATTCTACCGACATTATTCAATTAAGTAGAAAATTCTGCTACTTTGTGTAATTAGCGTCTAATTCTTGTCAATGAAAGTGAAAACTTTTCTAAATTTTTATTAAACGTTACAATCGGTGCATCAAAATTACGCTGTATAAAAAGAACTGGCACTAAATTCGTGGACTGCGAGTCCAATCGAACAGGACTTAATAGTAATGGATTTCGACTTCCCCATGGCAGCTAATAGACAACATTAATGATTAAGCTTGGTCGTCTAATCCTGTTAGCGGTTATCCGATAATCGATTTTATATTCACGGATAATCCGGATATGCAGTACTTATCCGGTCTCAGGCATAGGCATTAAAAATACAGCGCGCAGATAAGATATTGTGTAATATTGAATAGTAGAGGGATAATATTTCCGTAACATCTTTGGCTGTTATGCATTTGAAGCTTCGGAACGAGTCATAACTCTCGAAGCAGCCAATCAACAAAGCGAGCCGCTGACGTCATCTCAACACAGAACCTATTGCTAATGCTCCAGCTCACGCTGTACACGCTCACTAGGCTCGCTAGACAGACTCACGTAGTCCACTGGAGATGTTCCGAAAGTAATTTGACTATACTCTTAATTTTATTATATTATAATTTGTAAAGGAAAACTTTACAATTTACAGACACCGATACCTTAATTTATTTTAATTTCGTAATGTACTAAATGTGAGAGTTTCCACCTACTCAATTCTGTGTTCCAAATTACTAGCTTTTTACTACAGACTGAATTTAAAAAACAGCACCAAATTCAAACAAATATATATTTTTAAATTATTGCTCTCTTTTCCGCACGTCTCTTCAAACTTTACGTATAGATTGGATGTATTTATTAAATCGCCATCTGTCGACGAAAACATTATAGTGGCCAGTGTGCATGCGCTGACTGGACGAGTACATTGGCAGAGTTGGGGTGGAAGGGTAAGAGAGATTTCAGTGAAAATCGTCTACAGCTCAACGACATTGAAGTTTCACAGATAAGAACGTGTTTTAAGAGAGGAGAATAAAAGCCATGGCAAACAAAACAGTGATAATAGACAAAACAACACTTACAAACGAAATTCTCTTCTGAAACTTACAACGTTATTTCGTTGTTGTTTCTCGCATGTACCTTCCTCTTCCCCTATCGAGTGTGGATTCGTCCCTTCCAGTGAGTCTTGTCTTCTGTGATGGGACAGTTGTTTCTGTATTCAGACAGTATATATATATATACGAGGGCTATTTTTCTTGTAGTGGCAACACTGTTGGCATACGCTTGTGAGTGAGTTGTCGTTGGGACAAAAGACGATCGGGTAATTTTAGTCTTGTACTACAGATCGTGTGCAGGTGTTTGGTGCTGAATAGTACTGTTGTGTGGTAGTTAGAAGACGTTAAAGTGATGTTTTTGGGACCACGCTTTACCTTATCGGCCTGCGTAAGATATCGGCAAAATGGGCACGCATATCCTGACGGAAGCACAGCAATGGCACAGATGGGAATGTGCACGCATGCACCTTGCACGTTGACGTTTGGAAGGTAACGCATTCCTTGCTCGGCATTATTGCCACTGACGAGACGTGGGCCAAATCATAGGAGCCGGCATTGAATTGTAAGCCCTTGTGAATTGCCGTGCATTCCTTCAACGTGCAACCTGAAATTTGATGAGTATTCGCTGTTTTTCACGCGTGAAAATTGTTCAGGGCGGTATTGTACACACACTTCACTTTAACGTTCTCTAACAACCACACAACCGTATTATTCAGCACCAAACACCTACACACGATCCGCAGTACAAGACTAAACAAGACCCGATCGTCTCTTGTCCCTGAGACAACTGGCAAGCGTATACCAACAGTGTTGCCACTACAAGAAAAATGGCCCTCGTATATATTATATTTGCTCAACCAGACTTTAAAATAATATATGGCGGCAAAGAAGATACCTAGTTTAGCTCTGTGTTCTTGTATAGCTACCATGTCTCAACTAATTACTTTCATCACAGTAATCAAATCACTAGAAATTTCGTTCTCCAGATACAAGAATAGGAAAGCTAAAATCCACACAAACACCCACTGCATTGAGTTTGTTCCAAACACAACTTGACCTATACTCTGTCCCGGGAATCTCTGGAGCAAGCGAACGAAAGCAACGCTCTGCGCAGGTACTGACTCGAGAAGGCTCGACCAATGAACAACTGCAAGGGAACAAGGTTGCGTGGAGGGGGAAAGCGATTGTATCTACCAGCCTTTGGAGCAGTGTGTACAGCTTTGTTCCGCCCACTGGATTTCTCCCCTTCTCTACCTTCATGCGCGTCCTCGTTCCAGACTTTCCCGGGATAGAGTATAGGAAAATTTTTGCATTCCATAACACCTAGCAATGCACTCTGATGAGAGGTTCCATTCATCTGGCTGACAGACTGATCAATAAACGGCTGCTAAATTGAAGTTTCATTTTCCTAACTTCCATTCGTGTTGGCTGGCTCATTGGAGTTCTTCTTGCAGTTTGAATTCTGCCACTCCCGCACCTGTCGCTTGGAAGTCGATCTAATTGAATTTGTGGTTCTTATAAGGGACGAATGACTCTGACACCCTACGACTAAAGATATTAGCACTTGGTGGTGGCGCATACGAACTTCTGGGTGTCAATTATCCTGACCTCAGGGTTGGTGTGCGTTTTCAGGCTGTTCCATAATTTGTTGACTTCCTGAGCGATGATGTTCTCTACTGGTTTGAGATCCAGGTCCTCCTGAACTTGCCGGTTGCTGGCGCATCAGCCGTGGTCGCTGTCCCGAGTGTCTGTAGGTCGAGCAGGTTGGTTTTGGCGATGATGAGCCACGATGGCTTGCTGGCCGTACCATGACTTTGCAGATCCTGAATCGAATCTCCAAGGATAATCCAAAGTTCCTGAAGATGGAATAGAATCCTCCTTCCCGTCCAGGCCGGGAATCAAACCCGCTACCACTGGCGCCGTAACGCGCTGTGTTACCACTCCACCACGTGAGAACAATATTCCTCAAAAAATGGACGAGGGAGACTGATCGTATGGTTTGCAGAGGGGACAGGGGAGGGCTACTTTCCCCTAAAATTTATTGACGAGCGAATGGAAAATTTCTTACATGTAATTTAATTTCAGTATCAACGTACCTCATTCATTATGTAATACATGTATTATTAAGTTCATATATGCTTTACGCATGCTACCTTTGGTCTAACCTGAGACCGCCTTATCAGGCGTTGGCTTGAACCAGACTTTTATCTGTCTTATTTATACTTCCAATGAAATTGCTTACAATAACTTGAACTATCCAGCATTTGTGTAGGAAATAAAATAGGCTGTTCATAAGTTAAACAAAGCATTTTGAATTTATTGAAAATACACTTATATACTGCTTCGGTGTGTAATTTATACAATTTCTTAATACTTTGTAAATGACTCAAATAGTTTAATCGAAAAATCCTGCCACCTATCGAGCACATTTTTCCCCAGAAATTTCTCTACAAGTAATTTTAATCTCAAAGATTACAATGCGAAAATAAGATTTTTCACACTATGGAACACGTCGTGGAAATTTCCTTTTCTTCTTCTTACGAAGGATTCTGCGCTGGAGCATTCGTCGAATCCGAGAGATGCCTTTTCATCTTAGCAGAGTTAAGGGGAGGCAATTGAAAGGTTTCCGTTGGCATCGCTGGAACTTCCGTCGTGGCCGACGAAGCCCGACGAGTGATCCGGGCTCAGAAGAGCCGAAGAACGCAAATAAGTTCCGTGGAAAGGAAGGCACAAAAGCGAAGAAAACGGATCTGTGTGAAAAGAACAGCAGATGCTGGGCTTTGACAAAGGGGAGAGGATGGTTTCTGGAGAGTGTTGAGTAGGGTTTTAAGTATTGTTGGTAGCGTCTGTACGTGCATGGAGGGGAAAACGCGGCTGCTTTATCTTCTTTCTCCTTTCTCTCTAGTTCTTTCTTCTCTCTAGCTCTTTCTTCTGTATGGCTCACTTTTTTCATCTATACGGCTCTCTTTCTTCCTCTATCTGGCTCTCCTTGTTCAATCTGGATGTCAGTCTTGTTCACTCTGGCTCTCTTGTTCACTGTGATGCTCTTTTCTTCTGTCTGGCTCTTTACTTCTAGTATCTTGCTCTTTACTTCTAGTATCTTGCTCTTTACTTCTAGTATCTTGCTCTTTACTTCTAGTATCTTGCTCTTTCCTTCTTCTATCTAGCTCTTTTCTTTTATATCTTCTATCTGGCATTCTTCTATTTGCTCACTTTCCTTCTTCTGTCTGGGTCTCTTCTTTTTCTGTCTTGGTCTCTTCTTCTTCTTCTTTTGTCTGAGTCTCTTCTTCTTTTGTCTGAGTCTCTTCTTCTTTTGTCTGGGTCTCTTCTTATTTTGTCTGGGTCTCTTCTTCTTCTTCTGTCTGGGTTTCTTTTCTTCTATCCGGTTCTGCTTCATGTTCACTCTACCTTTTCCTTTCTTCTCTCTCTCTCTCTCTCTCTCTCTCTCTCTCTCTCTCTCTCTCTGTCTCTCTAGACATATTTTCTTCTGTTTCTGTATCTCTATTTTTCTACCTACTTCTATTTTTCTTTCTCTTTCGTTAGAGATTCTGAAATGCTTCATGCAAGCTATTTGGGTGAGCAGAAGAGTCACCCTAACTAAGACCATTCCACGGTGGGCTATATCACCCGGTGGCAATGCTCCTGCTTGGCCAAAGCTTACATTAGTTGCCGAAAAAGCGCTGACAGCACAAGAACAGGAAAAGAACCCTGGAAAACAGACAAAGGAAGCCAGAGCGAAACGTCCACCGACAGAGAAAAGTCGCGCCGTCCGTTTCCTCAGGGGTCAACGTGACCTTAATTAACCTCGGCCAAGCACGGGTTCGCCCTTTCTCCGCGTTTATCGACCGCGACCGTCAATAGTTCTTGTCACGAATTCGGAATATTGCTTTTAAACTACTTCTGGGGAAGGGTAGCGGGCGACAGAAACAGATATGAAGTACCACGAGTACATTTTACGTTTGGGTGTAGGATTCAGGTATAATTTGATTTACTTTGGTTAAGTGTGGAAAATTATGCTGGATCTTCAAAATAAAATCAGGGATGTCACTATTACCATGCGGATGACACTTAGACTGTAGGAACTCTATAAGGAAAAAAGTTTCCCAGGCGCCATGGTAACGATAGCCTGCAACGATTCAGTTCTGGGATCGCACTGCGAGATCGTCACTTGAATGACTTCTTGTATGATGGTATAAGCCCCCCTGAATGAATCTAAAATATATGTTTTTTAATTGCATTATCTCAATGTTTTCTTGCGTTCTTTAAAATATATTATTCTAATTTTTGTTGATTTGTTTCAATTAGAATTTTTAAATACGTATATAGCTTGTTTTGAGTTTTCGAAAATGTTAAAAAATATTAATTTAAAACATTTCAAAAATATTTTTCGCATTTCGTTACATTCTGTCGAAAATATGTTTCATTGTTTTGAAAATTTTAGAACATTTTATTCCATTGTTTTGAAAATTTCTAGACCTTTTATTGCATTCTGACGAACATACTTAATACAAATCCTTATTACTTGCTGTCGAAAATATTAACATTTTAATGTTTTTCTAAGCTTTTAGGTCCAGAAAGGTGGGTAATTCCATGAAACCCCTAACATGTTTGTGGTGCTTTTCGTTACTATGTATGCGTGTGTGTTTTTGTCTATTAATAGCCTTAGAAATCACAAATGTCTGATATTTTCTATCTCTCTCTTTGCAGCCATGGGGAAGACCTTATCGTCACTCCTTTTGCTCAGATCCTCGCGAGTCTTCGAAGCGTCCGAAACAACTTCCTCAACCTCACCAATGTTCCCACCAACAAGTAAGTACACGAGTGTCTTTGTACATTTTAAAATGTTACTGTTGTTCAGTGTTCGGAAATATACTTTTAGAAGTAACTAAGTTCTACTTGGTTCAAAGGTAGCAGAGTTATATTTCTTTCTTTTCTAAAAGCAACTGGATTACAGTTACTTGGTTCGAAATGCAACTGAGGTAGAGTAAAAGTAAAAAAAAAAAAAAAAAGGTAAAGTGCTCCCCTGTGCTTAGCACCATGCCATGAAGGCGTATAGGGGGTAACGCCCCACACTTTCTTGATCCGGTCGTATCACGCCCCTGACCGCTTTTACCCCCCCCCCCCAGGATTTCCCCCACGTACCCATGTCATTCGACGCTCGGTGGGCGCCGGGGCCGCTTCCAACGTTAGAAAAGTTCCCGGATTTGAACCGGCCTGGGATCGACCGGGACCTTGAGCATGGTAGTCAGACGCGTAACCGCCTGAGCTCGCCTGAGTACTCGCCTTAAAAGAAACTGGGTTAGAGTTACTAGTCTTAAAATGCAACTGTGTTAGAGAGGTACTAGTCTTAAAATGCAAATGGGTTAGAGCTACTCGTCTTAAAATGCAAATGGGTTAGAGCTACTAGTCTTAAAAAGCAAATGGGTTAGAACTACTCGTCTTGGAAATCAACTGGGTTAGAGTTACTAGTCTTGAAAATCAACTGGGTTAGAGTTACTAGTCTTGAAAATCAACTGGGTTAGAGTTACTCGTCTTGAAAATCAACTGGGTTAGAGTTACTCGTCTTGAAAATCAACTAGGTTAGAGTTACTAGTCTTGAAAATCAACTGGGTTAGAGTTACTAGTCTTGAAAATCAACTGCGTTAGAGCTACTCGTCTTGAAAATCAACTGGGTTAGAGTTACTGGTCTTGGAAATCAACTAGGTTAGAGTTACTAGTCTTGAAAATCAACTGGGTTAGAGTTACTCGTCTTGGAAATCAACTGGGTTAGTCGAATTTTCTTGCAAACATATTAGAAACAATGTTTTATTTATGTTTCTGGTACATAATGTAAGTCTTCATATGTTTATAATTTTACAAAGTAAAAAAAAGTAAAGTGTTCCCCTGTGCATAGCACCACGCCATGAAGGCGTATAGGGGGTGTGGGGGTAACGCCCCACACTTTCTTGATCCGGTCGTGAGTGGGGGTGATGTGATCAGCATCACGCCCCTGACCGCCTTTACCCCCCAGGGTTTCCCCCAGGTACCCATGTTATTCGACGCTGGGTGGGCGCCGGGGCCGCTTTCACCGTTAGAAAAGTTCCCGGATTTGAACCGGCCGGGGATCGAACCCGGGACCTTGAGCATGGTAGTCAGACGCGTTACCGACTGAGCCACCGCGGCCATAATTTTATAATTTTACGGCAGATAAAATGAAGGAACAAGGAGTTAACGTTGCTTGAATGATCATTTATTTTATATTGCTCTTTCTATATACCTGTAATATCCTAAACACTTTTTTTCTTATTAAACGACGACTCCTTTCTAACTTGACTACCACATTCCCAGCAATCCACCCAAGACACTGAAGTCTTAATGTTCATTTACAAATGAGAATTTGCAATAAATTGTTGTAAATTTAGCTTGCAACGAAGCCTAACCTAGCTTACTTGCGTTATGCGATTCTACGAAAATCCTTTCACCTTAGCATCCAGAGAGAGCAACATAGTTGGAAACAAGAGTTAGAGCTCTTCCGCACTTTACAAAATATCAAGTGAACATTTGAAGTATCGTAAAGTAATTGTTGATAACGTTACTTCTGTTCTTAAAGGTAACTCTGTTACAATTACAGCTACTTACTTTTAAAAGTAGCTAGTTGGTCATTTTTTTTTGTAAAATTATCTATTACTGTTACAAGTAATTGATGAATTGATTGAATTAGGATATTTTACGTCACTTTTATGATTGTTTTGGCTAATCGTGACGAAGAGGGTGAGTGATGATATGATGAAATTCATGAAGGGGCACTCACAGAAACCCCATATCCAGGACAGGATTCGAACCCGCGTCAATTCGCGTTGTAGCGTGCTGTCCTGCTCTAATCACTCAGCCACTGAGAACTGCTGTTCCAAGTAATTATTTACATCAAAACTGTTTTGTAAATTGGTGGTGTTACGTGAAGGGTCTGACCGTTGGCGTAGTGGTATCGCTGCCGCCTGGTAACCGAGAGGTCACGGGTTCGATCCAGTTCCGATTCCTATGTCTGTGTATGGAATATACTAAGAACAAACACGCTCTGTCAAGCACAAGACTAGGCACGTTGTGAACTCTTTTTGCACGACAATGAATCGGCATGCAGAGTATATCGTGAGTAGCTTCGCCTGATTATCACCAGGAGGCGCTGACAACGTCCTTGGAAACCTCAAGTGCCAGTGCCGAGATATCGATCAGGAAATTTCTACGAGTACGTTGCCCGCTCGGAACTTCGCGTAGAAGGTGTTCGTTGGGAAATGTGGTCTCTCTTATCGCACTAAACGCGGGCACCTTCCTGGTCAAGTGACGTATTTCGTCTTCTGACGTCAGGCTAAGTGCATTAGTTGTTAGGCTAAACTTAGTGTACTTATGTTGAGAGATTTAAACCTAACAAGCCTCACCTAAACATGACAGCTTTCCGCGCTTGACCAAGAATGTGTTTGAGTTTGGTGCGATAATAATTCATACCCATGAAACGTTCGGTGTGTGTTAGAACTGAAGGGTGGGGACATCCCGGAAAAAAGGGAGATACAGACATTTTGAAATTACTTCTTAAACGAATAAACAGTCTCTCCCACCCTTTCTGAGAGTAAATAACATTTATCGTTATTTGTTTACTAGATGATTACCCGGCGTTACCCGGGTAATTATATATATATCCCAATCTTGTATTAGACAGGAAAATAATTAATTCTAACTATAGTGTAATATGTAACTAATTTGAAATATGATCGTGAATGTCACCATTAGCTTAGAGACTCCGAAAACTATGAATTCCACACTAATATAGGCCGTTTCGCAACACAGCCTGAATGTTAGGCAACCCGAGAAACACTATCATTGTGCGGGATTGCATAGAGTCACGGATGTCTGTTTGTTGGATTATTTTTACATGTCACCCCTTCCCACCCCACGGGTGCCAGGGGTGTCTTACCCTCAAAATATTATTTTCAGATTGCAAGTGATACGTGTATCAGGTTTGGTTGAAATTACTCCAGGCGTTCGGGAGTTATTCCGAAACAAACAAACATGCACACCCACACACACATATCCATTTTTATATATAGAGAGATTATTATTCGTAAGGTATTTTCATTACCAAAACATTATTAAAAATTATCATTATTAATGATAATTGTACGACTGTAGACTACAACTATTTAGAACTTTTTGTCCAACTCCTCTCCCGGCGACCTTCGTTGGGGAAGGGTTAGCACACCGCACTACGACGCCAGGGACCCCGACCTGCACATGGCTGTTCTTTGTGGGTGTCCCTTCATAAATATCATCACTCATCGTCGCGATTAGCCAAAAAAAGTGGCATAAAAGCGTCGCTAAATAAAATAAATTTTAAAATCAAATTATCCACCCCCTTCCCAAATTTTACACCAGTCTTCGGAAATTAAGTTCTTAATTTACTGGATCGCTGTTGCAATTACTTCTGTCTATCACTATGAAATTCCAGGTACTATTTTTTGAAATGATAATTTATCGCTAAACTGTAATTAAATTGATCAGTAATTAGTCAGTATTTGCTCAGTTGAATCATTAATTTTGATCCTTTTACGTTTTCACTTCTGATCACAAGTATCCAGACAACTTCGAGACCACATTAAGATTGACTTGGGTGCTCTAGAAAGAATTCTAATCACGTCTAATATTTCATAATTTTCTGATCCTACCCTAAGCCAACATCCTTTTTATCCGTTTGGATATTTGTCATACGCTTGCAGAGTTACGAAACAGACACGTATCTAGAAATATACACTGCTGTTTGTGAAAATTGCAACACCTAGAAAGAATGGCCCGAATGAATACAAACTCGGAGGATGTGTAGAACAGTGTGCGAGCAATAAGTGATTAGGATTGCAGAGATATGGCATACACGTAGGCTCAGCAGCGCCCTCCCTTCCGTGACCGGAAAGGTCAGTGTTACACGAAGCTCAGTCAGTGAAGAGCCGTCGAACGAAGTGGAAACGTGAAAGCAAGTGCCTGTATGCCTCGTCGACGTCAAGTGGCGCAATATCAGCATGTGAGTAAATTCGAACGAGGCAGAATGATCGGTCTCCGGGAAGCGGGTTTGTCATACCGTGACATTTCGGCTTGTACAGGGCATGCTGCTACCACAGTGATGCATGTGTGGAACCAGTGGATAGAAGAGGGTTGTATGCAGCGACGAGCAGGTACTGGACCACGCAATGTGACCACAGCACGGGATGACCGCCATCTTGTCCGCATGTCTGTAACGGACCGTACAGTTTCGTCCACAGTGTTGGCTCGTTGTTGGAGCACTGCAACGGCTGTGGTCCTATCTGCGCCGATGGTTCAACCAGGTTCAACGCCGTCTGCAGCAGGCTGGACTGGTGGCACACATGCCATTGCGTCGGCTCTCACTGTCCAGAAACCACAAACGCCTCAGACTACAAGGGGCACGCGAACGCCATCGCTGGCGTGCCGAGTTTCAAAATGTAGTGTTTTAAGACGAGTCCCGCTTCAACTTGTCCTACAGTGATGGCCGCATACGTGTTAGACGCTACCGTGGTGAACGCAATCTGGCAGCCTGCATTGTTGAGCGGCATAGCGGACAAACGCCAAGTGTGATGGTTTGGGGTGTCATTGGATACAACATGCGATCTCACCTCCTACGTATTGAAGGCAATCTGAACAGCAACCGCTACACGAGGGAGGTTTTAGAACCTGAGGTACTGCCCTTCCTTCAGGCAACTCCACATGCCATATTTCAGCAGGACAATGCCCGACCACATGTGGACAGGAATGTGCAAGCCGTCGTCGAAGAACGACGGGTACCACTGCTTCTCTGGCCATCACGATCGCCTGACATGTCGCCCATCGAACGTGTCTGGCATATGGTTGGTCGGCAACTTGTTCGTGACGGTCCTCCAGCAACCAGTGGGGATGCTTTGTGGACTCGCATACAAACTGTGTGGAGGGAGATTCCCCACGAACATATCCAGACCCTCTTTGATTCCATTCCAAAACCTGTAGAGGCTCTTTTGCAGCATGTGTGGGCTTCAAACCATACAGAATTCTCAAGGTCAGAGATCATGTACAGTTCTGTAATCCTAATCATTTGTGTATTGGCATGTACCTAATCTGTGATATAAATTTCATTCCAATCACATGTATCCTTCTTGGTGTTGCAATTTTCGCAAACAGCAGTGTATTTCGGGACGGTCAACCAAGTGTCCTAGAAATAATACCACTAATAATAATAAATGTTTAAATTAAAACAATTAAATTATAATTAAATTAAATATGAAGATATGTACATTTAATAATATTGAATTTTTATTATGACATGAATACTTAAAAAAGATCGTTTAAAAATATAAATATAACCACATATTTATTATCTAGTTTGCGTGTGCTTAAGATCGCCAATTTTGTATAAAATATGGAAATTAATGTCAAATAGATAAACAATTGAATATTTATTGAATAATAAAAAAATGTTCCTGATTGGCACTGAGATCATCAGGCACAACACTCACCGCACCCCACGGCCAGAGTGAACTGAAAATAAACCAAAGAAGAAGATAGATCCCTCGAGCGACAGATGCAGAGGGAAACAAAGTAAGATCGCATAAAAATCAAAGAAAATTGGGAACAATGGACATAGAAGTCAAGGAAACGGCACTTCACAAACTAATATCAAGAAAATTCAACTTCAACCCCCTGGACCCCCGCCCCCATAAATGCGTCCTTGTCACGAAACTATCTTATATCACAGATATAATACACATTCGTGAAAGCAAACCACACAATGATTCACTTGGATGCTCTAGAACAGTGGTTCTCAACCTTCGTGACCAGTGGCGTGCCCAGGATTTTCGAAAGGGAGGGGGTTACATGTACTTTTTTTTTTTTAGTAGTCTGTTCTCATTTTGCCATCTTTTCCTGCCTTTCATGTTATTTTTTTCTAGGAATTCTGGGCCAAAGGGGAGGTTAATGCTCCCCTTCCCCTCCTGGGAGGACAGTGCGGTCCGGTAAGGCTTCCCCGACGGCCTAGTGGTAACGTTCGTCGCCTTTTAATCAAGGGATCCCGGGTTCTATACCTTGTGGAGGCACTTGGCACGGTGGTTTCGGATCCCACTTTAAACTATAGGTCCAGTCCCGATTAGCCTATATGTGCGTAAAGCTGACTTAATACAAGAACAACTCATAACAAACAAACCTGCGGACAGGGAAATTCATATTTTTTTTTAAAAAAAAGTCGATTACCCGATTCTAACAATTTTACTCCTGAATAGCTTTGCAATTTTGTCAACTTTACCCTCGAAAGTCCATCTTTCACGGTGGTAGCCACCTCGGGCTGCAAGTCGTTTCACCCTTCCAGCTCTGACTCGAACGGCCAGTCCGTCAACCTCCAAATTAGGAGGCAAGAAGCAACGCGCCCCCTAGTTAGGAAGTTTGATCCATCACCGCCTCTGTGACGAATGCATTTCCGTTTATTCCTGTCGAAAAACGATTGTATGATTGATTTAGTTTATTTTACTTCGCGTTTTGTACCTCTTGGCTAATTTGCGAAGATGGGGATGAGCGATGAAATGATGAAATTGATGAATGGACATTCACAAACAACCAAGCCCGAGCGGGATTCGAACCCAAGACCGTGTCGAAACATGAACGAGAGGCCATCTTTCCGGGCAGTAGCCAGCTCAGACTCAAATCACAAAATTCACTTAAACCTCCCGCAGCCTGATAGGCCTATAACTAGAGATCGGATTTTAAATGGAAAAAATTACCTCTAAAAAGGACTATAGTTTTTTTTTTGCACTCCACTAAAAATACTATTTTAGCTCAGTCGGTAACGCGTCTGACTACCATGCTAAAGGTCCCGGGTTCGATCCCCGGCCGGGTCAAATCCGGGAACTTTTCTACCGGTGGAAGCGGCCCCGGCGCCTACCCAGCGTCGAATAATATGGGTACCTGGGGGAAACCCTCGGGGGTAAAGGCGGTCAGGGGCGTGGTGCTGATCACATCACCCCCACTCACGACCGGATCAAGAAAGTGTGGGGCGTTACCCCCACACCCCCTATACGCCTTCATGGCGTGGTGCTAAGCACAGGGGAACACTTTACCTTTACCTTTTTTTAAATGAAAGCTTAATATATACCATTCATATACAAAAGGGCATACATTAAATTTCTTATTAATGAATCCATTTTTATATACTATAAATAGTATTGTGCTTTCATTTAAAATAATATTTTTGTGGAATGCAAAAATAAACTATAGTCCTTTTCCACTTTCTTTTTTTGAAGGTAAAGTGCAACAAATAATATTACCATCCCTTTCGATGAAATCTTCCATGAAAGAGCTTACCGCATTCCAGAACTTGCAGCCACTTGTAGCTAGCTTCGACATTTCACTGACACTCAATACTGTTGTCACTGTCACACAGTTAAGTTAAAACTATTTTAAAATACTGCACAATGGAAGTCTAAATCTAACAGATGAGTACACTTTCAACCCAACAGGCGTGCCGCTTACATTTCGTTAGTTAAGGCCAGATCGCATTGCTTTAACAATCGCTGCAACGTACTCCCAACACTCATGGAAGACAATTGTTGAATGTTTTGTTTAGGGAAAATATAGTCTTACAAAATATTTGATATCTTGTCAATAAAAGGAACAGAAAGGAAAATGTTTTTAAAAAGGGAAGTCAAAACCATCTAATTTTGTTGGTGGAAGATAATTATCAACACTGTTGTTCTTTATTCCATGATCGTGTTGAAAAATTAAAAAGGACTTCCTTTTAATATCTGGTCTATACCTATAACTTACGCTAGGGCCCGGTACCGGTTCGCGAGCCGGCGGTTGAGGAACACTGCTGTAGAAAGAATTCTAAACAGTGTAGTTTCTCAGAATTCGAAATATCTATAGTGTGTCTCAATCTTAAGTCAGTATGGACCTAAATGGAGTACTTCCCTCTCTCTCTAATACATGAGTTTTGCCAATAGCTCTGTCCTCTACCACCGCTACGTTGCCAGATGTTACAAAATTTACAAAATGTAAAAGTCATAAATTTCAAACAATGAAATCCTGTAGTTTTTGTATGCTCCATTTACTGACAACATTATATAACCTGTCACAAATTCATGTGATCTGAAATTTCCATAATTATGCAATTTTGCAAAACGCTTAATTTCTTTCTAGTAAATACTTGAAAAGCCATAAATATCAAACCGCTTAAACAACTTCGCCAGTTTTTTTTTTCTATGGGATCTATGGTGTTTGCGGATGATATTCGTCGCCTGAGTGAATTAATTTACTTACGAGGAGAGTCATACATACTATACATTGGATATTTTGTATAAATCATCAGACCGTAACAGAAAGAGTTGGTTAGCGAGAAACTTTTCGGTTTGTCGCGATACACGTGCAGACCAAGCGAGAAAAGTGTTGACCATTGTTTGAAGTTATTTTTAGAATGCATTGTTACTCCACAGCACCGTTATTTATTCCGCAATCATAGTTTGTTTATGCCGGCTGTCTCGCGTATCAAATTCATTGCGCACCACCGAGGTCAAGTCAGTTGCAGGCAGGTGCCCCGGTTCGTAGGAAGTGCAGTGTGCTTTATTTTCCGTAAAAAATATATATTAATGTTTGTTTTTTGTAGTTATTTAATTCTGTTTATGTAAAGGATACAACATTCGACGAAAGAAGTAACAATAGTTGCGTGTATTACACAAATAATGCAAATTTAAAATAGTAAATAATATAAACATTTACATGCAAATCTTGAGGTAAGTATCGCTTTTTTTGTTTTTCAAAATTCATGAAATACATAGATTTTGAAGATTTCCTGTACGATATTAAGGAAGTACATTTGTCGCAATCATTAGCGATTAACAGCGACTCGATGCGACGCCGCGCTCTATGGAACCCATACTGACTTTTAAGGTTGAGACGCTCTTTAGGCAGTTTTTAGAAAAAAAGGGAAATTTTCGAAAAAGCTTCGCAGGCGCGGCCCCGAGGTCCAGCACGGTCATAATATCTTAAATGCAGCTCTGAAATTAGTGAGCAAGGTACAGTCACGGACACTTCTGGGTTGAAAAAATTCCATTAAAAGTTAATGGCAGTTTTACAACTCGGAAGTGTCTGTGACTGTACAAGATATTGAAATGAGAGCGAGATGCACCATTTTCGTCTTTTAGTGATAAAAAACAGTTATTTAAAATATTAATCTGTATCGAATTACTGCTTTCTGTGTACACATACGAAAAAAATGTATTCTTAACGTTTATTTTTCAAAAGTATATAGAGTTAATGTGTTTTTTTTTCCCATTCTTTCCAGATCTAGGAGGTCCTCCGGTACGACAGGCGGCACAACGCCTCAGCCTCGGAACTTGAATCCCGGAGGTCAGTGGATTATTTGTTTAATTTCTTATTCATTTGTGTAATAATACGGTATTTTATACAGCAAACTCTTCGAAGTACAAAAACACATAAATTCAAAACAGTAGTTGTATGTATTAATAGCTCTTATAAAGTCTCCGTTGAGACATTTATCAATTCTGTAGTTTTCCTGGCAACGTTATCGAGGATCATACAGAAGTCTTGAGTATTGAATGGGGTCAAAATAAAATTATTTTCTGAAATGAACAAATGCACCAAGCAAGATTAGAAATGTTATCACCATGATGGAATTTTAAGTTCTGCCATGTGGAGCCATATGATACTGTTCTCTTACAGCATGACGTCCAAGTCTGCATGGAGAATAATTGCTATTTTAGAGTAATGTAATGTAAGCTGGAAACACTGCCAGCCTAAATGTTTGCCCACAGATGCGTGTAACATACGTGATGTATTGACACTATAGTCTCACTTCATCGAGGTGTATGTAGCCTCCCCGCCCGATGGCGTAGTGGTAACACTTCCGCCTCGTAATCAAAGGGTCCCGAGTTCGGTGCAGGAACAATGTGGTTCGGCTTCTGATCCTACTTTAAACTGTAGGCCCAGTAGTGCATAATATCGACTTTAAACATTTTTTTTCATAAACGTATATGAAGTACAGCGTGTCCCAAAAGGTACTTTACAACTTCAATGTCATATAACGAGACTTGTAATTCACTTAGAGAAACAAAATAAGTTTTATGTGATGCACCAACTCAAAAAGTTTTGTTCAGTTAGGTAATGAATAACTTCCTTGTCTTTCCAGATGGCAGGAACAACATAATTTGAGAAATTGAATCTGCACAGGAAATGGCGCAGTGTGTGGCTTGGTTTATTGAAACCAAGTCAGACACCCAACTGAAGGCGCTTTCGGAGTACCTTGTGTACTGTCGTGCGGGGGATTTGCAGCTCCTGTGATGCCTTCGGGATAGACTTCTGCGGTGAACGCTGGAAAGCCTGTCGAATTCTTTCCGTATCTTCTTCACTTGTTCTTGGCCTGCCTACATGGTGCTTCAAATCCACACTGCCTGTCTGCATGAAGTTGCTTTACCATTATCTTATGGATGGCCGAGAGGGTGGTGGTTTCCCGTATCGCGTTCTTAAATTTCTCTGGACTTGGGTGTCTGACTTGGTTTCAATAAACCAAGCCACACACTTCGTCTTTTCCTGTGCAGACTTCATTTCTCAAATTATGTTGCTCCTGCCACCTGGAAAGACAAGGAAGTTATACATTACCTAGCAGAACAAAACTTTTTGAGTTGGTGCATCACATAAAACTTATTTTGTTTCTCTAAGTGAATTACAAGTCTCGTTATATGACATTGAAGTTGTAAAGTACTTTTTTGGACACCCACATTTATGTTTTTCTGTGGCAAGGGAACATTCACTTTGCGGATGATACAAGTTTAAATCTAAAAGTTCGGCCAACGGTCCATATAAAGTTAGTACCCTCTAAATATATGCCTGCAACAAATGAAGTCATTGCGTCACTCCATGGATCATGACTACCACATGATACGCCTAAAAATCGACTCCTTTCAAAAATCACTGATGGAGTAATGATTTTGAATTATATTATAATTGTAGTTCGAGAACAAGCAATAGGAAATTCCCAATTTTCTTAGCCCCTGTTTAATTAATAGATTATTCCCAAAATAATTGAAAATACTTTTTTTTACCAAGTTGGACAAAATTCTTTCATGCATGCAACCTGTGAAATACACAGGTTTTTCGAAAAGAAGAACGATTTGGCATAGCATTAACTTTACAACTGACTCGACCAAATATTTGAAGCACACTGATCATTGATTAGAACAAATATTGCAAATGTTAACATTGACAATAGCCAGGTATCTCAAATACTAATTTATTATTCTAAAATGGGCGGATCTGGTATTGAGCATTACAATCCAAGGCCGGTAAGTGGCGCCGCACTCGACGAGAAGCGTTAACTGCCAACACCAAGAAATCAACAAGACAGGTCATAATAGAACATTCTGCCTAGCCAAGATATTTCTTGACCAGCGAGGGGAATTATGAAAATGGTGTTATATAATTTTAAGTTTTATGCAATTATTTCCCACAGATACGATATTTTACATCAGTTTTTCTTGAATAGCCTTAATTAACAAAGGAATACACCCACCAATACAATCATTTTGTGGTAATTAGCTACAGGTCTTAATGTAGAGTGGATACATAAGTAGGTAGGTTATTTTGAATTCGAATTTGACATTACAATTAGTTAGTGTCGTGAATCCCAATGTATTTTCTTTTAACTAGGTGAACCGCTTGCTTAATGAAAATTGTTATTTTTCACGATTGTAAGTCCATTTTGAATTCCATTTCAGAATTGTAAGTGCATATTTAATTCCATGTTTGGATTAAAGTAACTGAATATATATTTACATATCTAATTCTTTTTGGTACACTCCTCTTCAGATAAAGTGGCACATTCTTCAACCGTACAACCTTATAAGATGTGCCACTTTATGTGAACAGGAGTGTACAGTCACGGACACTTCTTTGTTGTAACACGTCTATTGGGTTTCAGTGGGCTTTTTACAACACGGATATGTCCATGACTGTACATATAAGTCCGTTTCCTGCTTATATGTAACTACCGTGGGTAAAGTGTCCAATTTTGCTTGAGATTGTCTATCGTGTATTGATGTACATATTCTATCTTTTCCAGACGAATCCTACATGAAGCTCGCCCTTGAGACCATGGAAGAGCTGGACTGGTGCCTGGACCAACTGGAGACCATCCAGACACACAGATCCGTATCGGACATGGCTTCACTCAAGGTAAGTTTCCTAATTACACGGTAGCCTTACTGTGCATAAAGTGGACACCAACTCACCTAATTACACGGCCCTTCATTTTGGAAGGAAAAAAAAATCTGATGTTTTCAAATCAATACGTGATTCTGGAAGTGTTTTAAATGCTGATCACGGAAATGACATCAATTTCTTCCCATAAAGTCAGGATTTTTCTTCATGTCACTAACTTCAATCAACCCACAGTATTATAACATTGATTATTAGACATTTTGTTAAGAAAATTTTGATGAGTGATTTCGAAATAAAACTTACATAATTAGTTCCTACAATTTGCATACCAATGTGTCATGTAAAGGTGAAAGGTGTATTAAATGCTTACTATTTTATGTGCATTTGTAGTTTAAAATTGAAGGATTTGTATTGCAGAAAATCAATATTTTTCCACCATCTAAACAGAGCCATCTATTGGGAAAATAATGGAACTACACATTTTATTGTGAAATTAAGGCAAAAATTGATTTCATTTTTGGAATCTGCATTCTGAAGTTATTCAGAGGCAACAGCCATCTGCGAGACATCGAGCGAAACCCATGTCGACCAGCGTTATCCTCTGCATTATCCTGCGGCACTCTTTGATGTTCTAGCGATAACCCAGGTTCTGCTTCGAATTCAGGCTCATTAAATTAATGGAAGACCGTTCAGAAAGTTTTCAAAACTGTGTTGTTGACGCCGCGACCTGATACACAACGTCTCCCTGTGCGGATCGAGTTTCAAACGTCATCCTTCCTTTTCTTCCTCCAAGGGCTTAAGGCCCAGTATCCTGGCAACCAAGCCTTCGAACTGGATGGAAGTAAATCAGCTGTTCGATATACCCGAATCCAGTCAAAGAAAACGTTAGTGGACTTTGATGCAACGAAAACTCGAAAGATTCTGTTTACTGAGCGCTTAAGGATGATTATAGACTGGCCTGGGGGGTGCACCCCCCCCCCTTTCTGGCGCAGTATTTCTAGGAAAAGATCGTCAAAAGCAGGAAAAGATGGCAAAATGAGACTGACTACTAAAGACGTATATGCAACCTCCTTCCCCTTCCGAAAATTCTGGGCACGGCTGCTTATTCGTGTCGTACAAGAAACTTACTTGCCTGGAGTGGGTCAGAGACCAACACGTTTTTTTATAATTAAACTTGAAGAACCTATTTTGTTACTGAATCACTGTTCATTATATAGGTCCACTTATGTAATACTTACAAAAATTACCGTCATTAATAAAATACAAGAACGAATTATTTGAATGAATGTCGCACACATATCTTACCATTCACTGAACCTCGCAAAATCATATTAATGTTGCATCAATGATTTTATTGTTTATACATTAGTGCAGTTTTACAGTGATTAATTCCGATAGCGTAGTGGCAATGTCATCGCCTTGTAATCAAAGGGTCTCGAGTTGGATACCCTTTGGAGCCACATTGCACAATGATTCGTATCCCACTCCAATAACTTATCTGTGCATAAAGTGGACTTAAACAAAAATCAATTCAATTGTAATGATTACAAAAAAATACGAACATTACTAACCAATTGTATTACTTGTCGTTGACATGAGTGTCATGCCAGAACACACATCCCAAGGCGGGGCGGGGGGGGCTACTAGGCCCATTATATGAAATTTGCCTGCTACTATATGTAGTACATTACCTTTGTGATTTTATGAACAAAGGTAGTACAGAAACATCGTGGTGAAGAGCGTTATTTTCAATTATCTATAAAAATGTTCACACTTGAAAATTTTAAAAACGAGGGATAAACAGCCTGGCAGCTTCCCCCCCCCCTCCCATTTCTCCTCGGCTAAGCTAGGGTTACGATATTATGTCTACGATTTTCCCGGATACCTTCCCAAGTGGATTGTTGAACATACTATTCCAAGTTTCTTGCGAAGCACAGATTACATCCAATGCTTTTACCATTAGCTTAATGAATAAATTATTTTGGGTCTGATTACACACGAGTGAACCCAGCCAGTTATGCCTTTAATTAACGTTAAAGCTTAATTACTCATTAGTGGAACATCGTTTTTTTCGCATTGTTGCCTTCCACTTTCATAATTGCAATGTTATAAGTTTTTAGCAAGCATAATGAACGCGAGAAGTGAACGAAGTTTCAAAAAAAAGTAGTGCGGAAAATTATTGCTCGGTAGGGAAATGTCACAGGGTGAATTGATTAAGGTAAGCATTTCAATGAAGCGCAGGATTTTCTGTTCCTTGTATGTCTGGAAAATTATTTACAAAGCATGCGTTGGCGACAAAGGTTGGAAACTGTTCATCCTTATTGTTGGATTCAACAATGGTGTTGTCGTAGGATATCGTTGGGGTTAGGCCAAATGTTTTCTTCAGATGACCTGTGCTCTGGTGACGTGAACGTCAAGATTGTCTTAAAATCATTTTTCGTTTTCTTTTTTCTGTTTTCCTTGCCCTCTCTCTTGCAGTCATATTCATTCAGACAAACCGGTAACTTCAGCCAAGACCGCCCACATGACGTTTTCTCAGAGTGAGCAGAAGTGGCCAAGGTGGGGGTGAAATGGTTTGGTGATATCCTCACAGTTAAGATAATTGTACTAAAATATCCTCCACGAGAATAACTTACATAGGCATCCCTCCACTCTCTGCATTTTCTCTATTATCCCATACAAGTATCCCCTCACCTTTTCCCAAACTGTTTTTTCCATATATCTCAGGGAGGAAACTTCCCCATGCACCCCTCCACTGGTGCCATTGACTTCAGCATTAGTCGCACAAGCATACATTAACTTCATACCTTACATTCTACTAACAACGATCTTACAACTTTAAAATCAACCTGTACAGTCACGGACACTTTTGGGGTGTAACAATTCCATTGAAAGTCAATGGAATCGTTAATATCCAGAACTGTCCGTGACTGTACAATAAGACACAATCTACATCAACACTACCCATATTCACATTCACGAGTCCTTCTCTTTACCGGCCTCCTTGGCGGGGTGGTTAGCACATCGCGCTACGACGCCAGGGGTCCCGGGTTCGAATTCCGGCCTGGGCATGAATGTTTGCGAGTGTCTATTCATCATATCATCACTCATCCCCATCTTCGCAAATTAGCCAAAATTGGCAAAAAAGCGAAGCAAAAGCAAATCAATCAAGCTACTGATTCTCAACACTTCTGTCAAATTTCTTTTCTCCGCTTTCTTTGTTCTTTCATGTCTTCCCTTTTCCCTCTTACACTTCCAATCTTTGTTTTTGTTCTTCCTTTCCTTCTCTTTCATTTTACCTCTCTTCTTTCTTCTGTAATTTACATATTTTTAATTTTCTATCTTTCTCCTTTCTTCTTTTCTTAACTATCTCTCTTAATCTCCCATCTTTGTTTCTGCTCTCTGTTTCCCTCTTTGGCTTTCATTCTACTTATCTCTTTCCTTCTTCTTGTGTATCTTTTTCTTTCTCTCTTATTCTCCCCATCTTTGTTTCTGTTCTTCCAGTTTCCTTCATCTTCATTCCACCTCTTATCACTTTCTACTATGTGGCTTTTGTTTTTCTATATCTCCATCGTTTGTTTGTCCATATAATTTCTAGCGCTTTCTCTCAGCTTCTTTCTATTCTTTCTTTCTTGCTTATTCTCTTTATCGTTCTGTGCTCTTGCTTTACTACAACTGATTATAAAATTATCTCCTGTAGAGAGTGGTCACAAATTGGGTGTGCACCCAGTTTATTTTCGACTCTGCGATGGTTATGGTTGAATGCTTGATATGGAGACACACCTGGTGGTTTATGAATCAAAAACCTAGGTATTTTTGTAGCACAGCCGAATTCTGCACACGTACCACACTGTGTAATTCCACAAATCATTTATATTTGGTTTTCTGTATCGCTTTTATAATAGGTTGTTTTAATCACGACGTAAAAAAAAATATCTACATCATATGGATTAATAGCTTTGTAGCACATTGCTCTAACCACTACAAGCGGAGGTTGGCCCTACGTATGGGCTCGTTGTGGTCCAATCGCGGAGGACTCGATTTGGAGCTCAGGATCTATGGATGTCCGTGCATTACAGCTCTGGAGTTAATTCAGACTTGAATCAATAGGTACCTATTGGATATGCTGTGGGCGTAAAGACAGCTGGAGAGTGGTGCTGTTTACATCGGCTCCATATGCGACCTCATATCACGGTGCAAAAACACAGGGAAGACTTTTACCTTTCACGATACCGAGGTGTCCTGTTCAGTACATACATTTTGAGAACATTAGTTTCATGTAAAGTGATTCATGTAGCCTATAATTTTTAAAAAAGAAAATCCCAAAGGTCTTTACTTTTAATGTGTTAACCGTGTCTTTTAAATATCAATGTGCCGAAAATTTCACGTTTCTGTGTATTACTTGTGCTTCATTTTCATCTCAAAAGTTCCCTTTCACTGATCAAATGGAGTCAGCTGACGAAATACCCTTTTCCCTGAATCGACGTATTTTATCCAGGCTTCATCAGGTCGCAGTCACGTAGTAACACACATAGCCTCCAGAGAGCGCGCTCAGCAGTCGGCGCTTCAATGGAAGGGAGATACTTCTGCCATCTGTGGCCGCGATTAGCAACTAACAGTGTTTCGCGTCTGCAAAGAAGGTTGCCTTGATTTGGAAGCGTTCCGTGCCATACATATTGCGAGATTTTTATCTTTCATAATTTATTAGTTGTCTGTAAGACACATCGGGTGGTGTGCACCACGCTCTGGCCGCCTTAATACAGATTATTTTGATAAGAGGCTAACATGCATCCATTGTTGCTACAGGTCTTGTATACTCTTACGGCGGCCGACCTACATAAAGGGAAGTGGGGAACGGGGAATACGCAGCAGACCAACCAGACAACAGCGGTGACACCGAGAGTTACGACGTCGCGGGAGGAGGTGCTTCGTGCACCTCTTAGTACAGGCTGCTGTGTTTCTCATCGGGCTGGATTGGTCTCTTCCCCGGTCCCTACTTCACTTGCCACCACGTAGGTCACCCTCCGTAAGAGTAAACAAGAACTATAGTTTATGTTGCTTTTTGATTTGGCATTGTAATATAGCGGACACGGATTCGATTCGCAGTGAAGGGATATTTTTAGGGTTTGTAACTCCCATTTAGAACTACAGATGTAGCCTGTCCTGGTAATGTTTTTCTCCGGTTTATTTTTTTGTTGTAATAATGTTATATAATGTATGGAGACTCGTGTTAAGTGCCACAAATTAGTTTTTATGTATTTATTTTATCACAGTTAATGATCATTGTGTGCAATTTGTTTGCAAGAAAATTTATAGTTCCTTTTCAAGTGCAAGTAACTGTTGAATACTTTCAAAATTATTAACAGTATTTGTAAAAATGTGCGTCGGGAGGGGGGTCGAATGGGTCCGTCGACCCCCTCCCTTTCCCCTGGAAATTGGCACAATTTATTTCAAATTTCAGTAAATCGTATGGCTTGTTATATTTATTGTTAATAAGATAAATAAAGTTCATTTACTTATTATTCGAACAGAATAACGAAGAAAAAACTGCATTGGATGGAAAAAAAATTACACGAACCACATTATATTTCCATATTCAACCATTTAATCCAAAAAGTAAATGGTTCGACAGTTTTCAAAATTCCAAAAGAATATAGTTTTAGGTGAGAGGTCAAACAACATAAACCTTATGAGTAATTTACTTGAATGAGATAAGCAAAAGTAAATAACAAAATGCAATGACTGTAAATTTCAGTACAATACCTGCCTGAAATTAAGTAAGAAAAATATATATATATGAAATAACTAGTGGCGGCGATTTGGTTCCAAAACTGGGGGGGACAAGGTGCCAAAACTGGGGGGCAAGGATAGTTTACTTTCCCTTGGTAGATAAAGTTTAGCATACTGCTGGAGCAAAAGTGGCAAAAAGTGGGGGCAACTGCCCCCCTTTAATAGCCGCGGCTGGAAATAACTATTGTATATTCACTCATCTGTTGGAACTACTAGTAGTAGTAGAAGTTATAATAATAATAATGAAATTTTTATAAGTTTATAATATTCAAGTATTTATTATTGTATAATTATATTTTTAATTTTTATCTATTTTTATTATTATTATTTCTACTATTAAAGTTTTATCATTGGTCCGAACATTAATCGTAATTAATAATTACAACTGTAACTTTCTGTAGCCTTTGTAATACTCCGCTAACGTTCAAGGCTTCGAATCTTTGATCGGTCATATTCTTATTTTCATGTCGGCCTGTTTCGCCACGTTTGACCTAACTGTACACTTTCGCTACGTGTTGCAATGAATTGAGGTTGGCGTACGATCATTATGAATTGGTCTTGTACAAGCAGCTGACCCGGGGATCCCCTCGTGGCCGGGGAGTCCCTCATTTCACCTCTGCTTGATCGATCGCTCGACACTTGAATGAGCCGGTTTCGTTGCTAGGGTGAAGGATGTGGTGTGCTAGTCAGAGATGCTCTCGCGTTTTGCGAAACCGCTTCCATTGACAGTTTACTGTATTTCAGTGCTTCCCCCTGACAATAATCGCGGCAGTGATGATGAATAGGTGGGAGAATGTTGAGAGAGGAACGTACATGCCTTAACTGTGATGCGAACCCACGACCATTGGCATCGTAGTACGTCATTCAAATCGCCACACTGGAACTCGTGGTCTACTTGTAATAGGCACGAAACAAACGGACCTCAGTATCATGTAGTGCGCCCATTCTTCAAGGCAAACTAGGTCCTGGACCCTGAGCCCACGGCTAGTATAATCATCTGTAGGACTCTGTTGTCCTGTTTTTGTCCATACATGTGCCGAGTGCCGCATTACAGCCTCATGTTTTAACTAGGGTATGATTTTCTCTCCATCTCTCTTTTCTTGCCTCTCTCTCTCTCCCTCCCTCCCTTTTCCCGTCTCTCTCTCTCTCCCTCCCTCCCTCCCTTTTCCCGTCTCTCTCTCTCTCTCCCTCCCTTTTCCCGTCTCTCTCCCTCTCTCTCCCTCCCTCCCTTTTCCCGTCTCTCTCTCTACCTCCCTTTTCCCGTCTCTCTCTCTACCTCCCTTTTCCCGTCTCTCTCTCTCTCTCTCTCCCTTTTCCCCCGTCTCTCTCTCTCTTTCCCTCCCTTTTCCTCTTCCAGTTTCCCGTCTATCTCTCGCTTTTCCTCTTCCAGTTTCCCATCTATCTCTTTAGTTTTTTCTATCCCCCTCTCGTTTCCTCTCTCTCCCTCTTTCACACTTATTATCTCTCTCACTTCCTCTCTTTGTCTCTAATCCCCTCCCCCGCTCTGTCTCTGGACCGACAAGCCATAAAAACTATAAAAACTGACGTGGCAGCAGCAGCGTGTGAATAGCCCCGTCGATTCTTTGCATTGCCAGCGCTTGCTGCGCTTTGGCGGACAAAACAACCACGTGTCATTCCTTTCCAAAGTCCTGGCTTGGTGTTTATTTATTTTTCTCAGTAATCTAAGGTTCTACGTTCGAGCCACGATGTGGGTGTTCCTTTGTGTCTGTCCCTTCACCAGCTTCATTTAATACATCCTCATCGTAGCAATTTAACAAACGACGTTATGAGTGAAACAGGATTTCGTACCCGGAGGAGGCACGTGCCGCAGTGGTTCGGATCGCACTTTAAACTGTAGGTCCAGTCCCGATTAGCCTTTCTGTGCATAAATCGGACTTAAAACCACAAATCAATCAATCAAAAGAGTGAAACAGATAGAACAGATAATGCGTATCGTTAATTTTCAGATAGACATGCTAAACTTAAATCAAGAACGAAACAGATATTACAATAGTTAAGATATTATCGCGGTACTAGTTAGATATACGGGAAACACATGTAACTCGTTTATTTTTAAATAAAATTCATTTCTACCTACATCATATGCATAGCGAAACATTTTTCAACTAAGGATTACTTTTTTGTCAATGAAAAAAGCGTTATTTTTAACATTATAAGTATTTATTGGTCGTTGCTAATTGGCGGCCAAATTTTGACTCGCGTTGTCTATCGTCAGCTGATATGCAGTGTTTCCAAACTTATGAACCGATAAATGCCGCACAAGCTATTCACAAAAGGTTTTTAAGCGAAAATTGGTTCACAAACCATTCACGGAAGGTTCGGTTAGGTTCAGTTAGGTTAGGCAAACATAGAAAATTGAATCGGAAAAAATCCCGCTCACACGTCATCTCGTAAAACTACCGCGTGGTTGCTATAGTGACAGGGGGTTACGTAATCGAACGCACGGAACATTTGATTCACGTAGTCGACGGTAATGGTGGCACGAGCTATCGTGCAACGGAGATACATTAATGTCGAGAAATATGTTATTTACAGGCCCAAAAACTTGCACAATTAAAAAAAAAAAAAAACATTTTTACCAGCTTCAGAAAGTCCACAAGAATTAAATTCCATAAGTACTTTCTCGTCTTCTCTCCTGTAAATTTCGAGAAATGTGTTTCCGGCACATCTAATCGTTACCGTTATCGCTTCGTTTCTCGGTTTTGTGTCAATTTGTAATATAATATGCAAAAATGTAAAAAAAGGTATTAATTTATGAAACAAACTAACTACACGCATTTTCTGCACCGTATGTCATACAGTAACCCCCTCTCTGTTTTGTTTATAGAAGTCTTGTAATAGAGTCGTAATGTAATTTTGATGGATTATTATGATTATTTAAGTTACAAACTATCATACGAGGTGAAACTGGCAATAAGTCTGTCTTGCCATAGATATAAAATAACCAGAACCATAGTTTTTATATCTCGACATAAGAATGATTGTGCCCCTGATAGCACTGCAACCACCATGACAGTACGGTTCTCTAGGTTGCGTATAACACGTTTCACAGGGGCTGGTTGTCACATTATGCCGAATCAATCTCGAAAGATTTTTGAAGAAGAGTATGCAATTGAACGTTATTATTATTATTAGTTGAGAGGGTACAGATTCTAATTTAAACTACTATGTCGTGTACATAATGTTAAGAGAATCGGCACATTTTGAAAATTAACTATTTTTCTCAAAGTGCTGGTATACCCTTGGAACATATTGAAGCTACGTAGTGAACGTGGTTCAATACAGATTTACATTTCTTTAGCCGGACTCCGTGGCGGAGTGCTTATCACAGGGGGGGGGGTTCTTTGTGAGTGCCCCTTCATCAATTTCATCATCACTCATCTTCGCGATTAGCCAAAGTGAAGTAAATAAACCAAATCAATCAGTCAAATCATCGCTGTAACTTCCGAATGAGCTCAGAATGTATATTTTAGCTTCACGCTTTTCAAAGTTTTTTGCACTTCACATAGGAGTATGGGGAAGACCACTGAAGATATGCAAAGTGCTTAGGAAAGCGGACATTAAAACGTACAGGAAGGGAGGGAGAAGCATCTTAAGAATGGCGAAGAATGCAAACATGAAAAAGGAAAACAGAGAAGAGGAAGGGATGATCTACGAAGTGAAGTGTAAAGAATGTCAGAGTGTGTACATAGGATAAACGAAAAAGAGGCTGAAAGACAGGTTGAAACAACATAGGGATGATGTACGACTTAAAAGAGAGGGAAATGCGATATTTAAACACACAAGAGAAACAGGACATGACATAGAGTGGGATGAGGCTAAGCAGAAGGGAGAAGAGAGTACTAGTAAGAAAATGGAAGGAGGCCAAGGAAATAGAGAAGAAAGGAGAAGACACAATGACTGGAATGGGGGACTGAAGATAAAGAAAGAATGGAAGAAGGTGTTAGAAAGAGTGGAAAGGACAAGAGCGAAAGAGCAGAGAAGGAGGAAGAGGAATGAAGAAAGAAAGAAGAAATTGAGATAAAGAGTCCAACCACTTTCCAGATGAAAGGAAATGTTTATCCAAATCGCCTGTCAGGTGAAAGTACAGTTGACAAGGAAGGACACCTGCTGGAATGTTCTAGGGAGAAAACAACTTTCTAATAATCTTGTGTCTGGAAGGGAGTGATTTCTGTGTGTATATCTTCCTGTTTTGTACCTTGTTTCATTTGTACTGGGTACAGATTCTGAAGAAGACCTTGTTAGAAGGTTGAAACGTTACGTTTAGTTTGTTTTAAAATAAAATAAATTTTCTGCCTTCGTCAGCATATTGAGTTTTTCAAATCATGGAAACAAGGCTTAATGGTGTTATATTGTATTTAGGCCTATGACCTTTAAATACACCATAATAAACGTGTTTTGTTGCTATAAATATACTGTTATTTTAGGTTATTTCAGTTAATGCGTTCTTTCGTTAAATCGGTCAACTTATCCCCCATTAGTCCGGATTAACGAGGTTTTACTGTATTTAAAAATTGCTCAAAATATTGGTGTGTAAATATTCTTCTCCAATTACATGCCATCAATTTACCAAGAAATTTGATTTAAACTATTAAAATGGATGCTATGTAATCACAAAATATAGTTTCTCGTGCAACATTAGTGCAAAATAAAAAAAGAATGTTTGAATTTTGCATAATCTCCTGGAAAATTAGACTTCGCGAAAGACCAAAATAACGGGAAAGTATCGGTTGGTATCGGTTGAATGTTTCGATCCGATATTTTCCGGTACCGATTCATCTGTATCGACTCAGCCCTGTTAAATATCATTGTATTTTCTTGCATATTCTCATTTAATGTTGATGTAATGCAAATTTCCACATATTCTTTCACGATTCTGTCGTTCGTTGTCGTATTTAAATTTGCTTCACATAGTTAACACAGTATTAGTAAAAAGATATGGAGACACTTGTTTTGTATACAGGGTGATTCGGAAGTGTAAGGGTGAAACCTACACACTAGGAGAAGCAAAAAAAAAGTTGCAGTCAACATGGGCCCGCAATTGACTGATTCGTTTCGTTTATTTTATAGTTCGCTTTTCTGCCACTTTTGGCTAATCGCAACGATGAGGATGAGTGATGATGTGATTAAATTGATAAAGGGACATTCACAAACACCCACGCCCAGGCTCTGATTCGAATCCGGGACCTCAGGCGTCGTACCGCGCTGTGAGGGTCCGCATTTGCATCCAATCGCAACTTTTAGCCTCTTGATGTTTGATATGGACATCTGTAGTTCCCAGATATTTTCATATGGAGCTCATCTCTAGAAAATGAGCTTGAACCAAAGCAATAAACCACCGTTTTTGCAGGACGAGTTAAAAACGGATTCGCATTCTGGAGTTTCCGGGTAAAACTCCCAACAGGTTTTACTCGATTTGTCCACCATCACTGCTGGCTAATGCCGTGATGCCAAACGCCGCGTTTAAACCAGAAGGACAAGAAAGTCCGCCAAATAACCATCCTACTAAGCTTTGAGTCGCAGTTTCAGGACAACTCTAACCGCTACGCCCACGTATTTATGGGGATCCAGCCCCTCCCCCTCCCTCCGAAAGACTTTCCCAAGTACTAAAGTTAAGTAATCAAAATTTACATGTTTAACATTTCTTCTATAATCGATGGTCATTTACTTTTGCCAAACTTTCGCGAAGGCAAGAACTAGATTGGTATCATGCGACTTTGAATTGATGATACTTAAGAAGATTTATGCGCGCTACTACGTATAATGATATGCCTGAAATACTAATAGGGAATCATTTCTTATCAGATGAATCTAACCTATTTCTTTGTTATTCGGTAAGTATTCAATTCTTTATCTTTTTAACATTAATTTCCGTGCCAGGACAGTTGTTTTTATGCAAAATTTAGCGAAGCTACATAATCAAGGGATCCCGGGTTCGATAACCGGTGGAGACACATAGTGGTTCGGATGCCACTTTAAACTGTAGGTCCAGTCCCGATTAGCCTCACTGTGGATAAAGTGAACTTAAAACACAAAATCAATCAATCAATCTTATAACTTATTTTTACCTACTCATGTAATAATAACAATAACAGTATTAATTAATTACATATTTTAAATAGACGTATTATGATATAAAAATTCTGTTAGGTGACTGTAATGCACAGATTGGTAAAGAGACATTTAAACCCACGATTGGTAAAGAAAGTCTTCATGAATTAAGTTATGATAATGGTATAAGATTAATTACTTTTGCAACCTCAGAGAATTTAATTGTGAAAAGTACCACTTTTAAACATAAAGATATCCATAAATATACCTGGTCTTCTCCAGATGGTAAAACTCATAATCAGAGAGATCATATTCTCATTGATAAGAGAAGGCATACTAGTATAATTGATGTTCATTCACATAGAGGTGCTGACTGTGCCAGTGACCATTATTTAGTAATTGCTAAATTAAGAGAAAGACTCGCAGTGATAAATCATAAGCAACAAAATCTAAAAGTTCTAGAATTTAATACAGGAAAATTTGCTAATTAAAGAATTAAGAAAGATTACCAAATTACACTGTCAAATAGATTCGATGTTTTGCAGGATTTAAATGATGATGAAAATATAAATGAAACAGACGTAAATAAGAATTGGGAGCACATACGTAATGCAATAGAATCAGCAGCTAAAGAAAGTATGGAATACCATAAGCCATGGTTTGATAATGAATGTCATAATGTAATAGAAATAAGGAATCAGGGTAGACTTAGGTGGTTAAATAACTCTGATGATACAAATCTAAGCAATTATAATATTGGGTTGGTGCAAATGAAATGTCCGCTTTGACGTCTGGTGGGAAACTCACCTCAACAACAGAACACAGAGATTGACTGAGGTCACGGGTCTAACGTCATAAACTCTGTATACGTCCAGCAAACAGGCTGGAGCACCCAGACAGTCAGGACGGAGTTTGTTGTTGAACAGGGTTGTCTGAAAGTTCACCATGGAGAACACACAATTGCGAGTGATTTTTCTTTACGAATTCAAACTGGGACATTCTGCTCAGCAAGCCGCCAAAAATATTAACAGTGCATTTGGGCCAGGAATGGGAAATGAATGCACCATTCGCCGCTGGTTTGTCAAATTTTGTTCCGGTGACACAGCACTGCAATATGAGCCCCGTGGCCATCGACCAACATCATGTTCGGATGAGCTCCTCAGGAACGCCGTGGAAGCGGACCCTCAGAAAAGTGTTAGTGCCATTGCAGACGAGTTAGGCATACACCATACCACTGTCGTTCGGCAGCTCAGTGTGATCGGTAAAGTGAAAAAGTTGGTCTCATGGGTACCACATGATTTGACACCGGCCAACTGGAGGTGTGCAGTTCTCCGAGTGTAAGGAATAACCGGGATGGTTTTCTGCATCGGATTGTCACTTCAGATGAAAAATGGATCTCCTATGACAATTGTAAATAATCAGGACAATGGTTGGATCATGATCAACGTCCAGGGCGGTTTCCGAAACCACCTCTCCACCCACGGAAGGTGTTGTTGCTGGTATGGTGGTATATGGTGGGTGTGATCCATCATGTCTTTCTGGCGAGGTAAACCATCAATGCAGATCGTTACAGTGCTGAAGTCCATGAAATGTACCGGAAACTTCTCCGCAAGCATCCAGCAATGGTCCACAGACATGGCGTCCTCATGTTGAACGACAATGCTCGCCCACATGTCGTGCAAAGGACGGTGCAGGCTCTCCACGAGTTGCAATATGAAACCATTCCTCATCCAGCATATTCCCCGACCTCTCTCCCACTGACTACCAGCTCTTCTGGCATCTCGATCACTTCCTGACAGGGAAGACCTTCGCTGATGATCAGGCGGTGCAACATGCCGTTGAGGAGTTCTTTGCGTCGCAGACTCCAGACTTCTTTCGCCATGGAATCCAATTGTTGGCTGAGCGATGGCAAAAGTGTGTGGCTGCAGACGGTGAGTATTTTGATTACCCAGGTATTGCAGTTTTGATTTTCTTGGCCTTTGGCAATGACGCACCTGGGGCGGACATTTCATTCGCACCAACCCAATATAACAAATCGAGAAGTTAACCGCACGTTTAGAAGTAAAAAAAGAGATTACTTGAAAAGCGATATTAACGAAATTGAAACAAACAGCAAAAACAAAAATATCAGAGATTTATATAAAGGTGTAAATGAATTTAGAAAGGGGTGGCAACCTAAAGTAAACTTGATAAAAGATAAAGACGGTGATTTTCTAGCTGACCCAAGCGATATTCTAAATAGATGGAAGAACTACTTTAATGACCTTTTAAATGTTCATGTAGGAGATAAATCAGAAGTGAATGAAGTACACACAGCAGAACCTTTAGTTCCAGAACCTAACTTGACTGAAGTTAAAGATGCTGTTAAAAGGCTAAATAATAACAAAGCACCTGGCATTGATTTAATACCAGCTGAGTTAATTAAATACGGTGGAAATTCGTTAATATGTCAAATTCATAAATTAATTTGCTTAATATGGAATAAAGAAGAAATCCCTCAACAGTGGAAAGAATCCATAATTGTTCCTGTGTTTAAAAAAGGTGATAAAATGAACTGCAATAATTACCGTGGAATTTCGCTACTCTCAACAACATGTAAAATATTACCTAACATTCTTTTAACAAGACTAACCCCATATGCTAGTGAATTTATAGGTGATTATCAATGTGGATTTAAACGTAACAGATCAACTACATATCAAATTAGTTAGTTAGTTAAATAGACGTATAAATTAGTACTCTAGCCTTCTTAGACCCTAAGGTTTATGGCTCCAGCAACACAGGCCTTCGATCTGTCCCTATCCTGGGCAAGATCAATCCAATCTTTTCCATCCTTACCGATTTCTTTAGGTCCATCTCAACGTTATCCCTCCATCTTCGTCTTGGCCTTTCTAATGGTCTCTTACCATCAGGTTTCCCAACAAGAATCCTGTAAATTCCTCTTTCCTCTCCCATTCGTGCCACATGTCCTGCCCACCTAAGTCTTCTTGATTTAATCATTCTAATAATATCTGGACATGAATACAAATTATGTAGTTCTAAATTATGTAACCTTCTCCACTCACCTGTCTCCTTATTCCTCGTTCAAATATTTTCCTAAGGATTTTATTTCCAATTGCTCTTAATTTATGTTACACATATTATGAATAGACTTATGATATTAACGTATTAATTATAAACATTTATTATTATTTAGGAGACACTTGGTTCACGCCCCTCGAAATATACAGGGTGATTCAGAAGAAATGTTAACACTATATGGGAAATGGAAAATTTCCTTAAAGGAGTAAATTTTGCTGCAAATGACACTTGTGGCTACGTGGGACTTAGTCATGTTAATTTGTTCAATATAATTAAATGAAAGAAGTAAACGCAGACGGTGAGTAGAACATGTTCTGTTTCCCATCTGATAACATATTTGAATCACTCTGTATTTCCAGATACGTGCCTGGCTAAGCCACAGAGGATTTCAGATTACGCATTACTAACTAAAAAATCTAAGTTGGACAGGAAACCCGGAAATTTAAGCAAAAAACCTTCAATGACGCTCATGACGTCACAGGATTGACAATCCTTGAGACACTTTTGTTACGTACTGATCCTTAGAGGGGAGACCAAAAGATGTCCCTGTAATACCAGCCATTCCGGATAGAATGAGGCAAAAGGGATTCTCCGGAGCCTTTGACAGTGCAAGGTCTTGAGTCCCGGTGACGTCAAACCCGTCCCCATGGCAACCAGGGGGTTGTTTCCGGCCGTGAGGGTTCGGTTTTTCGAACTCACTGCGGCAAAAGGGAGGGTCTCCTGACGTCACATTGTACGTCATCAAACCCAGAACCACACGGCCCTCCTCCCCTCCCCCCTCTCAAGCCGAAACTTCGTAATGTTCTACGAAAGGAAGAAGATAAATCTGATGTTGCCACGTGGAGGGAATTTTTCCTCGCCGCAGGGAAATTGGGGAGGGATTGTTTGGTGAAGCGGAAAAGATAAGAAATTTTATGAAACGTATCGAAATGAAATTTGAAGAAATCGTGTTAAATTCAAGATTTTTTTGAAACATGAAAGCTATTATAAAAAGAAATAATTTTGTGGGAACACAATGTAGTTCCATCATCTTCTTTCAACAGCTAATGTTAACCTAATTTTAACTATTGCCACAAAAAATTTCGTATTTCTTGAAGGCGCATTGAATCTTTTAGTCGCTTTATGCACAGATAGGCTAGTCGGGACTGGACCTACAGTTAAATGTGGGATCCGAATCACTGTGCAATGTGTCTCCACAGGGTTTCCAACCAGGGACCCCTTAATTTGTTTTATATATATATATTTCTTTTTCGCAAAAATGTACAATTAAGCTAAAAGAACACTGATACGCGGAGAAACGAGGCAAAACAACTTCTGTTGTCTGCTTCTATTGAAATCAAATTGTGTAACGTCCGCTACAGGGGAACCCGCTGAATTTCCGTGCCAGAAGTCTGCAGATTATCTTAAAGGTCATCGCCCACTGAGACACCGGAAAAGCGTCTTGTTTCGTTCTATTGCCGCGTCTCAGTGGGCGTTAAGCTAATCATTCTATCATTATTCCCTTTCTATTTTCATTAATTTACTTAATCCTAATATTTTTTCAATTGGCGTTTGCTACGGATCAGCAGAAATAATAACAGTTTCGTCGTCGTGATTTCAATATTTCCGAGATGAGGGAAATTTTATTTGAGTGGGACAATTTTGTACTTCAAGAAGGGAATTTGTGCTCACTGCATATGGCAACACTGGACACCCCGCACGCTGGATTTTCTGCGGAAATAAATTAAAGGTTGCGAAGAGGGGGAAATATATGTCGATATCCCTTTTTACACTTCCGTTCTATTTACGGTAGTTTTTTTCCTCTTTTCTTTTTTGTAAATGTCACGGCTTTGGGACCGCTAAAAGATCGAAGTTTCTAGGTTTTGGGAAGAGATGCTGAGAAAAGCATCACTCAGTCCGGGACAGTTTAACCTTTCGGAAGGACAGTACAGACAGCGCCATCTCTTGACTTAATTTGCAAACAAGTTGATATTTCTTAGTACCGCCCTGTTTCTGTATTTGAAACAAAGTCATTGGCAATAATTCAGTATCGAAATATTATCTCAGGATCTGCTAGACGTAGAAACATGAAATATGGTTCGTAGAATGGGCATGTCGAACTCTTAAGGATATGTATGTCCTGCCTGTAATAAACAAATGAAGGACAACCGTGTTGGAAAAGAACAGATGGAAAGTTTGGATGTGGAAAGATAAAACTCAGTGTCTCTCCCCACTTTGTGTCCCGTCTCTGTTCAATGATCCACTCACGATCTCTCTGCTGAAGGTTCTCGATTAGAGTCCCGACCAGTGGCGTCTTCATTTGGCTAGACTCAAGGGTGACAGTCCGCATATTCCACTGTTCAATGCACAAAGCTACTCCGTGAAATATTAATCTGTATAAAATCGGTTTCGGATTATGAGTTTGCAGTGATAATAGGTTTTAGAAAGAGCTGCAAAAAGCTTCAGAACAAGATCGTATTTGTAGGACCAATGCTAAGAAGAAAGTTGTTGCACGATGTCAACTTTTTTTTTTTGGACCGCTTAAAAAAAGTCTCAAAATTAAAAATTTCTCGTGAAACCTTTGTACCTGCACCCAGTGTCGGCCACTTTTTGCAACTTTTGCTCATACACTATGCTAAACCTTATCTACCGAGAGAAAGTAAACTGTCCTTGCCCCCCCCCCCAGATTTGGAACCCAATCGCTGCTACTGCCTGCACCGCATTTAAATTTCATAAAGATCAAACGACACACGGTCTCCCCTAACGCGTGGTGATAACGTCGTCGGCTTGTAATCTGTAAACTGTAAGTCCAGTCCCGATTAGCCTTTCTGTGCATAAGGTGGACTTAAATCAACAATTCGAACGACACGTTCTTTTATTTATAGACTTTCAGAGAGCACTCGTCTTGCAGAACATCAAAAAAGGCACGGTTTTGTTCTCACGACAATAAAAAATCGAAGGCATACTCGAAAAAAATTGATTAACATAGATTAGCGCAGAATTGATTGATTGATTGATTTGTTGTTTTAAGTTTACTTTATACACACTATGCCTAATCGGGACTGGACCTACAGTTTAAAGTAGAATCCGAACCTCTATATGCTTCTACCGGGTATCGAACCCAGGACCCCTTGATTACAAAGCGACGACGCTATGATGCGCCATCGGGGAGGCGAACGAACGCAGAATTGAATAAGCTAAATTTTGATGTAGCTAGTTTTTATGCAGGTCTACTGGGTAATTTTTAATTGGTGTCCAAACTCGAGTATACATAATTTTTAATCAGACAGTAGCGTGCACTACTTTCCTTTCAATATGGGTTGAGACTTGGATGCCTACGCTCTCTGAAACAAATTGTTTAGAAATATCCTAGTAGCAGTAGCGGCTATTAAGGGGACGTGAGGGAGCAGTTAGCAGTGGCGGCTATTAGGGGCGGGGACAGGGGGGAATTCTACCACACCAACGATTTTGTCCTGAAATTTCCCCGCCACCAAACTTCTCCATGGGAGAGTTTTTTTTCTCAGAACAAACATAAGCAATTAGTTTGGGAGTCGAATAGTCTTTACTGAAATAATATAAAAAAACATACAGAAACAACAGACAACAAAGAGCCTCCTCATCTCTAAGGACACTGAACCCAGCAATCTCCGGAACACAGAAGTTAGTCCGACTTATTTCTTCTCCATTTCTCATCGCCTTCGTCAGCTACCGCAAAGTATATAAATATATTAATAAAACACGTAATAGCATCTAGATGCGACTTTTATATAGGAAACTATTATCTTTTTAATGTCTCTTAATTTTTGACTCCCTACCCTACCTTTTAGTCACACAAATCATTGTTCATAGCATATTAAAATCTTCAATTTGCAATTATTTTGAATGAAGGACAGTCGATATATATTATATAAGTATATTGTATATTTTATAATATAATTTGATTAATATTGACACATTTATTTACAGACATTATATATATATATATATATATAGTGTGTGTGTGTCTTGTCTGCTCCTCCCCACCAACAATCTACAGTGATTTCGCATCCTGGACGTGGGGCAGCTGGCCCTCCCACTTTTTGTCACAATGGCTTCTTAATGCTAAGTCTTGCGTACCAAGAGAAAGTCAACTCTCCTTGCCCCCCCCCCCCCCCCGTTTTGGCACCCAATCGCCGCTACTGCCTAGTAATAGGATTCTATTATTTATGCATATTGAAAATAGCACTGATCTTTGTTACGCTCTTCACCGTGTATAATGTAAGAATGGAGTTTGTAAACAGGCTATTTGCTATTTGGAGCACATTCCACCTTGTGTGATGCCGCCCACGTATACCAAGAGGATACGTCCCTCATAGACAATCCTAGACGTTTCTATTTCCGTCTTGAATGGTCTTCCTTCCTCGCCTATCTAAATATGAACTGTTTTCTATTTCCGAATTTGCCTTCTCGCGCGGTTACGTCATCAATACAGACGTTCGCGTGTTTGGCAGGCTCTTTTACACGCCACGTCTTGCATTCGTTGAATAATTCCGAACGTCACTCTCTCTCTTAACGAGCTGCCCGGGTTTTCTCTTTCACGTCACTTGAGCCTGGTTCCGGCGGGGGATAGGGTAAAGGGGGAAGAAGCCCCCATTTCAGATTCATCTTCCAGTAGCCACGAGTCAGTAGATTGGGTAGCAAATTGGTTAGGAAGAGAGAACATGTTTTATGCTTCTTGAGATAAACAAGAGTGCGTTCTTTTTTAAAAAAAGTGGCCACGCAGTTGCTGGGCTGGATCCCACTCACGATATGGCAACATTGCTGCCTTGATCAAGCGTTACGGTCCGTGATCTTTAAAACAGATATCGATACAATTTTTGTATCACATTCATTCAAACGATATCCGTATATGCCAGTGCTTCACTATGTTATATTCATTAAGAAAAGGGGTTATTAGAAGCTATACTGTAGACAAATTGTTTTCGTGTTGTGCTTACCAATTTCAGAAGGCTTCACTGAATCCAATGCAAATTGTATAACATGGCAATTTCACTCAAACATTGAAGGATGGCGCATTTTACTTTGTAACTCAAAAATGACCAAAAATGTCACCATGTTTTACACCATAACCCTTCATATAGTATTGATTCTACGAGGGATGATCGGAAAAAAAGGTTACAAAGCATATAACTTTTGTTTTATTCTCTGTAAAGAAACTAAAATTTATGTGTAAATTAATAATATGTTTGTCGTGTTGCGGGTTTAAGGACTTCGGATTCTGACCATGTATACCCGAGAAGTGGACATCTAAAATGGTGACTCGTCTAGAAAATTGGTCAAGAGTAGAAGTGAGGGCAGTGGTGCGGTTCCTGTGGGCCAAACAAAAACACTACACCTGCTGACATTAACAGGCAGATTGTGGAGGTGTATGGGGAGGGGGCAATTTCAAGGCAACATGTAGCGAAGTGGTGTCGTGCCTTCAAATAAGGACGGACCAGTATTGTTAATGACAATCCTCGACACAGCAGTAGACCCAGTACCTCAGCCACTGACGCGAACTGTGCTCTTCTGGATGAGTGTATTCGTGAGGACAGAAGAATAATATTACGCTCAATATCAGCTGAGCTGAGACTACCATTCGGTTGGCTGGCTACCATTATCTGACATGTGATGATGTCAAAAGAGCTGCCTCACGGTGGCTACGAGAACTTGAAGCGGATTTCTGTGCAACCGGTATGGAAAACCTCATCTACCGTTGTGACAAGTGGTTGAATAAATAAGGTGATTACATCGAGGACTAGTGTTGAGTGCCCTCCATCATCAGGTGTGTTGATCTTCCAGCTATGTCTAACACATACGCCATAATAGTCTTTGTAACCTTTTTTTTCGATCATCCCTCGTACTTATCTAGCGTCGCTTTCTTCTGCCACTTCTGGTTAATCGCGACGAGGATGAGTGATGATATTTATGTTGGGACACACTCAAGAAACACCCGTGCCCAGGCCGGGATTCGAACCCGGTACCCCTTACGCCATAGCGCGCTGTGCTTAACACTCCGTCACGGAGGTAAGGTTCACTGTAGTGCTTCATAGTTACGTATATTATAATGTATGTAAATGTAATTTCAAGTCTGCAAAGTTGCAGCACGCGTTTGGGTATTTCGTTGTGTTGTGAATTTTCATGTGACAGAGAAAGTGATGTTCTACACCGAACAACCTCTATGTAGTCCGCTAATGACTGCGCATTCTTGGAAACTGGCTAATATCAGGTTTAGCATTGTGTTCAAGGCTCAGAAATTAATAACTTTTCATCAACTTCCGAGTCCAGAGTAATGTACATCCATATCTTCGTGGATTTTCTTGGGAGATTTCCCCTTCAAAGAACACACACCTGACTACAGTTCTGGCTTCATCTTTCTCCATGATGCTGTTTCCATACGTGTTCAACTTTGTAACAGAAAAATGCTGAACAAGTATGCTAATTTTCTTGTCTTTAGTACAAAAGGTAGGTATCATGCTTCACATAAAAATCTCACGCCTCAGCGATATGTGGAAATAGGTCAGAGCTATTGTTATCGAACCACACACATTGTCGTAATTCATGAATAGTGTACTTTTGCCCTTTGTTCCCTCAAAACTCAATGCTGATCGTTAATGCACCATTTCTTTTCGCTGTTATACCACCTGGCGAGTCGACTTTGGCCTACCTTTTCAACGCAGTATTATGTCACCTCTTTAACGTTACAACAAACCTATTGTGCGTCGATCGTGTACGTAACTTGCTGTTGCGTTACCTCTTTATACACATGAAAGAACGTATTGTGCGCTTGTATGTGAACATTTGTCTGTGTTTTTTGGGGAAAAAATTGGCAGGTTCGGATTAGTTCGTAATTCGTTTCTGTTGTGGAGACCTACATTGATCAAGATTTCGTAACGAAAGGTTATTGTGTAACATACTTGAGAACGGACAGTAGTTTATTTGTGTAATGTTTTCTATCGGAGATAGTTCTTGAAGTTCAAGATCTTGTTAACTGGTTGTTGTTGTTTTTCAAGGATCCTGATAGTTATCTAATACAATTGGACAATCTTACGCTTTGTCAGAATCAACAGATGCTGCCATCTAGAGGGCAGTTCCATCCGCAGACTACCTATACCATTTTATAGGGTGTTTCAAAACTCGCGCAACCCAAATTTCGATGACTTAAGACATAAAAACTGTAAGCGATACTTACACTGGGTTTTCTGCATTATAAAGCCTCATTCATTGAGATATTTTTCATTGCTTAACTTCATCAGTTTACTACATACAGGAAATTCTATAATCATTGGCGAAATCAGTTTTTTTTTTTTTACAGAATTACACTTTTGAATTAGAAACATTTGTTAGAAATTATCGAGGGATCATAATTAGACTTATGATGATTGATGCAATGTCCGTTTGCCATTTGCAACCAACATGGGCCAGCTGCGGCATTTGATGGGTTTAGGACTGGCGATTACATGGTGTGAAAAGTGCTATTTTAGGGGCATGTCGCATTATCTGGCAACACTAGCAGGTCGACATTTTGTGAACAGACGCAAGCAACATGTGCCTAAGTATTGGTCGTAGGAATCCGCAAAATAGATGTAGTTTGGAAGTGAGAAGTGGAAGGCACGACAAGTTCACCTTTCAACTCGCTTTAGCGCTACGCTCGGTAGCGTTATTGCAACTTGCACTTTGTAGATGCCATGTTTACTGAATAGACGTTTAAAATGAAGTACTATTTGGACATTTTATCGATAAAACTGTATTTAGAAAAATTGTTGAAGAAATTACAGGCCAAATTTTCATTTCAAGTAGTGACAATGGTTGAAAAAGGTTTTTTTTTTTTTTGGCTTACCCTAAAGATATGCCTCACTGTTACCTTCTTTAAATTAACTAAACATAAGAGATTTTACATGTTAACCAACTGTTAAAAAACATGGTCAGTTGTAAATGGAAGGGCGAGTTGCAATATTCCTGTTGTTGTACCACAAAGGAACACAGGGCAACGCCTTATGGGGAGACAAAGGAAGATTTCCTGGGTTGGCAATTCTCTTCCGAAAACACAGAAGGGTTAACGATCCAGCAATAAACGTCATCGTCTCCTCAAACTGTGCGGGCTAAACGGTAAGAGTTCAAGGAATCGGTTGCCAACAGCTGTTTGCTTTCATCTCTCTTTACTTCCGCTTACATTAGGGGATGACGGGTGCCAAAACGGAATAATGCATTTCCTTCAATGTCTTTGCCCATTAGATCTTGAAATGGCAAAGATGTTGGTGGAAAAACAAGCATAGTTGGTTTGTTTCGTCTCTGCTAAATTTGTTCAAGAGATGGCGCTAGTTGTCTTAAACTGCACCTCGGTGTTATTTTTTTATCTGGTTTGACGGCAAAATGTGTGTCTCAAAGAATTTTTTTCATTTTAAAAAGACCTTTAAAGAAAAATAGATAGTTGTGAATTTCCTTTGTGTATATTGTCATAATTACGTCCATATATTACCGTCGTCTCGAAAAAAGACGTCAAATTTTGCCTTTTATAGTAACCTTTTACAGTCAATTCCAGCCTGCGTGTGGCATTGTTTGCCGTTATGTATATGCAATAAATGCACCTACGTGTACGGAGTGGTTGCATTTCGGTCTTCTAAGAAAACTGCATTTTCAGTCCTTTATGCGTCGATAGTGCAACCGGGACTTGATATTCAGTTTAAAGTGGAATCCGAAACACTTATCTCCCTCCACCGGGTATCGAATCCGGATACGTAAGGCTTAGATTTACACAGTAAAATAATTTGTTAGGTGTAGAAATGGAGTTGCCGTGAGTTAGGCAACAGGCACAATGCCTTGCAGAGAAGCGTGTATTTCAGGATGTACAGGGTGGGAAATAACCTTTTGCTAGGGGTCCACAGTAAAAAGTAACAACAATTAAGAAATTATGGTAATACCAAATGTTTACTACGACAATTGTGGTTACAAAAACAAAATTAAAAGTTAGTATGTCCGCCGTTTGCTTCTCTCACAGCACGAAGACGATCAGGGTAGGAGCTCAGAAGATTCGCAAACAGTCCGTATTCCATTCCATGTCACGGAGGACTTGTTCCAGATGTGCAAGGAGTGTTGGCCGGGAATAGCGGTCCGGTCCGCGTTCCACTATCATCAAGGACTCAACTGCGTCCTTCAGAATAGCCCCAAAGTGCTCTGCAGCATTCAGGTCCGGTGATGCACCCGGCCATTCAGAACTGCTGAAGAAGTCAAGGCCACTTCGCCGAAGAAGGTCTTGGTTTTAGCATTTGCCTTGAAGGAAGGTGCTTTGTCGTGAACTAACTTTTAATTTTGTTTTTGTAACCACAATTGTCGTAGTAAGCATTTGGTATTACCATAATTTCTTAATTGTTGTTACTTTTTCCTGCAGACCCCTAGCAAAAGGTTATTTCCCACCCTGTAAGTGTCCCCATGACTGAAATTCATCCTTCTTTCGTTTCTAGCCCAAAACCTTCGAAACAATACGTTTCACATTATTTCTGCCGTTGCATTTGATTTGTATCTAAAATAACAGATGGCAGCTCAATCGTAAGAACTTTGCATTGACAAATTGATGTCGAATTTTAGTCAGTCAGTCGTAGGATTCCTATGGTTTATTGAAGATGTGAATCTGACAATGAAAGAAAAGAACAGTTAAAGTTTTTTTGTAAATGCTTTTGATCATAATTTTAAAAAGTAGTTGTTGTTACTCAATGATGATTTCTCCAGAGTTTCCAATGTATTTCTATATTTCAAACGAATTAGAAGTTCTTTTCTTTATCGTTTTTATTAGTATTATTATTTTTTAGATGTTTTTGGTAAAAATGGTTATTCCATTTTTTTCTCAAATCTCAAAGTACCTAGATATGTAATAAACCTGTTTATTTATCGTCTCGGCTGCTTGTTCGCTTAAAATGAATTTATGGCCCATTTTATCCTCAGATAGGCTTATCGAGACTGGAACTGCAGTGGAATACGAACAGCTGTACAATGCGCTCCAACCGGGAATCGAATCCTGCCCCTTTGATTATAAGTACCAGCGTGAGCCACTACGCTATCGGGAAGACCCAAGCCGTTTTAGTTGAGTCACGCCATTCGAAACGTGATCAGCAAAATCTTCTGGGGTGTATACAGTGAGTTTCAAAAGTCGCGGAACCCTTTGATCACCTAGAACATTGAAAATTATGCCAGGTATTTACACCGGATGTTCCGCTTTATGAAACCTCCTTCATTGAGTTATAATTTTAATACTTTTGATTGCAATTTTACTTCACAGATAAAATTGTGTAAATTAATTAACAATGTCTTTCTATGAGAGCTTTTATTTGTGTCTGCATACTGGTGTAACACTGGCCTAGGCCTAACTGGGCGCTTTTCTCTCTCTTTCTTTTCTATTTTCTTTCTTTTTCGTCTCTTTTCTACTTCTTGGTCTGTTCTCTTTGTCGGTCTTTCTTTTCTCACTTCGTCGGTCTTTCTTTTCTCACTTTGTCGATTTCTCTTTCTTGGTCTTTCTGTTATCTTTCTTTGCTCTTTTTTTATTTTGTTTTTCATTCTTGGTTTTTCTTTTCTCTTCTTTTGGTTTTTCTTTATTTTCTTTCTTTTTCTTTTTTGATCTTTATTTTCTCTTTCTTGGCCTTTCATTTCTCTTTCATGGTTTTTCTCTTCTCTTTCATGGTTTTTCTTTTCTCTTTCTTAGTCTTTCTTTTTCCTACCTTTTCTCTTTCTTTTTATTTTCTTTCTTGGTCTTTCTTTTCTCTTTCTTGGTCTTTCTTTTCTCTTTCTTGGTCTTTCTTTTCTCTTTCTTGGTCTTTCTTTTCTCTTTCTTGGTCTTTTTTTTTCTTTTTCGTTTCTCTTTCTTTTATTTCTTTTTCGTTTCTCTTTCTTGCCTATCGTTGGAAACTGGAACATCTGGCTTCGTAGCGGGTTGCGCTGTCCACTACATCTCAGTCCGGTAGTTTGAATAAGTATCGTCTTAATTGTTGTTAGACCAAGATACGAGCGCGTCGTGAGGTTACTATCATCTCGACCTCCCCGATGGCTTAGTGGTAACGTCGTCACGCTATAATAAAGGAGTCCCGGTTGTCGTTTTTTTTTCCACACACCATTCAAGAATAAAGCAGGCGCAAAAAGACGTGTACTGTCTGGCTGCCTTAGCCGAGACCATGGACGGAAGTGCGCATGCGCCAACCGGACGCGTTCAGTGGCTAAATAGGGGTGACGGAGCTTTGGACAAGAAGCGGGTTCCTTGAAAATCGTCTGCTGTCGAAACAGCAATGAAGTTTCAACGTAGTAACATCGCCGCCAAAATACATACAGAGATGTTTACGAATTATGTAAGGGTTATGTAAGCCAGTCATATACTATATCAGCAAACAGAACGTAGCAGGAAAGTATTCATATCGTCACATTAGTAGATAAACTTGTTTGTAAACCAGTAGCTTTATTTTAGATCATTAAATTAAATTGATCTTCTTAGTAAATATTATAATTAACACAAATGTACACAACATTAATCAGGATAGTATTCAATAATAATAATATTGTTGCATATAGTATTATAAATATAAATGTAGTAACTGAATGGTTTGTGACATTTTCTAGCATAACGAGGGTGTTTTGTAGAATGTGCAACAGGGGCCAAAACGTCCCAATTTTCCTCATTCTACTTCGAAACGGTTTGTTGCGAATTGTAAGAGCCATCACAAACACAACATACAAAGCGGTAATAAACACAACAAGCGAACCCACGCCAGCGAAATACCACAGGGTAGTTTCACGAGTGCTTCTCCCTGCTTCCCCTATCGCGTTTGGAATCGTCCTTTCCAGGTAGTTTCGTCTTCCTTGGCCGGACTGTATCAGCCATTCATACTATTTTAATAGCGCATGATCTGTTCTTGCCCTTGCAAAATGGAATAGTCGTATGGACATCATGATACTGTATATTGCGTTCAAGGTTCCATGGTGATTAAGTGCATTGTGGGATTGCAATTTCCTGAAAATGTTGTTGTAGGTCCGGGAAATGAGTGTGTGTTAACCTTGAGCAGTTTCCATTAAACCCAGGTCATTTCTGTCATCAGATTTTAGACGCAGTCCAGTGTTCACGCAATAAGAGTCGTTTCAGTCATATTTTTCAGTGTAGTTTCTTGTAGATTTCACATGCGGTGACTGAAAACTTCCAAATATTTTTATATTTATTCTTAGGCTTGGTAAATGTTTTGTGTTCCTGCTATCCGCGGTGGCTCAGTCGGTAACGCGTCCTACTACCATGCTAAAGGTACCCGGTTCGATCCCGGCCGGTATCTAACGTTGGAAGCGGCCCCGGCGCCCACCAAGCGTCGAATGACATGGGTACCTGGGGGAAACCCTGGAGGGTAAAGGCGGTCAGGGGCGTGATGCTGATCACATCACTCCCACTCACGATCAGATCAAGAAAGTGTGGGACGTTACCCCCACACCACCTATACGCCTTCATGGCGTGGTGCTAAGCACAGGGGAGCACTTTACCTTTTTTACCTTTTGTTCCTGCTAGCCTCGTTGCACCGGCCTCTGAGCAGCTTAACACGTGGTGTTCAACCTAGTCGTCGCGACTAGTCCAAAAGGAAGTTAAACGATATGAAATCAGCCGAAATAGGAACAATGGAACGAGAAAGAATTAAATGACAATCGCGAAAGGATAAAAACGAGAAAGAAAGAAAAACATAGCGAGAGAAAAATTAACAGCAAGAAGGAAAGAGAAAAAAAATAGAGCGTGAAAAAAAGAAAAATCGAGAGAGAAATTAATAGAACGAGAAAGAAAGAGGAAATCGAGAGATAAATAAATAAAGCGAGAAAGAGAAAATCGGGAGAGAGAGAAATAGATCGAGAAAGAGAAAATCGAGAGAGAAAGATAAACAGCGAGAAAGAAAGAGGGAAATAAACAGAGCGAGATAAAGCTAGAGAGAGAGAGAGAGAGAGTAAGATAGAAAGAGAAAAGAAAGAAAAAGAACAAGGGAGAGAAGATAGGAGCAAGAGATTGAACGAAATAGGTGAATGGGGGAAAGAGCGACAAATAAATTAAGAAAAACAACCGAAAGTGAAAAATAGAAAGCTACGTGTTTTACTCACGTACGTACTTTACCGTGACGGGGAAACGAACTCTTGTTCTTCCTTTAGCCCAAATTCTGGTGAAAAGGCGCACAAGGTGTTTCCCCTACAAGCCCCTCTTCCACTTCCCTCGCACTTTTCTAAATTGCGTCTATATTTAGCGCTCATTATCGGTACGGGTATAGATACTCGCGTATAATGAAGCCATTAAGTTTCGTCACGTTCGCCAAACAATGCTCTATATATACCTCTCGGACCCAGGAGTCCAGATCAAAGATCATGGATGCTGGGGTGCGGTATCTTGTGATGCTTCCGCTATGGAGGTGGTGCCTGCCAACGCACTAAAGTTCTGGCCCAAGTGCAGGATGATACAGTATAGTGAGTTCACGGTCAAATTAGTGGCAAGGCGTCTGACTGCCGTGCGGGTGGCCCTGGTTCGATCTCCGTGTTGTGTGGATCCAGCCTGGTTGTCTATTGCCATCTCTGCAAGTTTTATCTTTTTTGGTATTCTGGTTTCTGATGTTTGTCGATGCAAAGCTCCTTTCCTGCTTTAAGATGGGAAAGGAGGGGAAATCGGATAGTGGGGCAATTTGGATTAAGATAAAGGTTTGCGTATGCTGTCCGGTTCCTAAGGACGCCATTTTATAGTTGTCGGCTTCACGAAGCTCATAAACCTACACATATACATTATCGAAATATACCGGGTGTCCCAGAAGTCTTTCCCTGATTACAAACTTTATTCATATCCGCTATATGCAAGGTAGAGATGTGAAAGTAGTGCCAAAGCGTTGGAAAAGTAACCAAGGTTTTTTTGTTCCTGGTTTCAGTAACGTGGCTGTAGTGTAGCAGTGTCAGTGCCCAGGAAACGTGTTCACAAATCAGGAAAAAGCTCAGTGTGTCCCCTGGTATCATTAGGCAACAAAGCCTGTACAATTTGCACTTTGTTTGCACGAAAAAATAAACGTTTGTGCAAGATATCGTAAAGATAACTTTTTGGCTGATGTTTTACGTTGTTTGAAATCGCTGAGGTTGATGGTTCGGCCACTTCTCGGTAAGTCGGAAACAGATTCTGTGGTCTTAAACTTGTCATACCACGACTTAATGCTCTCGACATCGGGCGGCATCTTTCCATAAGTTGTTTGAAAGTTCCTCTGCACTGTTATTGGTGACTTGGTCTCGTGACACGCCGAGATTTTTCCTGATTTGTGAACGTTTCCGGTTTCCTGAGCACTGACACTGCTACACTGCAGCCACGTTACTCAAACCTGGAACAAAAAAAACTTGGTTAGTTTTCCAACATTTTGGCACCACTTTCACATCTCTACATTGCATATAGCGGATATGAATAAAGTTTGTAATCAGGGAAAGACTTCTGGGACACCCGGTATATTCGTTCAAATTTGCATAAAGGAACAATTGCGTTTATTGCTATCAATGAAGCCCAGAAGTACGTAGTATGCAATTATCCACATAGAATTTCTCCATCTCTAAACTGACGAGGAAATGAGACAACTAGTGCCTCCCCGATGGCGTAGTGGTAACGTTATCTCCTTGTAATCAAGAGGTCCCGTGTTCGATACTGTAGATTCAGTCCCGGTTAGCCCACTTGTGCACAAAGTGGACTTGAAACTATTCAATTCAGATAACTTTATTTTGGCGCCAGAGTGTACCAGTTATGTGCTCGTTTAGATGTCCTGTACAACATCAACCGTTTCCTTCTTTTCAGTTTTTTGATAAAGTGTTGTTATCTAACTCTACGTCCAGTGGCGTGCCCTGGATTTTCGAAAGGGAGGGGTTACGTACACTTTTTCTAGTACTTAGCTCTCATTTTGACAACTTTTCCTACTTTTGTGATGTTTTTTTTTTTTAGGAATACTGGGCCAAAAGGGGGTTATGACCCCACTAACCCCCACTTGGGCACGCTACTGTCTACGTCAATGAGCGAATTTTCTATCAAAGACTTGCCTTAGAACTTCCTTCGTCACCCCTATGTTAGGCAACACACACAGCATATTATTTCAACATCTGGTTGCCTCGTCTTTATTGCGAGTGCCTGTACATGAAATGGGACGGTGTTATGGCTGAACTCTCTCCCAATAATAAATTGATTTGTTTTGTTTTACTAAGCTTTTATGCCACTTTTGGCTAATTTGCGAATGTGGGGATGAGTGATGATATGATGAAATTGATGAATGGACACACTCATCAAACATCCATGCTCAATCCGGGATTCGAACTCGTGACCCCTGGTGTCGTAGCGCGATGTGCTAACCACTCCGCCACGGCAGCCGGCCTCCCAATAATAAAATAATAACAAAAATCCTTGGGCGCACATCGTTATTACCTCCAGTCCATCATTTCTCTTTCATGAAATGACTAGCAAAATGTTTTCATCTCTTGTATGTACAGTCAACGGCAATGAAAATGGGACACCTAGTTCCTGAAATACTCGCATCCCTGCAATGCATTGTGTGTTGCAGTGGTAGAAATTGCCATAGAAAATTAGCTTTTAAAATCCACTCATTACCGTAGAGTTTAGACAACACCCATAACGCTTTGTAGTGTTCTGGGTGTTCCGTTTTTATTGCCGGTGACTGTACATCACTCGGTAAAACTTCATATTGCTGATGACATTGTTTTCTTTCATTTTAGGTAAGTTCCTGCCAAGAATTACGTTAGGTTAGGTCCCAGAGGCAGAGGTGAGTTGAAAAGTAAATGATATTGAACATGTTAAACCTCTGTTTTCTCTTTCCACTCTTTTATCTGTTTCTGTTTACTCCTTCCACTCTTTTATCTCGCTCTGTTTTCTCTTTCCACTCTTTACCTCGCTCTGTTTTCTCTTTCCAGTGTTTGTCTCTCTCTGTTTTCCCTTTCCAGTCTTTATCTCTCTCTGTTTTCCCTTTCCAGTCTTTATCTCTCTCGGTTTTATCTTTCCACTTTTTATCTGTTTTCTCTTTCCATTTTGTATCAGTTTTCTCTTTCCACATTTTATCTGTTTTCTCTTTCCACTTTTTATATGTTTTCTCTTTCCACTCTTTATCTGTTTTCTCTTTCCACTCGTAATCTCTCTTTGCTTGCTCTTTCCACTCTTAATCCCTCTCTGCTTGCTCTTTCCACTCTTAATCTCTCTCTGCTTGCTCTTTACACTCTTTATCTGTTTTCTCTTTCCACTCTTCCTTCCTCTTTCACTCTTCCTCCACCCTTGTTCTCTCCATTTCTCTCTTCCTCCACTCTTTTTCTCTTTCTTATTCCCTCCTCTGTCTCATTCCATGTTTCTGTGTCTCCCTTGTTCTCTCTCCACTATTTCTCTATTCCTCCACTCTATCTCTCTCCCTCTTTCTCTCTTCCTCCAATCTCTTTCTCCCCCTTTCTCTATCCCTCCACTCTTTCTCTCTCTCCCTCCCTCTTTCTTATTTCGTCCACGGTCTCATTCCCTGTTTCTGTCTCTCCCTCCCTCTCTCTTTCGTTCACCCACCAGTCATTCTTTCTATCTCGTTCTCTCTCCCTCCCTCCCTCCCCCCTCTCTCTCTGGATTCGCAGTAAGAGTATCTTAAACTCTAATGAAAAGAAATCTGTTACTGAAAGGTTGAAGGTCTTCTGACGGGAGGAGGGAGCATCGTCAAAGCAATCTTCTCTCCCACGCTGATCAACAACTCTGAATCCGTTCCTGAACAATGTTCCTGGGCGTGAAGGTTGAACGTGTGCTGAGTTTGCTGAATTTTCCTGCGAAGACATTCTCTGAACCAATGTGTTTGGGGATGAGGGAGTTGAATCAATGATCGATATATCGACTCTATTGATCCGACGACGATGGCCGTTAGAAAGTGCGCAAAGTTTGAAAGGAAATAGTAAAAGTTTGTAGCCCTTTTGTTTGTATTGTGAAGCCGACGAAAAAAACTTTCCGTCATGGCTTCTCGTGAATAGCAATACGGTCCTTCCCAACATTTGACCTATGGAATGGTCTAGAAGCGACCATCTGATGTCTGCTGGATAAAAGATACCGTCCTATTGTACAGGGAGGACAAATGTAAATTGACAATGGCCGAATGATTTAGATTTTTCCTACTTTTAATTGTTTTCGTGATGTTTTCTTGACCTTGCACATACATATAGGGTGTCAAGAAAAGACTTAAGGAAACGTATCTGATTTATTTTCCATATCTCTGCATAAAGTGGACTTAAGAAGTGTTGGGTCGTACATATATGTTTGTGATTGTCCCTTCACCCATCTCAGCATATCTCCACTCATCCTCAACTTCGCGATTGTCCAGCAGTGGCGGGAAAGCAAAACAAATTATCAATAACTACGCCATTGGGAAGACCCAATATTTGTAGAGTTGAGTTTTAAGTCCACTTTTACGCACTGGACGTACAGTTTAAAGTGGGATACGTACCACTATGTGCCTCCACTGGGTATCGAACCTCTCAGCCCTTGGTTACAATGCGATTACGTTACCACTACGCCATCGGGGAGGCTCCATGCAATATTTGTGTTCGGAATAATTATAGAATGTGATATAAATACAGGGTGTCCAAAAGTCACGCAACTGAGACTTTGAATGTACATAACTTTTGTACAAAAAGTGTTAGACATGAACACTTTGTATTTGTGGATATTTTTTGAACATTAATCAAGAAAATCGTGCTGTACATAAACGGTCAGTATGGGGAAAGAGTTACTAAGGTATAGAAAAGGTTTTGAACGAAATGAAAATAAATATGAATAAGAGGCAGCTGTGGAGTGACTTGCAAAAGGTTTCGATGTGTATCAATGGTCTCTGTTGATATTTACCGAACGATTTATCGTACGAAAAGATAATTAGGTTAGTTATTTGTAAGATAAATTGAAAATCTTTTATTTGATCTGGGCATTTATTGAATAATGGCCATGCGGTGTAAGGCGCTTTGGGCTCAGACTGCGGGACGGTATGGGATCGGGTCCGCCTGGGTTCAGTCTCTGGGTTTTCGCCCTGGGTATAGGACCGGTGGCAACCAACCGTCGTGAGGATATTGGAGAGCTACGAGTGAGTAGCGTAACCCGGTCACGGATATCTCCTATAATGGCTGGGGGTTTGACGTGCTGACCCCACGTCACCTTATTACTGGTTGAAAATCTGCACACCACTAGGTAGGATTGTGGTAGGGAGACTGGCAGTCGGGAGATAGGCCAAGGCCCTTCCAGGGCTGTAGAGCCACGGGTTATTATTATTTATTGTATAACATTGCCAGATGTTGGGCACACCTGGTACTGTCCTCTGACACCACCAATGTTGCCAGTACACCACGTAATTAAAAAGAAAACTTCCTTATAAATATGCCATACATACTCCGTAAATGATCTTTTATAAACAAAATGTGTAAAAATGTGTCGTTTTTTATGAATTGGGTAAATATCAACAGACAGACAAAGTGTAAGATTCATGTACAGTCACGGTCACTGCCGGTTTGTAATGATCTCATTGAAAATCAATGGAATCGTTACGGCCCAGAAGTGTCAGTGACTGTACATAAACGTTCAGTATGGGGTAAAGTTACTAAGGTGAAGAAGTTTTTGTACGAAGTGAAAAGAAACATGGATAAAAGACAGCTGTAGAGTATTCATGTGTCTATCGCTTTTGTACAAAAGTTACGTACTTTCCAAATCTTGGTTGCGTGACTTCTTGGACACCCTGTACAACAGAAAATTTGTCTTGGTATGTTAGAGCTACCGTGACTCAGTGGGTCACAAGTTCCAATCTTTGTGCTACCAGTACACATTCCCGGGTGGCTTTCATGCGTGAAGTTTGATGTTAATTGCAGCCTCTGCATGCCGATGTAGGAGGTGGGTGTCGCAAAATGTTTCCAGCGTGTCACAGAACATCGCATTCGTTTGTTGTGTTCGTCGCTGCGTTTCCTGCATCACCGCCGCGAGATGATCCGCACGTCCTTGGCTCCAGGAAGACGACGTCACGGGCATTGCTGTTACGTCACACCCTGGAATTCGCTCTTTTGTACGTGGAGGGGGGCCATTGCAGTCTTGTGTATTGAAGTGTGTGCGTCCTTCGTGTTGAATAGAAGGCTTGTGGATCGTCGTTGTGCCCCCTTCTCTTTCTCTAGCCTGTGCATCCCCCCCTCCAGTTTTCTAGTCGCTTCCCCCTGCACGGACGCAACCAGCACCGCACCTGCGCATCGCATCCTCAGAGAACGCCTCTCCCGTGCATACACTGAGTTCCCAGCCTAGCGGTCGATTTCGGTGACTTATCTCCTCAACACGAGGTTGAGTGCAAGGCATGTCCTGTGCGAGTGGGTTTAACGTTGGTTTAGTGCACCTGCCACGATATCGCGTGACTACCCGTCCCGGTGTAAGCGTGCACTGATGCAGCTTCAACATGGCGTCCGTGCGGGTTCGTTTCGTCACCGGGGATCGAAGCGGTTCCCTCAACACGTGCTTCGAGAAACCTCGGACCTGAACCGTGTCCGCTTTAGTGTGTGAAAGTGACGCTTCAAGGATCGAAATGCAACGCTCCTAGTGCATCTACGCTCAACTCTTTCTTTATTTTTTACTAGTTCCAAAACGTTACAGTGCACTCCAGATTTAACGTTACCCCTGGCTACGGCCAGACTTGCTCAGTAACCCAACAAGAACTCAATACAAAGCGACCTGACCCAGTGATAACAGTGCAAACGTTTTCGTCACTGGTGGACTCCTTTTCCATAGCGACCGCAAGACTTAAACTGCTACGCTGTGACGGAGAATCGCGGCGCGGTGGGACTGTGGACTGAGATGCCGTTTCTTCCCGATTTCCACCTGTCTTCCACTTCCAGGAGCCCTGTGTCTCCAGCCAAGAGGAATTTCTGGAAGTTCATATTCAGAAGGAAAGGACAGGACAATAGACACGGGCTCGCCTGGCATGAGAACGAAATGTCATTCTTCTTTAAGTACCTTAAAAAACGGAAGGTAAGCTCATCATTTATTACAATGAAAAAGGGATAATAAACAATTGTTTTCTGCTCAGGTTCCTCTAAGGTTAGGTCGCCGTAATTCGATTGGTAATGTTCCAGTTCAGGAACCAGACGTAAGTTCCCCATTCAGGAACCATGACGTAAGTTCCCCATTCAGGAACCATGACGTAAGTTCCCCATTCAGGAACCATGACGAAAGTTCCCCATTCAGGAACCATGACGAAAGTTCCCCATTCAGGAACCATGACGAAAGTTCCCCATTCAGGAACCATGACGAAAGTTCCCCATTCAGGAACCATGACGAAAGTTCCCCATTCAGGAACCATGACGAAAGTTCCCCATTCAGGAACCATGACGAAAGTTCCCCATTCAGGAACCATGACGAAAGTTATTAACCCACTTATACAGTTTATTCGTTAATTTTGTTACCTATGTGTTTGCAAGATAAATGGGCCATACATTAGAAATCGGTATCAGCGATTGCGTGACAAAAGTGTGGAGATTTGCTTGCTTGATATTAAAAGTGATAAATTTGAGGTATTTTCATATTATGTATAGTCCTAAATATATAATATAGACTAATATGAAGACTTCAACATCAACCACTCAACATATAGTTGTGGTTATAACATGGAAGTCATCAAATTTAACAAATTTCGCACACATTACAATACAAAAATTTAATTTCCATGGGAACCCATTGCTGTCCCATTATGAAATTTTGCAGACAAATTGTCAATTGATGTCCTCAAATCATATATTTTTTTGAAAGAAATTAAAAATGATGTTTTTGAGATTTTCAAAAAAAACAACTTTTTTTTTCAAGTTTTTTAAAAATTACAAAATTCAAATACCACCCTGATGAAAAGCAGAAGGGAATGACACCAATTTAAGCTCTCTAGGTAAAATAGTTTTTGATGTACAGCAGCTGTTTGAAAATTTCAAAATGTCATGAAATTTTGGGATTTTTGTCTTTTTAAAAGTCAATAACTCAAAAAGTAAGAGCGGAAAAAATCTGAAATGTGACAGTTTTTGTCCTCTTGATAGGTGCATTGTATAATCAAAAAATCAAAAAAATTCCGATTAAGGTAAAAACTGTCAACTTATCCTTCCATTCTCCCTTTTGTAACATTTTTTCCGTTTCTCTTCTTTCTCAGTTTCATTATCTTTTTGTTTCTGCTTGTATCTTCTCTACTCTTCCATATTTTCCATACAACTTTTTCTGAGTTTTATATTATTCTTTATCACTCTTTTTGCCATTTTTCTTCCATATCTCTCTCTCTCTCTCTCTCTCTCTCTCTCTCTCTCTCTCTCTCTCTCCCTCCCCCTATATTTCTTTCTTTCTCGCTTCTAATTTATCATACTTATTTCACTTCTCTCTGAGCTTGTTTGTTTTTTCTGCTGTTTATGTTCCAGTTTCTTTATTTCTCTTTCCTCTCTCCCCCCCTTGTGTTTCTTTTCCCTCTCTCGCTTCTTATTCTTTCCCTTTCTCGTACTTAAGTTTTACTTCTCTCTCTCCTTGGATTTTCTCTTGCCCCTCGCTTCTTTAGTTCTCTTTATTTTCTCCACCCTTCGCCCCCCTCTCTCTCTTCTTTTCCTTTCTTCCATCTCTCCAACTTCTTACATCTCCATATCACCCCTTTCGATCGTCTTTAAAAATTTTCTATCTTAAGATGGCCTAAACATGACGTCGAATTATCCCATTTAAGGGCGCAACGTTTAGGTTTTAATCCCTTCCCCCCAATTTCCCATTTTGGAAAATTTTCTATGGGTGTCCATGCGAGTATTTTATAGACATATTAAACCATTATTTGTGGTTCTTGTGTTCTTTTACACCAATTACTTTCTTTCCAGTAGAAGATTACTTTCATACTTCTACATTAAAACATATGAGGTATTAAATTTGTATTATACACCCCTACAATGATATTATTTTACCAGTTTTCTTTTGCAAATGTTATACACATTAATGTTTTCTTTACGTATTCTTCACACAAAATAATAAACACGTTTTAGTGAGTTTTTGAATTGCTTAAGTTTATTTCCAAAACTTATTTCTTTATTTACCAACGTTGTGTTTTCATTTACTTTAGGGTTATCAGATTCCTACTATCACATTTGTTCAGTTCTTCCTTATTGTACTATAATTCAGTGATGTTCCTTTTCTTGAATACCTATTTTGACATATTTTAGCTGCAGATTCATATTTCAATGGACATTTCAGTTTCACATTCTTTTTAGTATATATTCCCTCTAAAATGTACTTTTATATTTTTAGTTGCAAATTTGTATTTTACTGCGATTCAGTGTCAAGCTTCACATCTTTGAGTAACAATTTCCTTAATTACAATTCAACTTTCATCAATTCCTATTGAAGTTATTTGAACGTCATTCAGTGCTATCGTCGTATCATTTAATGTTTTCATGTTTACCTGTTACATCATGTAAACATAAATCTCTGGGTTTTTTTTCCGATGGCGTCGTCTTGTAGTCAAAGGGTCCGGGGTTCGATACTCGGTGGAGGCACATGACGCAGTGGTAGCGTCGCCGCCTTGTAATCAAGGGGTCTTTTTAAGTCATTCTTCAGAAGCTCTCAATATTGATTGATTTGTTTTTATTTAGCTTTTTCTGCCAGTTTTGGCTAATCGCCAAGATGTGGTGAAACTCACATGGTCAGAACACAACACACAGCCACACGGAGGACTGTACTGACTAAGTCCAGACGCCAGAGCCTCCTTAGTCTGCAAAATGTTGTCCAGGATGTACTGCGTGGAAAATAACTTGAGTTACATTTGGGTGTCTTCAGGAAGGGTCACCTCTTGCGGTTCAGAAGTTATCAACATCCACACTTAGTTTTTTTACCCTTGTATACAACTGTATAAAAATCACTTTTTTCTTAACAAAACTATATAATGCTTCACTTCAATAGTTGATAATAGGTGACATCAGAAGCTTAAAGGTGGTCAAATGATAACAATATATGCAAGGTATCATCAGCTAAAAGTGTCTACGTTATTTTCAGATTGTCAGACATCGCCTAAAAGCTACAGCATAGCAATCAGGCTGTCGGAGATTATAATCTAAATGTTTATACGTAACCATGGGACTGTCAAAAATATCGTGTTTATGGCATACCTATACTGATGTAGATAACTTTAGATGATCTCCTTAAAGTCTGATCACAGATAATACGTTTATCTGTGATCTGATTGTTATGCATAAACTTTCAGGTACTCTGAGAGTGTGATGGTTATATATAAACTTTCAGTAGATTATCTCTGAGAGTGTGATGGTTATGCATAAACTTTCAGGAGATTATCTCCGAGAGTGTGATGGTTATGCATAAACTTTCAGGAGATTATCTCCGAGAGTGTGATGGTTATGCATAAACTTTCAGGTGATTATCTCTGAGATGTGATGGTTATGTACAAACTTTCAGGTGATTATCTCTGAGAGTGTGATGGTTATGCATAAACTTTCAGGTGATTATCTCTGAGATGTGATGGTTATGCATAAACTTTCAGGAGATTATCTCTGAGATGTGATGGTTATGTACAGTGTCTCTCAAAAGTTTTAGGACAACGACATTTTAAACTAGGCAACCCAATTTACACAAGGCGTTGGTGGGTTGCGTGTAGAGCTAGGCTCAATTTCAGGGTTGCCACATGCACAATAGATATTTATAAAATACGCGAAAGAAATAAAAACAAGTATTATTGTATAAAAGTATTAAAAATATCACTATTATATCGCATGTGACAACATTCCTTCTCAAAGAAAAAAAATAGGTTTTCTAGTATTTCATCGCTGATGAGTCTACAGAAAGGAAAAGAGGTGAGAGAAAACGAGAGGTGACAAAGGACAGGAGAAAGAGAAAGCGAAAGAAGAAGACGAAAAGTAGAGGAGAGAAGAAAGAGAGGATAGACGAGGAGAGGAGATGTAGTGAGGAGAATGGAAAAAGATTCTAGGAGAGATGAGCAAAGAAGAAAAAAGAGAAGAAAAACGAGATGAGAGAAGAGGAGACGAGAAGAGGGGAGTGGAGAGTGGAGTAAAGGAGAGAAGAAGAGAAGAACGAAAAGAGGAGGAGAAAAGTGCAGTCGAGTCGGAAATCTAAGACAGGAGAGGAGATACGAGGAGTGGAGATGAGTGGGATGGAGATAAGATGCGAGAAAAGTGGTGAAGGCGATATGAGATAAAAGCAGAGCAGAAGGAGGGGAGAGAAGAAGGAGAAGGAGAAGGAGAAGAGAAGAACAGAAGGGACAGAAGAGAAGAGGTAGTTGCAGAAAATATCGTCTCAGCGTCAAGAATTGATGCATTGGTCAAATTGTCGACATGAAACATTCAATAACATTTTGAAATGTATTGGAGAATGTATTAAATCGGTGCGAAATGCCTTTTGGCTTAGTTCAGAGCAAGATGAAATCTTCCATGTAAGATCTTTGATTTTACCTGCGATTATACCACTAGCATGAATGTAATTTTAATATTTATAAGAATTATCCAATTTTTGTCCACTTCTCGGTTCGTTGAAATGGAGATTTTGTAATTTAATATTTCCCCTCCCCCCATCGTTAATTCCAAACTGAATTATTCCGTTTCACACGCCGTGGACAATGAACACAATGGGATAGGTGTAAAACTTACGAAAATTTTCTGCCACAGGAAGGGTTTGAACCTACGACCATCAGATTGACAGTCCTGAACGGTAAACACTACTCTACAAGCTTTCGCTCCTGAAAGTAAGTAGAAGGAGCTGACCAATGTGAAATGTAGATGCAACTCTCTTTTTACATGCAATGTGCAAACAATACTTGTTTGTAACAAAGAAAACGAAGGTAGTATGACTCGGCGAAAACATTTAATGGAGAATTGCACATGATGAGAACTTTTCATTCGATATTTGCGGATGTATCCTTGCATTGAACTCGAGTGGAAAAGGGGGTAAAATTAGTATGTCCTGAATCGCACAAATATAAATAGTTATTTCATTAATATTTTTCAATGTCTTTGAAGCAGTACACAGTTATCGTTAGAGTATCATAATTCACGATCTTATACATAAAAATATCCCTTTGAACGTGTGTCAAATCATTTATTTTTTTATTTTTTTACAAATTCCGTATGCAGAACAATGTAGCCACTATACACTGCTATTACAAATAATGTTACCATGCTCTTGTTTATAATAAAAGGAGAATTAAAGAAATACCTCCTAAGGAGGGACGGGACGAAGCTTGGACCGCTAGCAACCCAATCGAGAACTCTAACCACTACACCACGCCCTTACCTTCGATTGAAACAACAATTTTTAAGTATTCTGTCCCTCCAATATTGTAAATGTCGTTGGGTATACATGTAGTTGAACTTTTACTTTAATTTTGAATTGCTTTCTTGTAGAATAGCACATATCTTCGAGAAATAATTTTCGAAGTGATGAAGGAAAACGAGAACATTGGTAGTTGTAAAATGCGAGATATTTCTTCTAACTTATTATTGTTTTCATACATTATTAATAGAAAATATGTAGAGGCTTGAACATTGCAGGACGATATTCTTTTCCTGTGATACTGCAACGGACGAAATGCTTGTTTACTGACGCAAGTCTCGTGTTCAGAACAGTCTTATGAAATGTAGTTGCTGTTCCGTAAGGTAACACGAAATAATTACACCGTTTGCGAACTACCAAATGTGCGCAACGTTAGACGTAAACAGGCGGAACATTTTATTCATAAAATCACTTAATATTTGACAGTATTAGTCAAGAGAGACTCGTGGGACACTGTGTTAAGGTGCTGGAGTAAATCCTTCTTATTTTTCTTCCTCGAAGAACAACAATTTTTATAGTAGAGCAACAGTCGTTCTGCTCTTTCTTATTTCTTTTAAATTCTTCCACATTCCTTTAATTGGGTTAAAAATAAATAAAAATATTGCTTGCATTTCTGTCATTGACGTAGACCAGGGTCGTACGCAGGATTTCTTTGAGGGAGGGGCCACACCCAAATATATATATATATATATATATATATATATATAAAAGAGAGAGAGAGAGAGAGAGAGAGAGAGAGAGAGAGACAGATATTACAAAATAGTTCAAATAGTGCGAGCGCCATTTAAAAGTCATGATAATTCTATGTTTAGAAAATAATATATTTATAAATTAAATTTTGCATACTAGGAATTATTATTACAATAAAGAACATGTCTAATTGTGAGTTAAGAAAAAAACAATAATAAAGAGACATTCTCGCATCACGATTGCAGTTCGAAAAAGTCGGGACAGGGATTGAAAGTAACGCACTGTCCTGACTAAATCGGTGAATCTGACGTCTGCTAGCCTTGCATTATAAAACTAAAACCATCCAATATTGCAGCCTGAAGACTTTTGCGAAGAAACAGATTAATTTATGTAAAAACAAAATTGAAATTTTTACACATTTCTAAAATCAACATTTAAATATTTCAGGGTTCGAGGATGGCATGGCCCCCATGCGCTCCTGGGTACTGGCCAGACGTAGACAGTGGGAGAGAAATTTTGGAGAATCTTTCTATTAAATTATTCCAACTTATGCTCAGATAGGTTTATTGACAATCGTGAACTTTTCGTTTAATAGATAATATTTGGTTTTAAACTACGGAAGAACATTGGTCGAATTTCCTTTCTTGCTCTTTTGAGAGAATATATACTTCTACAATAGCAATCGCGTTCGGAAACGGTGAAAAAAAATGACTTGGTTTACAAAGGCAAACAAGCTTGGTAGCGTAGCTTGCTCGCGTTCAAAGTGACTCACTCACGCTATTCAAAGCCGCTTCTTATCGCAAAACACTGTCCGTCGATGCACAGTGTCTGCACCCAGCAAGTTACAAGTGACCAGAGTTGAATTTTAAAGAGAATCTGAAGAATGATAGATTTCATCAGAGGCGGATTGGTGGGCACTAGCTCACCATGCAATAGTTTAAGTGGTAATTTCTGACAAACAAGAAACCTTATTGAATAAGTATTGGGATAGCAATACGTGTATCCGCTCCTTTTTAACAATGTAAGCTCGAAGACAATTTGTATTCCATTTGTTTATATTGGCAACTTGATCAACCGGAGGTTATTATAAGGAACTATTTGGTAGATGTTCATGTAACCGTTATAAAATTACAAATAAAATATATTCACAAGCTTAGATATACTAACAACGAAGAAATAAATTCAGAGTTAAATTTCAAATGCATATGTATAGAGTAATTCTAGAAGTACAGAGCTATATCAGAGTATTGGACTTCATTTTCGCGTTTACAATATTGGAGGGACAGAATTCTTAAAAATTGTTGTTTCAATCGAAGGTAAGGGCGTGGTGTAGTGGTTAGAGTTCTCGATTGGGTTGCTAGCGGTCCAAGGTTCGTTCCTCCTTAGGAGGTATTTTTTTAATTCTCCTTTTATTATAAACAAGAGCATGGTAACATTATTTGCAATAGCAGTGTATAGTGGCTACATTGTTCTGCATACGGATTTTGTAAAAAAATAAAAAAATAAATGATTTGACACACGTTCAAAGGGATATTTTTATGTATAAGATCGTGAATTATGATACTCTAACGATAACTGTGTACTGCTTCAAAGACATTGAAAAATATTAATGAAAAAACTATTTATATTTGTGCGATTCAGGACATACTAATTTTACCCCCTTTTCCACTCGAGTTCAATGCAAGGATACATCCGCAAATATCGAATGAAAAGTTCTCATCATGTGCAATTCTCCATTAAATGTTTTCGCCGAGTCGTACTACCTTCGTTTTCTTTGTTACAAACAATTATTGTTTGCACATTGCATGTAAAAAGAGAGTTGCATCTACATTTCACATTGGTCAGCTCCTTCTACTTACTTTCAGGAGCGAAAGCTTGTAGAGTAGTGTTTACCGTTCAGGACTGTCAATCTGATGGTCGTAGGTTCAAACCCTTCCTGTGGCAGAAAATTTTCGTAAGTTTTACACCTATCCCATTGTGTTCATTGTCCACGGCGTGTGAAACGGAATAATTCAGTTTGGAATTAACGATGGGGGGAGGGGAAATATTAAATTACAAAATCTCCATTTCAACGAACCGAGAAGTGGACAAAAATTGGATAATTCTTATAAATATTAAAATTACATTCATGCTAGTGGTATAATCGCAGGTAAAATCAAAGATCTTACATGGAAGATTTCATCTTGCTCTGAACTAAGCCAAAAGGCATTTCGCACCGATTTAATACATTCTCCAATACATTTCAAAATGTTATTGAATGTTTCATGTCGACAATTTGACCAATGCATCAATTCTTGACGCTGAGACGATATTTTCTGCAACTACCTCTTCTCTTCTGTCCCTTCTGTTCTTCTCTTCTCCTTCTCCTTCTCCTTCTTCTCTCCCCTCCTTCTGCTCTGCTTTTATCTCATATCGCCTTCCCTACTTTTCTCGCATCTTATCTCCATCCCACTCATCTCCACTCCTCGTATCTCCTCTCCTGTCTTAGATTTCCGACTCGACTGCACTTTTCTCCTCCTCTTTTCGTTCTTCTCTTCTTCTCTCCTTTACTCCACTCTCCACTCCCCTCTTCTCGTCTCCTCTTCTCTCATCTCGTTTTTCTTCTCTTTTTTCTTCTTTGCTCATCTCTCCTAGAATCTTTTTCCATTCTCCTCACTACATCTCCTCTCCTCGTCTATCCTCTCTTTCTTCTCTCCTCTACTTTTCGTCTTCTTCTTTCGCTTTCTCTTTCTCCTGTCCTTTGTCACCTCTCGTTTTCTCTCACCTCTTTTCCTTTCTGTAGACTCATCAGCGATGAAATACTAGAAAACCTATTTTTTTTCTTTGAGAAGGAATGTTGTCACATGCGATATAATAGTGATATTTTTAATACTTTTATACAATAATACTTGTTTTTATTTCTTTCGCGTATTTTATAAATATCTATTGTGCATGTGGCAACCCTGAAATTGAGCCTAGCTCTACACGCAACCCACCAACGCCTTGTGTAAATTGGGTTGCCTAGTTTAAAATGTCGTTGTCCTAAAACTTTTGAGAGACACTGTACAAACTTTTAGGTTATGATACATCGCATATATTCTGTTATTGTTTGTGTAGGGAGAAACAAACATAATGAAGTTATAAATGGAAACAAGTCAATGGAATATTACGATTAATTCTATCATGAATGTTCTAGAAGAGATTGGATACTGGAATCCATCATATTCAGTTCGGAAGCAATAGCCTTGGAAAGGGTTACTTTCGTTCCTGCTCGTTGAAGAAGAGATTGATGGATTCTTAATTACAAATAAAGTTTATTATGTGGAAGGAGTATGTAGCGTCTTATTTCTTCCCGAAATTCTACATAATCGTAGCGAGTCAGACAGTCCCGCGATATAGCAGCGTAGGAGTAAATCGATAAGGGTAGTCTGTCTGAGAATACCAGGATATGTAAGGTCCCTTTTTCGCAACGTTGAAGGTACTCCTTTCGTGTTCTGCTTAGGAAATTGTGTGTTGTACAGAAACCTCCACGATATAATTTATAGTGTTACATTCATATGAAATTCATGAGGTAATTGTGTTTGAATGTTAAGTCCACTTCATGCACACATAGGCTAATCGGGACTGGACCTACAGTTTAAAGTGGGATCCAAACCACTGTGCAATGTGCCTCCACCGGGTATCGAAACCGGACCCCGTGGGGGTAATGGATTGTTGTTTCTTTGAGACACTTGGGTGATCAGCTCTGATGATTATGTACCTCGGACAATCTGATGGTTATGTACAAACGTTTATAATGATCTTGAAACATTCTTGTGGTTATGTACAAACTTGTAGCTGATGATCTCCACAAACTGATGGTTATGTAGAAACGTACATTTAGATGATCGAATTTGACTCTGGTTATATTATTATAATTTTTACCGATCTAATAATCGTGTGGAAAGGTTGAGATGGTGATTTCGAACAGTCTGAATGTTAGTTACAAACATTTACGTGATGATTTTTGGTAGTCTTTAGTTATTGAGAAACCTTTAAGTAATTTCTGACGGTTATATAGAAAATTGTAGCTATTTGGATACTGTCTGGCAATGCGTTATGTATCAGCTTAATTGGTGTTGGTCTGATGATTTTGTTCTGGGAATCTTTCCTACGTATTCCTTCTATTATATATTCTTTGATATTTCTTGCTGCTACTGTTCCGTACATGGTAAAACACCCTGTCATTATATTGCTTTTCACATTGGCAGAACTGTTGAATTTCGTAACATTCACATGACATTCAATTTCGAAAAGTTTGTGCACAATGAAGTCTATATTTTTTCCTGTTTGGAGAAACGTGTATGGAAACACAACTGCATTTGTCATGGCTGTCAGCGTGTTGGAAAAAGAATCTGACGTAACCTGAGAAGTATGGTGACCCGTCACACGCAGCCGTTGTTTTGGTTGCATACCCTCGAGGATAGGACAAATTTCAGGGGGAACATATCGTACACAGCTGTCGTGTTCATTGCGAACATCCAAGGATATTATTATTATTTCTGTTTTTTTATAGAAATTGCCTTTCCTTTTCGTGATTTTAGCGTGTAGCTTTTTTCAGTAAAAGGGGACGATTAGACAATAGAAGCGGTGTTCGTGTGGTTGAACAAATTCGGGTCACAAGTAGTTTTATGGCCACAATTGTTGCTGTTCGTTACTGTAATTATGTTGATGTTTTACGCTGGATGAAAATGTATTGTTCCGCCTGTATGCCTAGGTATTATAGGTATGAAGTCCTCTAGCCTTAAAGTATGCATATGTAGGGGGCAATTTGAGCGGAAAGGGACTTGTCCCGGACGGGAATAAATGGAAAACTCTTATATCGTTTCGTCATAATCCTCGTGGCTTCATTTCTCGGCTTAATTGGCTGTCCGGGAAAATAGAATTCCGAGAATTCAGCCCAATAGGGATGTCCAATTGTCCGATTTGGTCTCGTCATGTGACCTCGACTTTCTCAATTGAATTTCCAAGAAATTGTCTCTGCACTAGAAGGTAAGGGGCAAGTAGAGGGGGATGAGGTGGAGTAGAAAGGAAAGTGTGTAAAGAGAAGAGGGTTAGAGCAGAGCCCGAGAAAAGGGAGGTGGTTGGGTAAATGAAGCAGTGGCACAAAGGAAGGGGAGGGGAAGGCTGATAGGAGGGAGAGAAGGAGATGAGGGTAGTGGAGAGGCGGTGAATGAACGTATAGAGTAAAGGGGGTGAATGAAGGCAGAGGAAAAGGTGGTAAAGAGAAGCGAGTGAGAGATCACAGGAAGATACAGTTCAATGAGCAAGATGACAAGCTGGAGAGGTCTGGAGAGATTTAAATAAATAGATTCAGGGCCGTATACCATGTGGCAGAGCGGCTGCCGTATCCCTCTAAGTGGCTAAGGATGATAAGTTCGAAGCCTGACTGAATCTCAGATGCGTGTTTTTCCAATAACCTCCTTAATTAACAATTCATCTTTATCCTAACCTATCGAATTAGAAAAGCTACGTGCAATAACAAACAGAAATAGGAAGGGAAATATATATATATATATATATATATATAGACACACACACACTCTCTCTCTCTCTCTCTGGAGATGTCCTCTTCCACCCGCATACATTCAGTAGTAGCACTGGTAAGTAGCCTATGGGCTTTATGGACTAGCTTCTAATATGATATGCTAGGACGTCGGTTTGCATTTTTTATTTTGCTATATCTCGCTTTTCTGGTTTTATTTAATTAGTATAAAAGTAGTTTAAAATAATAATAATAAAGAATACAACATGAAATTAAGAATGCTAGATAAAAGTCACTCGACTTCGCCGACACCAAAGTTTCCGATAGTGCGTTATCCTCTTGATTCGGTACGCACTAGGTTAGCGGCCACTTCCAACCACCACGCAAGAGGTTATTTCTGCCTTTTGATCTTGCTGAGGGAATTGGTTATTAATTCACTTCGTTCCTCGAGCCCTGCCACTCCCCCTGTGTTTTGCGAGTTCATATACATGAGTAGGTAAAGAAGTCTGTAACAGTTGCAGAACGAAATTGCGTAATGTAGCTGGGTAGAAAAGTCCTTGATGACAACTTGAAAAACAATGCTTCTCCTGCTCTATTATATGGAGAATCGTGGATGCTACATTCACTATTCTCTTTTATCCCTGTATACAGTGTGTTTCCGTGGCCTTGATTCAAAGTGGCAGGGTCGATGGAGACTGACCAAGGTACCAAGTGCAAAGTGACGTAAAAGTAATCACCTGATTTTCTTAGCCTATAGCTGGGTTTTAAATTAAAACATAGTAGGTTTTTTTGTGTTAAACTTTTATTGACACTTGTAAGTCTTTTGTCCTCAATTTTTAAAGATAACATCCAATAAATTACCACCATTCGAATTGATGCAAATTTGGGCTCTTTTTATTGAGTTTTCCATGGTGTTGGAAAGAATCTGCGGGGAAATGTTTACATTTCATGCTAAATATTGTCCTTTAGTTGCTGTAACGTCTCTGGCTTATTCACATAAACCAATGACTGCAAATATCCCCAAAGGAAAACATCTGAAGCGTTCAAATCGGGTGACCTGGCCGGCCATGGCAAATCACCAAAACGGGATATTACTCTGCCCGGAAAAGTGTCACGCAAAATTCTCGCAATATTTCCACGTTCTTGTGGGGTAAACTTATTCATTTTCGCACACAATAAACTCCGTCAGTATCTTCTATTTAACTGACATAACACTACTGATATAAACAACAAGATGTCAAAATAAAGGTCAGTGCAAATAGGATGATGACTTTTGCGCCACCTATTATTAAATGAGGAACCTCGGTTCGGAAACGCGCCATTAAAAAGTTATAATCCAAAACTAGTTGGGGCTGCCTATGGCAGTGGAACAAGAGAACTGAAAAGATGCGGCGTAGCGCTCTATGTCGAAAACGTTACAATACGTGTTCAAAATGGCGTCCCCCAGCGTCGATGCAGACATGAAAGAATCTGTTGCGATAGAGCTTCTTGTGACGCTGTCGTACCTGCATCGGTCACGGAAACCTACAAGAACGACTGGGGGTTCGTCGTGCTGACAACACGTCATCCCGTAACTGGTTGGACGGAGGGTAGGCCCTGGGCCTCACGGGCTGTTGCGCCACGGGTTAAGAAAGAATGGGGTTTACGGAACGAAAGCAGGTCCGCGGATATATTTTTATACTGGATAACGAAGTTTACGTTCGAAAAATCAGTCCCGCGGATAGATTTTTTTAAGGAACTGCGAGGTTAGCGGAACGAATGTAGGTCTGCGGATGGATTTTCACCGCAATCAGGTTCTTATGATAAAAGTAGTACCGCGGATGGATTTTTTACAGGTCAGCGAGGCTTACGTAACGAAATCAGCTCCGCTGATGGATGTTTTGACGAGAGCAGGCCCGTGGATGGATCGGTCCTTGAAAAGTGACACAGCTCCACCAGGAATTGCCTGTCAGTTCGCAAAACGTCAGTCCCCCGAGGGCAGAGAAGCTGCGTTGTAGCCAGAGCGAAACATCCGAGCCGGGGAAACGAACACACTTTCCGCACTCATCGATTTTGTGCCTCGCTCACTCACTCTTCTTGTCTCATGTCCTGTGTCCCAAGTGAATTTGGTCTCCATCTGTAGATGGCTGTCACGCGAACCCTCCTCTCAAAAAGGGCTTTCCTTCTGTTCTTCCTTGTACAAAGAAACAACTTTCGGCTTGAAATTGAAAACTTAGTCGCCATTCTTGCTACTGAGGCTAAGTTATAATTGAGAACGAATCTCTGTGTGGGAGTGAAATGTATTTCAATGTAACAATTGGAATGGAATCCATACTCTGTCCCGGGTGTCTGGGGAGCAAGCGAACGAAAACAAGTTCTCTGCGCAAGTAGCTACTTGAGAGGGGGGAAAGGGATTGCATGAAGGAGGCAACTCGGCTGCAGCCGTTTGCAGAAGCACCCTCGTTTTCTCCCCTTGTTTGCCGTTATGCACGACCCTGCTCCACACGTTCCCGAGACAGAGTATAGAGAGATTGGAATCGACTCTAGAAGTTTATGAAGGTGTACAATAATCGGAACTTTATTATACTTTTGATGTAGGCAGTAGATACCAAACATAGAAATGTACACTAATAGGTAGCAATTTAGACACTGAGAACTTGAAATTGGAACGAAACGTTCGGAACACACAGAAAAGTAGGTATTAAAGCTTGTACAAAAAGTTTGAATGCAAATATGTAGCTAGGTCTGAAATGCGCACCTGGCGTATTCAATAGGCAGGCAGTTAGTTGTTGAACTAGATAATTAAAGTTCAAAAGCTTGACATAGACAGCCATTATCTGAAATAAAATTAAAAGTAAAGTGCTACCCTGTGTTTAGTTTGCACCACGCCATGAAGGCATATAGGTAGGGTGACCATAGGGTAATATGTTGACTCAAAAACGGGACGTTAGGGATTTGGCGGGTTGAAAATTGTATGGATTCAAAGATTTCATCAATATTATTCGATTGAGCAAAGTCCACTTTATGCACAAGGACTTGATCTGCAATTTATAGTTGGATCCGAAGCACTGTGTCACCACTGTGAATCGAATCCGGGACCCTTGATTACAAGGCGATGACGTTACCATATTGCTAAATGATAACATTCATTAATAGGTTGGTTTAAAAGGTTGAAAAGGACGCTAAGACTGTGATTTCCCGTGTTTATTTTTCCACTGACTCTCTACGTGTAATGATTCTAGGGATTTCGTTGACTTAATGTGGAGGGAATTTCCCACCATACTTCGGAGACATTTCAGTACACACACATGCTTTTCAACCTATACATCTTTCCTGCTATAGAAATGCAATGCGTCCTAATAATTACTTGGAAGTTCATTGTGCGGTGTTTGCTGATGGTGTTTTCCTCGTTCCCCTTTGAGAATGACTCCACTGACCTGGTTCTGCCAACACTGTCATCACAGGAGTCGCACCTCTAGAACAGTATTCATCCTACGTGGTGAAAGAAGGTGGGAATCGTCTTTGTGCGCATAGCTATGTGACAATGTTGCACACCAGTCAATGATTACTCTGTGCAGAAGTAAAACTGCTTGGAAATTTTGTCAAATCTACCCGACCGCTTTCTATAGTTTCCTTCTTGGAACTGTAGATGGCGTCCATGTGTGTCTTTCAGAGTCTCTTTTGTTCCAAATGACTGGAAGGTTTTTTTGCACGAATGAATAGTGCAGTAATTGTTCAGAATGAAACTTTCATGGCTTGTTTCCTCGTTGGTAAATTCTGTCCAGGCATGGCAGTGGCTTTTAGTTAGTAAATGAAAAGTCAGCGAGAAGAAAATAAACAACTGCTTAAAATTAATTTGTTAGCAAATGAAAAGGCAGCGAGAAGAAAATAAACATCTACATAAATAATTGCACATAGTTTGCACATCGTTTCAAAGTCTTAGTTTTTCTGATATTACCTACAGTTATGTATATTAGTTTCACATGAGGTGCTTATTGGGTCTTAGTGCGAATAATGGTAACTATGTCGCTTGTAGTCAGTGGGTCCCAGAGTGGCGAATCTCGGCCTGAGCATTTGTCCCTTCATCAATTTCAATCCTCCTCATTGTCGCGATTAACCGAAAGTGTCAAAAAAGCGAAGCTAAATAACAAAAATCGAATTAAATCAAGGGGTCCAGTTTTCGATCACGGTGGAGTTATATAATAGTTCGGATTCCGCTTTAAGCAATACGTCCAGTCCCGATTTGCCTTTCTGTGCATAAAGTGGACTTCATGTTGGCCTTCGACTTTGAGTTTGGTGAGATATTCACTGTACGATCCAAGGTTTTTGCTTTGAGAGGTATGGAAATAAATCGGCTCACTTTTTTAAAAAACACATTGTTGTTATTATTGTTATCTTGTACAGTCTTGTTATTATTAGTACAACTACTACTACTAGTAATGTGTAGTTCAGGAGTTTAAAATGAGGAGAGTAGTATGAGATGTCAATTTAGGTCTTCCCGATGGCGTAGTGGAAACGTTGTTGCCTTGCCTTGTAATCAAGGGGTCCCGTGTTCGATACCCGGTGGAGGCACATTGCACGGTTTTTCGGATCCCAATTTAAACTGTAGGTCCAGTTCCGATTAGCCTCTAGGTGCATAACGTTGACTTAACTCAGAGATAACACCTTATTTTTTATCACGATAAGCTACCATAAATTTAGAGCTGATGGTTTGAAAATACATTTATGAAGTTTTAAGGCATCACGTGAGCTATGGTTTGCCCATAAAACCTTTGATGCATAGGGTTTTAGAAAGGGCCTGGGGAAGCTTAGAGTTCTAAGGACCCTATATGTGAAGTTTGGCCCAATAAATGGGCCAATGAAATCAGCATTGTCTTGTGAGAATAGAAACAATGCCGTCACAAAATTGAACATATTACTGTTTTGCTTTCACAGGAAGGATAACAACCAAGGCGTTCCTTAAATCTCTTCCCAAGTCTAAGGGTCGTTGCGTGCCCTGTGGGAAATTCTCCGGACTCGAATCTTGAAGACTCGAGGGATAGCTCTCTTCTAGGCTTCATTACTCTCGTAGTCGACTTGTACATTGGGTTTATAGGCAAGTGAGAGGATTGGGGGGGGGGAGCAGAGATGTCAATTTTGTACAAGTTGCTTCGAGAATAATATTTGCTGGGAAAGTAAAGATTAAAAATTAGCTGTAAAGATGAGGTTTGTTAGAGAGTTAGACGCTTTGGAACAAAATTTGCAAATTTTTGGCCTCGAAATTACACTTTCCTCTTAGTTCTTCCCGAAGTGGGCACTGTCAAATCATGATGCATCAGTGGAGGCGACACACTTTCTAGGGGGTGGGACACTTCGTGGCTGTTAAGATTTAAGTGGGGCACATTTTCAAAGAAAAGCATAGATTCGCCTTTATCTATACACTTTAATTGTATTTTTATCACGAAATTTGCTTATTTATAATTATGTACACTTTCGTTTCATTTTTATCAACAAATTCGTCTGTTTATCATTATCTGTATATTCTCATTTTTTTCACGGATTTTATCTATAACATTTTGACAGGGTGGGCTAGCCTTAACTTGGATGTTCTATGCCTCTCCCTTGGCGCCGCCACTGCGATGGATGTAAGACAAAGCTCATTTCATTTCATAACTTGCGAATGTTCGTACTATTATAGATTTTTTCGAAACTTTTTACCTTTATAATTTTTTTACCTTCATTGACTTGAACTGATAATATAGCAATGCCACCCAATGGTTGTATTGTGTTTGATAACTTACAATTGGCGTTGCGTATACCAAAACCATGAAATTTTAAAAAAACTGCTAGATTATCCTTTGAATTTCGTAAACAAATTTCTGTACCTAATTTTCAGATGTAATGATTAACGATATTGCGGAAGAAGAACTTGCGCGCCATCTTGTGACATGAAAAGAAACCCAATTCGCTGTCATTCTAGAAAGTCTTTTCGAAGCTTTCACTACTTCAACAGCTCTGCGTAATCTTCTATCGGATTATTTGCATGAAAATGCAATTTCTTTTGCGTTCTGGATACTTCCCTCTGCATGTTTCTTTCTATCCTCTTGATGCTTCTCCGCTTTCACCACAGAGAGCACTCGCTCAATCTTCAGGTGACCTTTAACCTTTCCGTATTTTTTTTTAAAGGTCTTGATGGGTTCCTTTGAGGCGTAATTTCCTTTTCAGGGACTCCAGGGCTCGCAAAGGGTTGATTTTTAATTTAATCCTAGTCTGTCATATTTTTTCCTTGTGTTATTTTTCATCCAACGCAAAGATGCAGAAATTGCTAAGAGATACAGATTGCAATTAACTGATGCTTTTTCCTTTCTCAAATAAATTAGCACAGATGCAGTGCTGCTCTCTGTTAATAGATTTGATACGTACGAGCTTAACAGTACTCCAGGATAGTTTGTAGGCTTAGCCAGACTCTTCCAAATGTAAATGATAAATACGCTCTCTCTCCCACTGAGGACGAGTTCGTTGTGTGGTCTTGACACCATAGTTTCGGGATTGGAGTTTCTTCATATAATCATGCATTCATTCTCATCGTCGCGATTGCGAAGTTAAATGAACGCACCTGTACAGGATGAGCAAGGTTTATGCACTGAAAAATCAGCATTCGTTGAAAATTTGAGCTAGGACTACTAAATACTTACTTTTGACCATACTACCTCAGTGGCGTATCCTTCATATTACGTAGAATTTTTAAATATATTTTTATGCATTTAATTTTAGTATATGGTAATTTCTCATTACATAATATGCAAGATGTATTAAAAAAAGCTTCTAAACCAGAATTGAAGTAAATTATGTAAGACTGATTTATGTACCCCACTCATCGTTCCCCATCTCACCCTTCTGACGGCCGGATTTCCTCCCCGATTGTACGGGGGAAGGGCGTGTGGGAGCAGAGAGAAAAAGTGAGCGGGTGAACACATGGTCAGTTCCACCACTGCTTGTTCCTTCCTTCTTTCTGTGCCGGGCTTGGCAGAGGCAGTGTTGCTGCAGGACGTCCAGGTCCAATTTTATGTAAAAAAGGGAAATTTTATGAAAAATATAGAAATTGTCGGAATATTTGTAGTTTTTGTTATACGTGCATGCCTGCCTGCCTGCCTGCATTGTAGTTCTATTTCGATTATATCTAATTAATCTAAATGGTGTGTATAATAAATATATACGATAAATAAAAATTGTTGCGATAAACCAGGGCAAATTTTCATGGTACATTACCGGTAGAGTAGCATGATTCGCTTTTCTTGACTCCCGTCTTTTAATCTTTATACAAATTTTACATGTTATTTCTACAGTAAATACCTTGATCATAACATATTTTTAAGGGCTAGTCTCTTTTCACATTATTGAAATGTGCATTATTTTGGATTTTACATGTTTACATGTTAATTTTCACTAAAGGTACCATGTCTGCACAATATTATCACAGCTTTTCGTGTTTAATACATCGACCGTATTGCAGAGTTGTTCTGCCAACGGCAATATAAGGTTCGAGAGTGCTGTGTACTGTGCATGTCACATACATTAGAATGATTACAAATTTATGTTTAGAAAATGAACCGAAAACTTTCGTAAATATTACGATTTCAGCAGTAATTTGATGCAATACTAGTTTCCAGATATTGAGCTGGATATCAAAATTGAATCACTGTGAACATATCTGTAGAAGATTGTGTGCACTTGCCATCTAGACTTGTATTGTTAATCACACTGTTGTTGAATTATACTTAGCATTTCTATCCCTTCTGCGGGGCCATCTTTGTTAGTTCTGTGTCAGTTAGCTTTTTTTTCTGGGCTTTGAAGACAATGCTAAACCTTACAGTAGTCCGTTTCACTTTACTTAGACCCAGAAAACTTTGTTTTTTTTTTGCTTTTTCCGACCTTTAGGTCAATTTTCAGTGGTTTTTTTTGCCGTCTTGATTGCATTTTTATCATTTTTGATGATTCTTTCTTCTCCTCAACAGTTGTTTCATGAATTTTAAATGCATTTGCAACCATAACTTACATATTTATATTCCCTAACATGGTATTTTTATTAAGCACGCTATTAATCGTAAAGATGGTCAATGAAATAGCACAGTATTATTTTTAACTGAAATCTCGGACAATGGGTTTTGTGGAATTAATTGTGGTGAATTTATTTTTCCTGCAGAAAACTTAAAATACTTTGGGTAAAGCCTTCTTTGAGTTTCACGTGTTGGCCACTATTATCGCTTTAATCTGGGATTTTAAAATCAAATTATTAAATATATACATATATCTGATGCACAAGAAACAGAAATGTATTTTCAGATGCTGACCGACTACTGTACTGTGCAAGGCTCCTCTGAAAGGAGTTGAATGACTTACACCGAAAAATCAACGTTCAACTAGTCTCTTGTAATTTATGAAAAATCAATGTTTAATTTAAGGGTGGATATTATTTTTAGGTCCTTTTTTATATTTGTTAGGACATGAACTTCCGAACCAACTAGGGACGTTGATTTTTCAGTTTTATTTTTGTACTCTCCGTTGTTATTTTCCCCTAAATTAGCGATTTTGTTTTAGCACACTTTTCTGTCAAATATACCTAAAATTATGTCTTCATTGTGCTTTTAATCTAGTATTTTAAATATTAGGTCGTATGGCTTTATACCTCTTCGTGACAGTTTCACAGGTTCGAAACTATTTTTGAGGAATTTATTTCCCACTATTTCTCGCGCGGGAAATACCGACGTTACGGTTATAGTATGACAGCAAATGTGCATTCAGTCTCCGCCAAAATCGCGCCACTTCGCTCGGTAACACAAAACGCTTCCCGCGCGACAAACATCGATGTTACGGTTGCCGTGTGACTGTAGGTCCGCACTCGATCCCTCCACTTTACTCGATGATGATAAAACGTTAACGTAGAATGTGAAAAATCGTGGGAAACTGCCATTTAAATGTGGTTTCATCTAGTTGTTGGATTTATTTCATGTGTAACATGCACCATATTTTTTTTTATAACAGTTCGGAAAACCGTCCATACATACGCAAATATGGCACATTTCATTATTTTAAGCCTAAGGCACTTCATGTATGTTCGCAGTATTTTTTTGTTTTATAAGCACAAAATGTACTGAAATTCGCAGAAAAGGCCACAATTTATGCAAAATTCCCTTTCTTTTGCAAATTCGGATGGATTTCGCGATTGCATTTACATAAAGTATTTTTTACAGCAATTAACATTTTTCAGCGTTATCGCATTTGCGAAAACTGAAGGTCTCTACTTGTAATATTTTCATTTCTGCATTTAACAATCCTTTTAACTCGATCGCGAAACTGTAAATTAAATTTGAGGCGAATAAATTCATCAATAAACTCTCTGGGATTGTCCATGGTGGAAAGAAATCCATGCGGATTTGAAATCGAGCTCTTATTTCCCCTCGCCCCAAAAAAAGAGGGGACAATTGAAGTTGGCAAATGGCCAGAACTTCTTCTACTTGGTCATGGATTTACTTCATTGCAGATGTACAAAATTCGGTCACTCGAATGTGGATGGCAACCAAGATTCTGTAGCTTCCAAGGACGCTGCGATTTTGTTTTCCAAAAAAATTCTCGCCACTGGATCCAAAAAAGCCCTCGAACTCTGAAACCGAGCCAGCGTGACTCTCATTGCATTGCAGTACGTCGTCACTGGGCCCTTCTGTTCAAATCTTGATGAACTATAGTCCCTTTCCACAGTGTCGGCGTTTCAAGGTCGATCAGCAGTGTTGCCACTGGTGTAGCAATAATTCACGATAGATGGTTCTCTGCAGAACTCCTTGATTTCCTTTTAAAATAAGTAATGCACATTTTAAAACAATGGAATACACAGTACTTATAATTGCATGTGTTTACATCTTTTAAAAAATATCTTGTCAGATCCAGAGAGAACCAATGAATATCATTTTTCATTTTAGAGGGTAATAATAGCTTGCAGAAATCTTTATCTTACGCCAGTATGAAGTAGACAGCAGTAAGGTAGTACGAAGCAAAAAAAATAAGCGTATCAATTGTTTAATGTCAATCAGCGTTATTAATGTTATGAACTGGACTGTTTGGCCCTGGTCAATTCGTGTGTGTGTGTGTTCGAGACTACCAATGTTCTGCAGTCATTGCAGGTTCAGACATGAAACTCGCCTCAATTTACCATTTTCTTCCCAATAGCTGCTGATAGGGCGTTAATAGAGTGAATTCAGGTCAGAAAGGACGGAGATGATTTCGGGAACAAGGGTCCTCTGTCTTCTAGCCGAAGAGGCAAGGTTCAGGAGATCATCGAATTTCCAATATCCACGGATCAATTTCTCGAGAGGTCTTTCGCGGAATTTCAAGTATGCAGTCAAAAGGAAGCCGCCCGAGTCCCAAGATTGTGATGCAACGGACTTTGCCTTGTGGGAGATACGTGACGTAGACGTATGATGAATTCCTTCCAATAAGAATGGCTGTAGACAATCTAATTTTTACGCGAAACAAATTGTTTTCTGACGTTGATGTCGGAAATGTCTTCTGTACTTTTGGTTCTCACTGAGATTTTTTTTACCTGTTGTGGCGTTGTGGAACACAGTAAAAGGTGTACAAAATTTCAAGACTGGGTACCTCTTCTACCGCCATTGTAGAGGCCCCCTTTTAAGATTTGTTAAGCCGATCTCTGTGGCTGAGTAGTTAGCAAAGCGCTATGGGTCCCGAGTTTGATTGATTTTTGATAGTATGGGCGCATCAGGGCACAGGCTATTTTTGTCTGTCGCGCAATATGGGGATAAACCATCGTTTCTCAACCTATGGTGCGCGACCCACTGCTGGGTCCCGATGAGGCATTTAGTGGGTTGCGAAATCGGGTTCGAAAATTTATTTACTGTGTCTTAAAGATCTATTACTTTTAAATTACTAAGCTATATTGCTTTAACTATTTAAATTCAACCCGTGTTGTGCGCAGTCTAAACTCTACAATTGTTTATTCATCGGAAGGCATTGGCTACTGAAACTGTGCCGGAAGGTTTCAAAACTGTTTGGGGTTAAAATCGTAAACTTTGTAAAAGCTCGTCCGTTAAATTCAAGACTTTTTCTGTGCAGTGAACATCATCTCCTTCTGAGACTTGACGAGCGCTCCTATACCGGCTCCCATGTTTATGGGTCCCATGAAGTGTAATATCCTTCAAGGTGGGTCCCGGACTGAAAAAGGTTGAAAACCACTGCGATACACCCCGATTAAGGGGTGAGGCATTTGCTCCCCACTTTTTTCTCCGCACTATGATCTCTTAATGCTAACCTTGTCTACCAAGAGAAAGTAAACTGTTGTTGCCCCCCTTCCCCCTCCCCAAGTTTTGAGCTCTTGCCCCCCTTAGTTTTGACACCAATCGCCGCCACTGACCTTAACTAAAACAAAATTGAAGACAGCCCCCTAATAGGAAAACATGTCCTGACTCAATTTTTAAAACGAATTATTTCATTCATTACTGTACAAGCAATAAAACGTAACTATCTCTGAGCACTAATATCTTCTTATCTAGATTACAAGCTGAGGCTGTGAGCAGTAGGGTGATCAACTCTTCCGTAATTCCCGAGATCTTCGGTATTAGAGATTTTTTTGATTTTTTATCCTGCCGGTTCCCATATTGACGTTCTATTTCTACTGTATTTTTCATTAACAATCACAAAATTTCAGCTCATTCAGAGTGTGGCGAGCCGTGCAAGAACTCCAAGTCGACTGCAAGATCTTGTACGTTTTAACCTTTGGCGGAGGGAAGTGACGTCATATCTTGCAGCAGTTGATTTGTTGTGTAGCAACAGTGGATAAACATACGGGTTAGTAGGTACTAAGAAACATGCAAACTAGTAAATTTTTATTCTCTATTTTGATGTGTATATTGTGTGATATGTAAATGAATTATTTTGTTTAATATTATTGGCCGCGGTGGCTCAGTCGGTAACGCGTCTGACTACCATGCTAAAGGTCCCGGGTTCGATCCCCGGCCGGTCCAAATCCGGGAACTTTTCTAACGTTGGAAGCTGCCCCGGCACCCACATGGGTACCTGGGGGAAAGGCGGTCAGGGGCGTGATGCTGATGCCCCCACTCACGACCGGATCAAGGAGTTACCCTCACACCCCCTATACGCCTTCATGGCGTGGTGCTATGCACAGGGGAGCACTTTACCTTAAAAATGCGTAAAATTTGTCGCGACTAATTCTCCCATAAATTCAATGCATAAAGTTGGTCAATCTCATTGAGCAGCTAGTCTCACGCAACCATTGGCATACCTGCTTTCTCAATGAGATTTGAGAATGCGAAAAATAAGACGAAGCCAGCCAGCCAGCCAGAACTAGCTTGGTAGCTCAGGTGGTAGAGCATTGAGTCCTGGTGGAGCCTGCATTTTTCCCTGAAATTTCTACCCCAGTTGGTAACCAAATTGGTCGCATGCGACGTCCGATACGGTGTTCAATGACAACTGTGTTAAATATTAAAAATAAGATGAATATCCAATGAATAACAGGATTTCTTATGACCCTATTAGCTTGATTTGTATAATCGCATATATGTCGTAGCGAGACGGATTATTAGAGAACATAGTGCTTTGCCAGTGTGTAATATATGAGCTATTTTATTAAATGAACTAAAAATTTAGTCTTGAGGAATGTGCGAATACACCTTTGTTCTTCCACATTGAAATAAGTTCATTGCTTACGCTATTGTAATCTACGACGGCTAATTCATAGTACTTTTTCCTTAAATTTTGCCAACTTCATGGATAGAAGACTACAAAACATCTGACAAAATATTTTATCATATCTTTAGCGCCCTCTATTGTGACTTAGTAGTACGAAGTCATCTTAAAGATACTTCAATGAAGAAATTTCAGGTTGTACAAGAATGTTTTCAAATCCTTGTAAGATTTGATTTTGATTTCATTTGGCTGATTGTACGTACTTCGTTTTTCTGCAACTTTTGCTAATCGCGAAGATGAGGATGAGCCTTGATATGATGAAATTAATGAAGGGACATTCACAATAAACATGCACCGGCCCCTGTGGCAGAGTGGTTAGCGCATCGGGCTACGATGCCAGTGGTACCGGGTTCGAATCCTGGCCTGGGCATGGATATTTGTGAGTGTCCATTCATCATATCATCACTCATCCCCATCTTCGCAAATTAGTCAAAAGTGGCACAAAAAGCGAAGTGAAATAAATCAAATCAAATCACAATGAACATGCATACCCAATGCGGGATTCGAATCCCGGGTCCCTGCATTCGTAGCGAGTTGTGGTAACCACTCCTTCACGGAGGTTCGGCAAATCCTTGTTAGAGAGTCGTGGGCGACCGAAATATTAATTCTTGTAAAATCTTATTTGAAGCAGAACGTTATGTAGAATCCAACAGGATAAGTACAATTTAGTAACCATGACTGAAACCCCCCCCCATCCGGAGGAGCGCACTTTCAAGCCCAACCTGGCCGATGCAGCGGCAACAGGGAGAATGGTCAGCGCTGTTGCCTAGCGACGGGATAGACCGCCTGATAGAGCAACTAGTTACCATAGAACCAAATGAGTCTCGTTTAGAGCGAGAGGCTAATTTCTTCCACATCAGTTTTTTTTCTGTTTGCTTTTGTGGCAAATTGCCCGGGGCTTATGTACATGACCTTTACACAGTGGAACTGATATGTCTTGTTGCTCCCCCACCGGGCTCACTGACAGAGTAATAATACCCTTTCTGATCACAGTAGACAAAAGTGCCAGTTGCCGGCCCCCGTGGCGAAGTGGTTAGCACATCGCGCAACGACGCCAGGGATCCCGGGTTCGAATCCCGCCCTGGGCAATGGATGTTTGTGAGTGTCCATTCATCATATCATCACTCATCCCCATCTTCGCAAATTAGCCAAAAGTGGCACAAAAAGCGAAGTAAAATGTAGCAAATCAATCAATCAAAAGTGCCAGTCTGCTTCCTCTACGTATGTAGGCTTATATAGGAGCTTCAATACCAGTTTCATTTGATCATACTTTAGTCTTTAGGGTCACTCCATGTAAAGTTGTCAAGAATAGGTTGCCTCAGGGGTAGACAAAGCTAAAAATAACAGACGGCCTTGATTTTCTTTCAAACACCGCCTAAGAAAGTCATCAATCCAACTAAGATAAGCTATGAAATGGGATCTTAAAACATTTAATTTAATACAAGATTGGGTTAAAATTAATTATTGCGCCTGATTGCCTACCTTAAAGATTAACTGCTAATATCATGAATAACTGTGCAATATATTCTAATATATGACCAAGTCTACCATATCGTTTCAGATTTTGAAATTCTGCTACAACAGTACAAAAATTTATAATGGCATGTTTATTGTTGCGATTTTAATGATACACGCACTGGCGTACGCAAGGAGGAGCTGATGGGTCTACAGCCCCTCCAGAAATTTCGAGAAAATTAAATTTTTCAAATAAAAGCGGTAAATAACTCTGGAAAAACAAGTGATAACTGAATACCCCCTGCCTTAAAATGAACCCTGGAGTACCATGTTAATCTTTGAACAACTTTTAAAATTAATGTTAAAATTATAATTATGAAATGTTTTGTGTATTCTGTACCCCCCTCCCCCCCAAACGCCAAGAATTCTGGTATGTAATTTTCACCTTTACAACTTCAGTAGTGTTGCCCACGAGACGGGACAGGCTTTTTAAAATTCGAGACGGGACGAGACTGACCACCTGTCTCGTCTCGTTTTCGAGACTGGACACAAGACGGCTCCTGAAAAGTCTCGTCTCGTCTAGAAAGTCTCGAAAAAATATAAACAAAATAACTAATCAATTGCAAATATTTATTTATTCGGAATAAAGCATTTTCTTTGGAAACCCGAAACAGCTTCTATTACAGGAATAGAGATCTGTAAGATTCCTCTCTAAAAAGCCTAATTCGTCACACGTTGTCCGTAACGAATTTACCCAGACTTTAGCCTCGTGTTCTTGTATCTTCCTACTGAAATTTCCTCAGAATACCTTAAATCTGGCAACTATCTGCTACCCCAAGAGCTCTCTTCCATTCATTCTTGCGCAAAACGATCCGGAGGTACTCGCTTCCATTGTTACTACGGCTCTGTTCCAGCCGTACTGGCGACAATCGTCATAAAATTTCTCGCCCAAACAGACCCTCCTTTCATTTGCGACCATCTCAAAATCCACAGCAGCCTCGAGTTCTGGTTGCAAACTTCAAAGATTTCGCACTAAAATCCTAGGTAAAGGTAAATTTCCAAGTGCATATAACATAGTGCCATGAAGGCACATTTACGGGATGTGGGGGAAAGGTCATTTTGGAGGCGAAGTGATCAGCATCACACTCCGACCGCTTTTGCCCTCCAGGATTGCCCACGTGCACACATTGATATTTGGCTGTTGATCCCCGGAGCTACTTTATGCGGGGACAATGCGGAATAATTCCGACCTTTATTCACCCACTCCGGGATTCGAACCCGGGTCTCCCGCCTGGCAGTCAGACGTCCTAACAACTACACCACCGCGGCTCTAAAAATCTAGTTCAATTAGATACTCTGCTTTGACGTAACGAACATAAAATTGCCTGAAGTCATAGGAGTAATAAGCGACATGAGACAGCAACAAGTGTCGCTTGGAAATGAACCCATAGTAATAAATGCAACCTTCCGAACGGAAGCAACTAGACCAGCAAGCGGAACGTGTTGCTTTGTCGCTTGCGTGTCGTTCGGACTGGGCTGTTTTTTAATAGCTTGCATTGTGTCGCCTCTGTCTGTTGGTAGTGAATTCACAGTGAAAGCTTGCTTATAGACTAAGGGAGATTTCACATCGAAGCGACACGCGACCCGTAACACGTTCGCTTCAGGATTTCACCAATCGAACGCAGATTTGTGCTGCCTGCCATGCTCCTACGCTGTGAACGTTGCTGTTGATTGGTTCGTTCCAAAGCAACATGTGTCGCTTGTCGCTCCTGTCTGAAATTTCCCTAAAGGAGCGTGTCGCTCGTTGCTTTGGTGTGAAAACGCTGTGTCGCCTGTCGCTTCAACCTGATATCTATCTTGTGGAAATTTCACACCGAAGCGACAAGCGACACGTATGATTCACACCCAAGCGACAAGCGACATAATCCTCTTCAGTCTGAAGGAAAACATTCACCCCGCATCCGTGAACAACTTACCGAGGCTACAAGAGACACGTGCAGCTTTTCGTGTCTCTTCTGTTCGAAAGGTTGCATTGACTACTGAAAGTTCGCTTCCAAGCGACTCTTGTCGCCTGTAACTTTGGTGTGAAGAAATCTTGCTCACAGCAAACTCTTCGAACCGAAGCTGCACGTCTCGCTTGTCGCTTGCTCGTTGTTCTGCTTAGGCCGTTTTCTGGATACCGTATAGATAGTATAGTCGCGAGGGTTGTTATCCGCGCATGCGCGATGAATGCTTTCTTATAGACTGAAGTGTCCCAGTCGTTCGTTGCTTCAGTGTGATACTTCCGTGTCGCTTGTCACATTGAACAAGTCACAGGAAAGAAGCGACAAGCAACATGTTTCGCTTGGATACGAACCCTCAGTAAACGTAACCTTCTGAACCGAAGCACCACGTGTCTCTTGTCGCTTGCGTGTCGCTCAAATTGAGTCGTTTTCTTAATATCGAGCGTAGAATCGCCTCGATCTGTTGGTACTGCCCGTGCGGTGAATGCTTTTAACATAGACGGAACGGAAGGGGATCCTGTCGCTTGTCACTTCAGTGTAAACCTCCGTGTGGCTTGTCGCCTGCCGCGTGTCCCTTCTGTCTGAAAGCTCCCTGCGTGTACGATGGATAAAGAGTGGATGGAAGCTAGAAAAGCAAGGCAGATTCTATACATTATCTAGCTATTGATAATCAACAAACTTTATTTGATATACTCATATTCTTATGATTAAGGAATCATATTTATTCTCACTATAACTACAGTAAGCAAAGTGATTGCAGGTTTAACCAATTTTCGAGAATAATATTTGTGATGTCTTCAAGTTATAACTTTTGTTGGCATAATATCCTGGATTACTTTCACGAGACGAGACAGAACCCTTCGAGACGAGACACGAGACGGGACAAACGAATATTTTCGAGACGAGACAGCATTTTCGCGAGACGAGACGAGACAGACCAAAGTCTCGTCTCGTCTCGTGGGCAACACTAAACTTCAGCCTCCTCCGAAATAAAATCCTGCGTATGCCAGTGGATTCACGTCGTACAAAAAAAAAAAAAGTGTGCTATGCACCACGCCATTAAGGCCTATAGGGGGTGTGGAGTAGAGCCCCACACTTTCTTGATCACGGCCGAAGATGGGGGTGATGTGTTCAGCACCCACCCCTGGCCGCCTTTACCCCCGTAGAGTGTCCTCCAGGTACCCACTTTATACGACGCTGGGTAGGCGCCGGAGCCGCTTGAACAGGTGGAATAAATCCCGGTTCTCCCCCGCCGGGATCGAACCCGGCTCTCTAGCATGGTAGTCAGGCGCCCTAACGACTGAGCTAGCGCGGCTTAATTAAAAAGAAATATAATTGAAATTTACGAAACCGAACTATTAATTATTTTTTTTACTAAATTTCACCGGGCGCCAGGCATTTTTCTACCCTGGGTTGCTTCATCATTTTTGAAAAATGCCTTTTGTAATTTGTCTCTAAGAGAGATGATTGAGTGACAAAAGATTGGTCTGAGACTTGCATTATTTGGCTCGTACATATTACTAAATTTGGCAATTTTTATTATTATTATTAATTTTGGCGCCGAAGCTATTGTCAGGCTCAGTGCTCGAAGTGAAGGGGTGGAGGAGATAGTGAATGAGGGATTTATTTTACTTCTCATTTATGCCAGTTTTGGCTAATCGCGAAGATGATAATGAGTGATGATATGATGAAATTGGTGAAGAAACACTCGCATAGAACACTCACGCCCAGGCTGGGATTCGAACCCGGGCGTCATAGCGCGTTGTGATAACCACTCCGCCACGGAGTCCGGCTTCGAAATTAGGCATCATTGCAAAATGCACTGCGCATTGGTTCCCCCAACTAGGAACAGTCGGCACGTCTCCGCTGTGGATAAGATTGATCCAACAATTCAAGGAACGCTGAACTTTTGGTAATGTATATGCTTTCACATAGATTCTAGTCCAGGGTATTTTTTGACAGGTCGCTTGCCTCCGAGGTTGGGTCTATTTCCACAACAGATAAGGTTGCGTTTTGCGGATAACCTCCTGGGATCTGAGAGAAATATGACAGGAGGATGTTAAGTGCGTTTCCAGAGAAGCAGATATTGATCTTCAGAGGAGGAAAATGGAGGGAGAGAGTTTTGAATATTTCAAGGGAAAAAAACTTTCAGTCTCTTGTGTATTGATCTGCTCGGCTCGCATTTATGGGAGATGATCTCGAAATGGACTTTTTGTTTCTTTCAAAGTGCGGATCTCTCTGGAGGGTTACAGCTTGTGGATGCTGCAGTTTATCCTGGAGTACGGATAACTATGATCTCGTGACTTCAGAGACCGGCCCCCGTGGCCGAGTGGTTTGCACATCGCGCTACGACGCCAGGGGTCCCGGGTTCGAATTCCGGCATGGTCATGGATGTTTGCGAGTGTCGATTCATCAGTTTTATCCATCATGTCATCACTCATCCCAATCTTCGCAAATTAGCCAAAGGTGACACAAAAAGCGAAGTAAAATGAACCAAATCACTACAAATCGTTATTTCACGGGTGTCAATACAATGTATACATTCTAAGGAGAAGGGTTTGAAGCAGGGATGTTAAAGGTCAATGAATTTTAATTAAATTCAATTCTGGTCCAGGAGAGAGAATCAGCAAGCGTAAATGGGTTCTGGACCGCAAAGAAGCTTTTTATCAGTATACAGTATTTCAATTCGGTCCAGGAACCTTTTTCCCGGATCAATTTAAATACGGGACAAGAACATTTCTCCAGGATCAATCAGTTCAGATACGGTCCAAGTTCCGTATTGAAATGAAAGAATACGCAATCCTAGACCTGGTTGTTAAAAGTCCAGGAATAGTAAATAAATTCAATTCCCGTCCGGAAGAGAAAATCAGAAAATCCCCCCCGAACATTTCAATAACCTGGCAAAGTATTCTAACAAAAGTTATGAAATTTGGCAACAGTGTTCCCTGTGGCTTGTTTCATTGACTTTAATTTACTGTAGAACTTAATTTTTCTGTTTTTTCGTAATAATCAGCACTAATTCAGTCATCTCTGTAATTAAGTCATTGAAACTCAACAATGGACACGTGTAGAGCGGCAAGACTGGTGTAATCAAAGCTTCTATTGTTGTAAAATTTCAACTTCTTGTAGGTATTTTAACGGTTAGTCATAGGCAGTGAACAATTTGCTGTGGAATGGTGGGAATGGGCTTGTGCTGTCTTATCGAAATTTACACTTAATTTAAAATTAATTACACATCAGAGGTAAGGGGCAATTAAATGATAATACTATTGATTTGATTGGTATTATAAATTGATTCCTATAGCATCCCCCCCCGGACGGACGTGGATGGATTCAACATTTTGTAGCTCAGTTTGGTGATGTGGAGTGAGCACACATCTTGCGATAGCAACGACTGTCAACTGTTAGTAAACTCGTATAACTTTTAATGTTCTGTACATTTGTTGCGTGCAAATGTTTTGCGTGACGAAATTTCGTCAAATATAAAAGTTTTGTTTGAATTTTTATTGCCTATATATTTTCAAATTTAAACATAATGAGGTTTGTTATGACTTAGTGAAAACTAGTTCTAACTTCAGATTACGATCAGTGAAGAAAAGCAGAGCCATCTTGCAGGTCATGCATGCAACAAGTAGAGTAAATTAGTTGTAAAGGTAAGTTAGAATTACTTTTTGAAGTAACTCTAACTTCCGAAAACTGCTAAGGTCACCAATGTGTGTCGAGCACGGAACAGATACTTCATAAAAACTCAGCACAGTCCATGGTTTACTGTATAATGATCACGATCTCTCTGCGATTCCGATGAACGGTTGTTAAAAATCCATAGTTTTGTAAACTAGGTCGATGCCAGCTGTGTGCGTGCCAGAAGTCCCAAGGACAATGCGTGGTGCAGGTCACGTGACCGAATCTCTCTCTTCGAAGATCAACAATGGATGAATCAGAGCAATCTTATGCGATTGTGGACTGCCATTGTTGACTTTATGCAAGAAGTCTTGACTTCATAAGAGTTGGCTGAAGACTTGAAAACTTCAGTAAACTGACGATTAATGCAGATTCAACCATTTTAATACGCTAATTCCACTTCGTGGAGAAGTTAACGTGAGTTGAAAGGAGAATTTGAAAGTCGTAGCAAATTTGGGAAACATCGTGAGTAGTTAGTTATAAGGTCAGACGTTTGGTTAGCGATCAAGAACCATATTCTAGATTGAACTTGTACTTCGATAATCCTTCATGGAATAAATTTACAGTAAGAGCTCTTTGCACTAACAAGCTGCTGATTTGACGACCATATTATGTTTGAACATCTTCCAAACCCTTCAGTATCAATCATAGTTACTACGTATATTACTATAGTCACCCACGAATCTTTAAACGATTCTGTGCTCTATACAAATCATCCATGGGCAGGGTATTAGATGAGGGCTCCTTTCAAATCATCCACAATGTTCAGGGCTCCTCCAAATCATCCACGGTTCAACCACAGGCTCTATGCACTCTCCAAATCATCCACGGTTTCACCACAGGCTCCATGCACTCTCCAAATCATCCACGGGTTCACCATAGGCTCTATGCACTCCCCAAAATCATACAAGAGTCCACCATAATCTCTATACACTCTCCAAATCATCCAAGGAAGCCCCCGATGGCGCAGTGGTAGCGTCATCGCCTTGTAATCAAGGGATCCCGGGTTCGATTCCTGGTGGAGGCACATAGTGGTTCGGATCCCACTTTAGACTCTAGGTCCAGTCCCGATTAGCCTTACTGTGCATAAAGTGGACTTAAAACACCAAATCAATCCAATCCAATCCGAATCATCCACGGCTCCACCATACCCTCTATGCACTCTCCAAATCATCCACGGCTCCACCATAGCCTCTATGCACTCTCCAAATCATCCACGGCTCCACCATACCCTCTATGCACACTCCAAATCATCCACGGGCCAACGTTAGATTCTGTACTCGTTCGAACATCTAAAGAGAGACATCCAAAAATCAATTTCACGATGCATACTTAAGTTATCGCCACAACCAATCTGTAGAATTACGGGCAGCAAATCCTTCAAACATAAACAATCGAAGATATCAAAGAGTTTGTTTTAAAGTTCTAACCTACCCACGTGCCATAAGCACATGTATCCCTGTGAGCTTGTACACACTTTGGACTATAAACTTTGCCTTTTGAACGTCGTGCTGGCACAAAAAATGCAGCTCGTATTTTCTACAATTTCACCAAATCGTGAGATAACGAATAAACAAACAAGAAGCGATAAGATGTTCTATCAAGGCTGTTCCGGCAACAGGCGTCGTTGCTTCAGCAACCTTTGCCCATTGTTGCCAACAATACGAACTGAAATTTTTGCGGCGTGCTTTGTCCCAACGAAACTAATTTTTAAAGACGTTCGGTAGATAAAGGAAAAAACATCGCACATAACTTCGAAGAAAATTACGACTTAGAAGTTCGACAAGGAACATTTCTTGATAATGCCGTATTGGGAATTCAATTTGTAATGCACATATTGAGAGCCTCACTTCAGATTGTTACGCTAAACAGTTCTTCTGTTCGGACACGGTGCAAGTGAATATTCTTTGGACCTCTCAGTCTCTCCAATATTAATTAACCGTTATCTTTGTTTAGGGCGTTTGTGTTCGAGCGGAATTTTCCTATCCTAATCTTCTTATGAACCTGACAATTCCGTTATTTTTGTTCGTCGAAAAGAGAGCAAAGATTACGCACAATTCGAAAATAAAACAATAATAAATCTAGATTTTCTATTTGTTTTTTATACATGTACGATTGTGCTATTTAGTGACCTATATGCAAGAACTGTTTAAAAGGAGTGCAAGACTATGGATTAATTGGTTTGGTTTATTTTACTTCGCTTTTCCTCCACTTTTGGCTAATCGCGACTATGAGGATGAGTGATGGTATGAAATTGATCTAGGGACACTCGCAAAGAACTCCTATACCCAGGCAGGGATTCCAACCCGGAACCTCTTGCGTCGTAGCGCTCTGTGATAACAATTCTTGACACAGAGGTCCGTGCAATTCAATAAAAAGAGGCCTGTTACGCAGTTGTACATCTTGTTAAAATTTTGCAAAAACTATCGTGAAAATTGCCATAATTGCGAAAACAAATTCAATTGTAAATTATTTTGGGATTTTTTTTCTTTTTTGACAGCACAAGTTTGTGCAAATTTTACCTTTAAGATTGAAAGTTATGTGGCCTTTTCAAAAATGGAATGGCCTTTGCTTATATACATAATTGTGTGTGGGGGTTGACCTTTGACAGTCAACGGAAAAGATAATAGTAGGGAAATTATCCATTGCTATTATCATCCTTTTTTTTTTATTTTACACGACGCCAGGGTTACCGGTGTTCTTTATGAGTGTCCGTTCATCAATTTCATCATATCATCACTCATCCTCATCGCCGCGATTAGCCAAAGGTGGCATAAAGGCGACGTAAAATAACCTAATTCAATCAAACAATCGAGTTGTTTTACGGAATGGAATTCTGCTGACGTCAAGCAGGTTGTCCTCTGCTTATTGACGGTTTCATTTAAATTCATGATCACATTGTTGAAAACAGACTGGTAGAAAACGGTGCTGGCCAATTCGCCTTGTCTCGGGAGTTTGTGGAGCAGTGGCGCGCATAAGTGTTGAGAAGTGGAGAAAGCGAGTCTGTGGAGCTATATGAAGTGCGCGATGCTTCACACGGCTGGTAGCTGCCGTCGCGTTTTTTCCCCTTCACTTCCTTTCTCACGCGTTCATTGAGTCGCTACTTGCGCAGAGGACTTGTTTTCGCTCATTTGCTCTACGGAACAATGCGTGTTACTTTTGCCGTTGGGTGTACCAAACCAAAAACGTCCCTGCGCCACTGGTTTGGCAGCTGCTGTACATTCTGGGCAGTTCATTCCCGTCGGATTAAAGTAGAAATGTCTTGAGGTGGACGAACCTTCAAGCCACCCACGGCGGTTATTTGGTTATTTAATTATGCGTTCAGGGAGCGAGAAGAATCAAGCAGAGCATTTAAGCAGACGGAAGGTGGCTTTCAACAACAGAAGATTGAGTTACGACCGTGTTAAGTGAAGTTGTCAAAAGGTGAGTCCCAACACCGGAAGATTCCCGCACAAAGATTTGTGAACCAAATGGTCGAACAGCTTCTCTGCTTCCTTCCGGTTTATTCGGCAACAAAGCGCATGCGGAGACATCTGGCGGAAGTTCTTGGCATTAATTTATTTTTTTCCCTACATAGTGTTTCGAAAGTAAAGTAGCGCTAAGTTCAAGCGTATATAAGGGGTTCCCAAACTGTTGTTTCGTTTCACGGCGCCTTTAGTGTTTCAAGATTTTACCGCGGCGCCCAAGTTGCCTTAAGTTAAAAAAAATAACATGTTTCAAATTCAGAAACTTTTTTTATGAAAAAAGTACTAAATAAGCACATTTCGAATAATCATATATATATCATTGGTTGAATTTGCCACATGTAGACTAACAAGTGTCATTTCAGTGAAAATATTGGGACATTTCGCGGCGCCCTTGTAAGTCGGCGCACACACTTCGGGAACCGTTGGTTTATAACATGAAAACTGCAGAGCATGTTTATCCTGTCCGTTCGCATACTCTTTTAAAATACTTTTGATTATAAGTTAATGCTTCACCATACGTAACCAACCAAATTATGATTTCTCACCACACAAATTTGAGTTGTCAGTTTACTTCTGGAGTTTTGAAATGCGAGTACACTTTCTCCAATCATTCTCACAGCCAAATCAAATCACTTTTCACTTGCGATGATATTAGCTAGTACGCTTTTAGAGTTATATTTTTGCTAATTCAGCAGACTTAAGAAAATTTTTATTACAGCGCAGCTGGGTCAAAGCCTTGCGTAACAACAACTCTGCCATCTGTACGCAAGAAGAGAAAACAGCTTCGACATTCTAACATTGCAACGGAAATACACAAGAAAAGTTAGTTTTGGTGCTTTCTTACTAATATTTGAAATGCATTTCTTCACGCCCTTCAAATTACTTAATGGCTTAGGTCAGGTCTGAGATCCCCCCCCCCCCCCAAGAATGCTTATTTCTAGAGAGAGATTTTTAAACAAAAATTGTCACAGGGTCATAGAAGTTTTATGGCTGGCATCAAGCTGCACTGTAGGGTTCACGTGTTTGGGAAACATTTTGGAATAGTGATTTTATTGGTGATGTGAAAAAGCTACCTTTTAGCTGCATTTAATATTGGTTGACAACACTAGCAGTCCAAACCTTAGTAAATAAATGCGTAAATACACATCATATCGGAAAATAAAATTTGGTCATTACAAAATTCATGGGCACTAGTGTTGCCCACGGGACGAGACGGGACAGGCTTTTAAAAATTCGAGACGAGACGAGATTGATCATGTGTCCCGAGACAAACAAATATTTTCGAGACGAGACAGCATTTCATAGCATTTCCACGAGACGAGACAGGCCAAAGTCTCGTCTCGTGGGCAACACTAATGGGCACAACGCTTTAATTCTCTGTTCTTGCCCACACTGCTTCGTTAGCGGGGAAGGGGGGGGGGAGTTCTCACAATAATCCAGAAAAATATATTATGCATACGTAAAATCTTGGTATATTATGCAGCAACTCCTAAGGTACTAACACTTATGCTTTTCAGGATCTGGTTCTGTACGCCACAGACTCGTTGGCGGCCAGATGTCTAACTGCTAGTGTTGTGTGATATATCGTCCATACGATATATCGTGATATTGAACAAATATCGTCCAGGCAATATCAACTAGACGATATATCGTCACCATATTTTGGCGTATATATCGTGTTGGCGATATATATTCACGATATTTTGGCGATATATATCGTATCGCGGCGATATATATTCACGATATTTGGCGTATATATCGTGTCGGCGATATATATTCACGATATTTTAGCGATATATATTGTATCGGTGATATATATTCACGATATTTGGCGATATATATCGTGTCGGTGATTTATCGTCACGATATTTTAGCGATATATATCGTGTCAGCGATATATCTTCACGATATTTGGCCATATATATATATATATATATATATATATATATATATATATATATATATATATATATATATATATCGTGGAGAAGATATATCGCCGATATCACGATACGGAAAAAATATCTTATCGTATCGTCTGTGACGAGATAACGCGATATCAAATTTACGATATCGTCCATCCCTACTGCTTGCATAAGCGTAGTTGCCTTTGATTTATTGAGGACCTGATGTATAATGGGACAATATGTTCCATATATATTGGAAAGGACGTGTTCCTCATGTCCCCCGTTAACGACGCCGGTGGCTACCATTTTTCACTTCTCCTCCGTTCGGCACTTGGGGACGGCAGTGTATAAATGTGTTAATCGAGCATCCAGTAGTAACTAAAGATTATTCTGGTCTCGAACTCTCAACAATCTCGGCATCACTTTCGAGAATGAGAATTTCAGCTCTAAAAAGAAATGATGTTCCTATGTCGGGACGTCCTTGTTTCGTTTCCTGGAAGTGTTATGACGGAATGGAAATTTAGCGTAACTCATATGCTCCCGATCATAAGATGTTGAAAGATTATATATACACAAGAGAGTGCCTTGGTTGAAAATTTCCGTGAAGTGGTCTATTAAAGTCGTGCTCTGTTGACGTATTTCGTTGTTCAAGGGATTCCACTTAAGCAACCTCCTTTCTCTTTCAGTTTTAACCGAATTGTACACTTAGTATAGCTACTGACCTGGAAAAAATGATTGAAATCAATTTAGGAACGAGGAAGTGATGCTGGGGAAATTTTCGCAAAGCATTCCTCCTAGTTTTCATGTTAAAACACACATGAGCTTCCTCCCAGCTATAGAACGATGATCCGACCAAACATTCCCCAGCTGGCAATTCTCACCTCAAGCGCTTGAAACATTGAATAAAATTGATTTGCTTCATTAGCATGTAAACCGGAAAAGAAAGTTTGACGTTTCACACTATACTCATATAAATGCTTCAAAATTGGTGTATTGAATTCTGCAAAAAAAAAAAAAAAAAAAAAAAAAAAACTCTTACATTTTGCAAACCATTGATCACATGAATGCATATCATTGAACATTATGTCGCAAATTTTATGCTCTACAATATTTGTTCAGTGCATATTTTGTATTTGAGCCGCCGTTAGTGAGAAAAATACAAAGAAATCACACTGTACCGTATTGCCGCCAATTTTCAATATGGTGGCTATTAGCCACCCTGGATCTGAAGTTGTCATGGCGAAATATGATTCTGGTGTGCTGAATTCAAAAATGTGTTTTACTCCCAGATCTTTCAAGTAATACTTTAACCAAAGTATTTTGGTTTCAGTCTAATATGAGGGATTTGCTATTATAGTAATAAATTTCACACAAGATGTAGGATAAAGCCCATTGCGAAGCTATCTCATTGCATTTCTGTTAGTAGGATATGATTATGTGGAATAATGTTGCGCAAATGTACGCATATAGTAAGGAGCTGCTCATCACATTCGTGCCGCATGAACAAGATTCCATCTGTGCCACTCGAAATACTATTCCGAGAAGAAAATTCCTGTTCTTGCCGCGAAAAATGCTTCTCCGAAAGTTCAGAAAGTCTTTCCTTGTAGTCTCCCGAAGCTTGGAGCGCTGCTGCGACCTCTAGTGTCGGTTCTGGGAAACTTGAGGATCTCCTCCACCTGCCAAACCATTCGTCAACGGTGCAACAGGTAACTTGGAGAGGGGAAATGATGCCGCTAACTGTTGGGACCGGAGCCAGAACGAACGCCTCGAGTGAGAGATCTCAGAAAGTCATGCCTTCAAATCCGCTTCGGGGGCCGTTTCGCATCTTCCGCCAGATGGCATCTTCGTCGCAACCCACTCTAGAGCCTTGTTTCCCGTCCTGCTCGTTTGTCAACTTTGATACTTTTCAAGAGAGAATTTCGGCGCATGATTTTCTTGCCTTCTGCCTCATCGAACGGTTTTTCCTTGTCAGTCGGTGGCCATATTGTAGTGAGTGGATCGCACAGCCTGAACATGCACCAAGGAAATTGTGCCAAATATGTGGTATGGATAGTTCATGGTTTTTTATTGGTGTCATACGCCATTATAAATGCTGTCGCTACTCTTAAGCTGGCTTTGTATTGTGGAGCGATCTGGTAAGTGGTAAGGATGAATTGCATTGTGGAGTGATCTGCTAAGGATGAGTTCCACGCACCTTTTAAAACACTCCGTCCAAATTTTCGCTATGCTTTCTCAGGTCCGTAGCCAGGCAGGGGCCGGGGGGGGGGGTGGCTGTGCCCCCGATATCGATAAGTTTTAGGTTATAAGATTATAGATTTTTTTTCGCCTGGAACTGCCATCAGCCCCCCCCCCCCTTGACATTAGGTAAAACTATTTTGTATATTTTGTTTTCAATGAAGAGTGAAAATGTAGACAGCTCACAACTTGGTGAAGGATAAATCCACAACATGAACAGCGGCTATTAAAGTAGCTGCAAGCATAGTCGTATCTTGACGGAGGCATTGTGATTCGCAAACGTCAGTTATTTGGCAAATTATCCTGGACGCTGTTTTTATTGGATGAAATACTTTTCGAATCTCTTCTTCCAAACTTAAGTCGCAGGTTTGATTCCACCACCTCAAAATTAGGCCCAAAGTCTGATTCTGCCTCCTCAAAATTAGGTCCCCAAGTTATGCCCATGGCTGCAAGGAGTCTATTTACAAGATTATCTAGAGTTTGTATGCTTTCATAGGGGAGCTTCTTTATCTGTACTTCCGCTGCCCCTGTTGCGAACTCCCATTTAAACAGAAATCTGTGACTGATGTCATCCACATCTGCGTCAAAGGTTTTGGGAACAAAGCTGAGTTTCATTGCTTCGGCCGGGGTTATAATGTACTGTAGGCACTGAAATTGAATATTGTCCATTTTGTGTGTGACATAAATATCTATCATCTAAAGTAGCATGGAGTGTGTAAGGGATGATTTCAGTATCAGTCAATTAACACTTCAAGAGATGTTTTAAAATTAAAAGATATTGAAAAGTGTAGTATTTGCATAATGTTTTATATAACTTAATGACCCCCCAACACACACACATAATTTACCTTCATTTAATACTGTTAATTCTTTAAAAAAGTTGACATGATTTACAAAGCCCCCCCTGATATCCTGTGAGCCCCCGCTGGAGATCAATTCTAGCTACTGGCCTGTGCTTTCTCCAAAACTGTATTAAAAGCAGTGTTGCCAACCGTGGAGTCCTTACCGTACATGTAAGGTAATTTTATGTCCCATACGGACGTACGGTTCTGTGGAGAATATTAGATATATCGAAAAGAATTAGCAATGATAACGTGCCAATGTGAAATAACCAACAACTTCAAAATTTTTACATTACTGAAGTTCTTTGAATATAAGTAACTATTAAAAACTTAACAATACTAAAAATAATAGTTCTAGTTTTGCACGCCAAGTTCAACAATCAGCAAATAAAATTTGCAAATCATGCTCCACAATTCGGTTTTGTTAATCTATAACAGTACATTCAATAAGTATTACAATAGGCCACATAGGCGTATAAGAATCCTTAAAATTCAACTGTACGGTCCGGAGACAAGAAATATGGTTCCTTTGGCATCCGTAGGTATAGTTTTTGATGTGTTAGTAGTTTTATAAATTTGGTTGGAAGGTGTAATTAAGTCATTTTTATGCTACGGGGTCCTTCCATAAGTATCACATGCTCTTCTCTTTTACATTATTACAAATTCTTAAGAATATGTATTTCCATTGAACCAGATTTATCATGCATACTATTTAATTATGGGTTGCTGCCCCCCTTCTCCCTCTCGCTGATGGCCAAGAACCCTCTTCTCGGAACTCGATTAACAGTTACGAAAATTTAGAACGAGACGAGAATTAAAGTTTGAAAACGAACCATTAAGAAAGTGACACACGTACCAAATTTTTGGACTTTTATTTACACATATACACGCTATATAAGATCTGGCAACCTGACAGTCATCTGATTTCGTGGACCCTCTTATTTTGAGGCCCACGTAGTTTTCTGGCTATCTATGGGTCCCAGTATATATGTTGGAACTTCATAATAAGTTGGGCTTACACACTTTTGGACTTGTGCTGCCACCTGGAAGTAATTCACACATTGCGTATGAAATTTTTCCACTTCCCAGAATTCACCCAAAATTATGTTATTTCATAATTTTTCTATTTTATAATTTTTTTTTAGGGAACCCAAGGAAAGTTTTTTTTAGAGCCGATTTACTTCCCCGGTGTAAAGGTGTGTATTCAAACGAAGTTCTCGTGTTCGAACCCCGACACACGCGCACGTGTCTACGTAGGCTCATCCATGATTTTTTAAAGGGGAGAAACATGAAAACCCGTTGAGAGAAAAAAAGGAACATTATGCAATCATTAACAGAAAAATGTAGATGAGAATATGTTTTATCCATTGTCTTAATGACTAACAAGTCATCTTTCACCTTCTTTGTTTGAAAAGGTCTGTCTGGCAATTAATGCAAGTCTTCCAAATAAGTGGACCTGTTCCCCCCCCCCTCTCTCTCTCTCTCTTGATCGTTCATTCATTATCATCGTTAATTCCGTGGTAGAAAATCACGACATAAAAATCAACCAACAAAACCAGAAATAGACATGAACATCGAACGGAATCTATTCTCAACACGAAATATTATTGTCAGCTGCACCTGATAAGACTGAACGATGACACAAACGTTATTTTTTTCCCTTATCGAACAGACGTACGTGACTTTCTTCCAAATTTATCTTTAAGCTTGTGTAGGTTTTGTGTTTACTTCCGAGAGAAAAACAATAATATGGTATCCAATAAACTTCCTGGTAATCTCAAGGTTTCTGTCAGTATGCTCGCGTGCCTGTGAGCAAGCACTTATAAATGGATAAAAAAAACGTACAATGAAACTAAGAACAACAATCAATTGAAAGCATATTGTTTAACTTTAGGGTATTGAGCAGAAGAGTTAATCTTGGAAGGTTCCCCAAATTGTAGAAAATTTTCACACTGTGTAAGAAAGTGTGTGAATTAGTTCTCATTGGACATTGCAGGCGGCAGCACAAGTGCAAAAGTGTGTAAGATCTGCTAAGTGTGTGTCAGTCCGTGTAAACTATTGATATCTCGGAAACTACGAGAGCTATAAACGCAAAACTTGGTGGACTGATAAACCTACTAAATTGTTGTTCAATGCATGAAAAATGAACTCATTCAGTCTATCCGTCTGACCGTGAGAGGCAACAATCAAAAGTGACCTGTCGATATCTCGAAAACTCCGCAAATGTGAAGATCTAAAATTTTCTGAGAATGAGGACCTAGTAAATACTACTTTAATGTGACATATATTATTTTGATTGTCATGTCCATTTATCTATGGAGGTTGAACAATTGACACGTTTTAAATGCTTCGTTATCTCAAAAATCTCTTCAACTATAAATATCAAATTTGGTGACTTGAAAGAATTGTGAATTTTCTACATGATCCTTTTGATTGGACAATGGATTTATTTAGTCAACAATCGACACCTATTTATTTAGAAGCTACTAAAGATAGAAACTTAAAATTCTACCTAATACTAACCTATGTGTTATAAAGCATCTTGATCTCATTGTCTATGACTGTCAAACAATCGACAGTTATCAATATTTAGCCTTTGATATATCAGAAGTAAATAAAGCCACAAACACATAATGTGCTGGTGCACCGAAATATATATAAGGTGTCAACTTATTTCTAGGAAAAAAAGTCCCTATTGATCCGTCCGTTTATCTGTTGTTAACAATCGGATCATTCGAGAGCTGATGATTTCTCTGGAACTTGCTGTTATGGAGGGATGTTTCTCTTTGTCTGTCAATTGGAGTGAAAAATGTACAAGTCAGCATTATAGCAACATAACCACGACTAGAAATATATACTTTCTGGGTAAAATGTATGGGAGAGCTTCCTATATTATCTAACAATTTACTAATCTTTAAGAACGCAATTCACATTTAAAATATTAAGCTAAATCTTATTATTTTTAGCGGGAGCAGTCAGATTTTAAAGTCTGTTTCAATGCAAAATTTGCTCCATTTACAAATATGGTGAAGCGTTTACAAGTAACATATTTTCTTAATATTTGTTGATTTAAGTAAAATAATAATGCTGCTGAAACGTTGCAATAAAAGTTATTCCATGGAACTTCGCCTGCTGCCATCTAGTGTCAGTTTGCTGAAACTTTCACGGAAAATGCAAGTCTGTAACCCTGTGATGTTCTTTGCCTTCGTTGTTGATGTATCGTGTTTCAGGTCGGAAACCTCTTGCTTCCTTTCGGCACATTTTTGAGTCATGAGTCAGTGATATCCTGACTACTAAGGGATTTCCTGTTGCCATTGAAATTCGATTTTTTAGCGAAGAAAGCTCTGTTGATTCTTCATACAAGATTCTTGCGTCATCATCTTTGCTATTGTTTGTCTGGTCCGTTCATTAAGTGCTTACTTGGCTTATGATCTTGCCCTTTTTTGACACGCGAACACGTGTTTTCGTCGGTTCGTTGAATGCACGGCGTGCATTTTGTCTTGGCTTTAATTGACGACTAAAGCTGCTGTGTCAGATGCTTGTCTGCATGTTTATCCGTGTTTCTTTCCTCGGGAGCTTTTGAGGCGAATAGAGTTCGTGCACGTTATAAACATTGGAATGTCAAATGGCTTACATTCATTGCTTTTGCTTTTGGGAGCGTCCGCAGAATTTTTTGAAGGGGGATTGGCAAAACGAGACGTATTTTCTCCCCTTCACTTTGAATGATTTTGTGTTTTAAGTCCACTTTATGCACAGTAAGGTTAATCGGGACTGGACCTACAGTTTAAAGTCTGATCCGAACCACTATGTGCCTCCACCGGGTATCTAACCCGGTACCCCTCGATTATGCGGTAAAATCCACAGAACGGAAAAGGTCAAGATGTCAACAAACTGAGGTATTTACTCCTTGACTCAAGAATTTCCTATGAACAATTTCAAGTCATTTTCATATTCCATCAACCAGCAAGACATATTTCAAATTCATTTGAATTTGATGATAATGATATTTTTGACACTTATTGTGCAATTTCAAAAGCCATTGAAAAACATCTTGAAGATTGGGAGGAAAGAAAAGAAACAATGATGGGTAACTGGAGGTCAGTACAGGCTGGGTCAAATGTAAAAGTGATTGTGCCTCTTATAAAATTCTTCTTTACCCTGCCTGGTACAAATGTTGGTTGTGAAAGACTCTTCAGTGTTATTGAAACTTATTGGCGAGAGGAAAAAAGTACACTCCTGGTGTCAACACTCGAACAAGTAATGAAAGTGAAATTCAATGTGGACATGACCTGTGAAGAGTTTAGACTGGCAATAAAGGACGATTTAAACATACTCGAGAAAGCAAAATCATCCCAGAAGTATGAAGGATGGTGCCCATTGGTGAGAAAGTATTTGTAATTAGCTAATTACATTAGACCCATAAGTAATTTGAATCAGTAGAGTGTAGACCCGTTTTATAAGGGGGTTATAATAGAAGAAATAACAAATAGCCACCCTTATTTTCGTTTTCTTTTTGTGTTGTGCATGTGCACCTTCAACCTATAGACTATACTCTTTTTGGTCAACAAATATCTGGTCACCCTACTCAAGATGCTGCAAAATACATTCCATAACCAACAGCCATATGGAGACTAACAAGCAGCAATCACAATGCAACTACTTGTCTATTTCAGGAACTTCTCGCCAACGATAAAGAGTGAGGAATTTATTAACTTATGTCAGGGATCACGACTTCCCTGATATGCAAAGGCGCCGCTCTGGTAACTGGCTGGAACCGAATCTTGGCAATTGATAACCTTGTGTTGCCAACATGAGAAATAGATGGGGCTGCCGCAGCTGGGAAACAACACCGACCAAGTGCTGCACCACAATGCGGCAGGTGTTCGAACCTTGTGCTTGCTAAAGAACGCAATTTAACACACATGACACGCGCACACATTCTTCCCTGATACAAGATGACTGTGCTGCTCTTCTCGGAATTTCAGGAAATCGCGAAACAAATCTCCAGACAATATTCATGTATTTTGGGAAATCATTTTGCATTGAGTTAGAATGTCTCTTTCTTGAAACTGTTAACGGTTGTGACTGATGCTTTAAATTGACTGATAAGGTGGGTGAAAACCACCGGTTTACTTTATTGCACTACAGTAGACCAACTTTGTGTTCTGACGTCATACAAAGAATGCCTGCATTGTTCGGTTTGGTTCCCTTAGCATAAACACACAGAAAATGTATTGTTTGTCAGTGTTTCTCAAATGTGAGGCGTTATATGCTGGAGGTGTATATCTTCAATAGAGCAAAATAGCATTCGGGCTGTTTGTGGAAAGATTGTAAACAAAAAATCATTAGAATCCTAAGTTTATTATTTTATTGGGTGTTCCTATGTTTATAATCTTTATGATTCGTTACAAAAATAAAAATGTGAAGTACATGTATGCTAAGAAGTACATAAAAAACTTTATTTTTCATGTATTTTTTCCAGTGTTGTTGAAAAAAAAAGTAAAGAACAAAAATAAGTTTTTAAACAAACTGTGAAGCACAATTTTGGAGTTTTTTGTTGTAAATCCTTAGTTTCTAGTGAGATGAATGTGCCTGCATAGCCTGAAATAGTTTCTTGATGTCTGGTTGTGCACTTGAAACTTTTAAGCGGAGATTCTGCTCCAAATTTAGTCTATTATCAGTGGCGTGGCGTGACTTTTTAAAAAGTGTTACAGGCTATCAGTACGACAATTATGCCTGCTAGACGTTATTACACCCCCCTCCCTTTCGGTAAAGAAAACTTGTCTTCGAGCTAGATATTTGTTCATTTCGTTCTTGTTTTGTTTTGCAATGAGCACAGTGATTTAGCCACAAACACTCCTAGAATGAACTACCACTCATGAGACAGTTACCACTAAAATCCAATGGATGGTGATAGACCCTTGTCAATTCTTCATCTGTCTCCGTTTCTTTGCAATGAGGTGCGAAGGGGAAGAAGAAGATACCCACTTTTCTCGGGTCAGTTTGACGTTTGTGTGGTGAGCACTGAACAGATGACAGAACTCCTCTCCTTCGTGGAAGGGAAAGCAATCTGTACGTACTACTGTTGCCAACTTAGTATTTTGGAGCAAGGTTTGTCCAAATCACGAAACACACCAAGGAACTATATTTTCGTCTATTACCCAACTGGTCTCAGTTGTAGTTCAATCCAGCCTTGGCTCTGCAGTATATCTCTAGTTGCTTCACAGAAATGGTATTCCTATTTTATGCGGGATTTAGCTCTTCTGCCAATCTGATGTGACAACACTGGCTGATCCGGTAGGTCTGAGCGGCAACAGGGCCCCTTAACAGACATATGAATAACCCCGTAGCACACTATGCCCCAAAGCCCTTCCCCGCTCTTTCCATGCATTGGCGCCCTCTTCTTCCTTGTTGCCTCTTCAGGGTAGCGGAACGGCCTCCCTCTTCGCTTCTGTCGGCTGCAAAAAAAATGTCTCTAGGCAATATCTACTCGACAGCAACGGTGTTCCTTAACGTATTTAACAATGTTGTCATTTTATAGAAACAACTTTTTAATTCTTTACATTTTGCTGTTACCTGCGGTAACAACCGGCTACATGCACCCCACGCCTCTGTCTATTATAGATTTCGAACGAGTATTTTATATCAAAACATATGAAACAAATGTAAGAGCTTCAGTTACAAAATCAGCCTTATTTTCGTGTTGAGTGTTAAAGCTATGAAGGCTGCTCTACACACCTGACGCAGAAATGTTCTCGACATTTCTCTTCCGAGCTGATCGCGCACCGCCTTCAAGTCGTTCGTGTACCCATGAGGGTATGCGTACCACAGTTTGAGAACCACTGGTTTATGCTAACAGAACTAAACTCAAACAAGCCTAACCTGACAACTTAGGCATTACACGGTGACGTCAGAACGCAAAGTTGCTCTAGCGTTGTGCGAAAACCGCGGGCGTAATTTGGCGGGGACAAGGGACAGTCCCCCAAAGTTTCAGGTTTATCAATGTTTACAAGTTAAGGGTATTTTTGTTAACCTTCTTGGATCTGGGGAATAGAGCAATTTTTTTTACGATTTCTGAAATGTAGCAGTCGTGTAGCAAACTAATTCTGGATAAAAATGATCGATTCTGCTTCCTCGGCCCCGGTTCGATTCTCCCTCCTCTTCATGGTTTGCCCCCATGTGACGCCCTCAAGTGAACCCCATTGACCCGCCTCACTGGCTCCGTGTGTGGGTGTGAGAGAGAGAGAGGGGGGAGGGAGAGAGAAAAAACTTGTATCTTTACATTATATAATAACTTTAATGTACACACTGACATAGGACATCGAGATGTATGCAACCACGCATCGCAGTTTCATGGTTACCACAAACATGTATTTTCATTCTCATCCACATCTTACAAGTCGGTGTAATATTTTCACTTTCATGTGTTTTTCACAAATGATTGTCTGTTCACGCTCCACCTGGATTTCCCACCCGCTCACATACATTCTACACTTTTGTCTCGGAGATCTGTGGAGCAAGACAGCGCATAACGGTAGAGAAGGGAAGGGTGGAGCAGAGCAGTGCGCGCTGCTGCAAACGGCTGGTAGCTGCAACCGAGTTTCCACTCACTTACCCCCTCACGCGTTCATTGGTCGAGCCCTCTCGAGATGCGCAGACTTTCGTTCGCTTGCTGCATAGATTCCCGGGACAGTGTGTACCTGAGTACCCCTTCAAAAGTCGTGACACTGTTCTGTTTATTTCTTGGCTGTAATTGACGCTGCACGTTCTATTGACCCCGAATGAGTCAGGCACCTTTGAACACAGAATGCAAAGATTGAACGGAGAGATCAACAATCACGTGTCAGCAATTATGGAAAAACATGATGGGAGACAGGAAGCAGAAAATCTTTAACCCCGGTTGCGCCATGCCTGTCTGCGAGTTGGTAAATCTTGCAGAAGTGACAGCAACCAGCAAGTCCAGGGCAGAGATCTCTTGTTTTGTTGTAGACATAAACTGGCTGAACCCGCTGTCTTCATAGCAGTGCATCCTTCTGTTCGAATGGTTTGTTTACATTTTTCACTAAGTTGGATTGGCGTGGAAGGCACCTTTCCAAAACCGAGCAGAGCAGTTTCTGCTTAGTCGAGCGAGCTGTTTGCTGTTTCCGACTACCAAACAGGAGGTCCTGTGTTCGCAGGGTGACCGCCCGGGGCGCCGAACCTGGATGACTTCCTTGTTTGTTTGTAAAAGAATTGTTACAAACCAGATATTTCACATTGGAAACAATAAAGCTCACTTTAGACGAAAGCATTTTCCTTACCATTTTTGCCATAACCAAAATGCTACCGTGTAAAGTGAGAAATATTATGCCATTTCAGATGCCATGGCATATTTCATGGCATTTCTCAAGGATAGAACCCGTCCTATTTGCGTAACATTTTTCGAACCAATCAGAAGTGACCTCTAGGTCACGAGTGCAGTTGTAATGGCGGCCGCGTGAGATGTAAACAACGTATCACTTAAATTTTTTGAAACACTATAATTATTCAACCGAGAGGAATTAAGCTTCGTATTAAATGGTTTTAGGTAGAGAAGCATGGCGCTGATTAAATATATACTTTACAACGTTTGCTGTACACGTATGGAAGAGTATTTTAGTTGTTTTTTCAATTGTAAACACCGTGCACTCGTCATATATGGTGTAACTCGATGTGCCTATCGTGCTGTATGTATCATACAATGTAATCTCAATAGCTAACCGAAATGTTCCATGAAATGCTTTCGTGTAAAGTGCTATCTGCTATAAGATTTTTGGAAGCATTTACATAGCATTTATGCTAGCAAAAATGTTACAAGGAAATGTTTTCGTTTAAAGCCGGCTTAACACGGAATGAAAAGAATGGAGTTTGAAAAAAGAAACAAAGATGGCAGCACATAGTAAAATAATAATAAATAAATTGTTGGAGGATAAGTATCGATTTAGTGAAAGCAATTTTTTTACAAAAAGATGTAGAAATGATGAGGAAGATGATGAAAAATAAACAATAGATGGAAGGAAAATGAAAGTGTTTTTCTATCATCCAACAAGTTCTAGCGTAAAGTCAATTAATAGACATTTTAATATGGAAATCTATCCTGACGATGAAGGTGTGTCCCATCTTCATCGTCAGGATAGATTTCCATATTAAAATGTCTATTAATTGACTGTACGCTAGAACTTGTTGGATGATAGAAAAACACTTTCATTTTCCTTCCATCTATTGTTTATTTTTCATCATTTCTACATCTTTTTGTAAAAAAAAAAATTGCTTTCACTAAATCGATACTTATCCTCCAACAATTTATTTATTATTATTTTACTATGTGCTGCCATCTTTGTTTCTTTTTTGAAACTCCATTCTTTTCATTCCGTGTTAAGCCGGCTTTAAACGAAAACATTTCCTTGTAACATTTTTGCTAGCATAAATGCTATGTAAATGCTTCCAAAAATCGTATAGCAGATACACGGAAGCATTTCATGGAACATTTCGGTTAGCTATTGAGATTACATTGTATGATACATACAGCACGATAGGCACATCGAGTTACACCATATATGACGAGTGCACGGTGTTTACAATTGAAAAAAAAACTAAAATACTCTTCCATACGTGTACAGTAAACGTTGTAAAGTATATATTTAATCAGCGCCATGCCTCTCTTCTTTGGGATTTCGATCCTGACAGACGTATTGTTTGCCCAGGGCAGCAAGAAGAGAGGAGACCAGGTGCAGAGAAACGTTTACGAGCAACGCCGAGGAGGCGGACCGCCATTCGTCCGACCACGGAATTCAAGGAAGCCATTGACCAATGAACAAAGAGAAGCCCATGAACTCTGGAAGCAGGAAAGGAAGAAAGTGAGAGACCGAGAGAAGGAGGAGGCGAGGAAGAGAGAAGAAGAAGATCGAGAACAGGCACAAACAACACCAAAACCAGCCCAGCCTACCAGAGGGAATGAAGAAAACTTCATGCCAAAGTCCAAGGAAGAACAACCAAAACCAGACACTCCACGCGAGATGCAAACCAAGAAAAGGGAATACCCCTGCGATTCTTCCGAAGTAGAAGAAGACATGGACGAGCCATTCATACATCCTAAGAAGCCAGTACGAGCTAGATCATCACCGATAATCAAGCCAATTGACCCAACAAACACGTATCAAGCGTTCTCAGATCACGATGAAGAGACAATCGAGCGACTGACAGCCAAGTTACCAGCAGTCTACATCTACAACGCAGATAGAAGCCATCAATTTGTCACTTCGGTGACAAAGGTAATAGATGACAAACAAGCCACGATCCGAATTCTACATGATGGAATGAAGATACAAGCCAACACCAGATCAGCATACAACAAGCTCATTAACCACTGCAAAGAGCACTCGCTCAGCTACGCCACCGATAAACCACGCCGAGAGAGGCCTGTCAAAGTAGTACTCCGACATCTGCCAATCGACCTACCAACAAAAGAAATACAGACAGAGCTAGCAGCGCAGCACTACCAAGTACAACAAGTTCAACAGATGAAGAGAAGAGATCCGAAAACCTTCATCAAAACACCGATGCCACTGTACCTAGTTACATTGAAGAAAGGCGAGACAACAAGAAATATATACAGCCAAGATCACCTCCTGAACTATGAGATGAAAGTGGAATCATACCGCTCTCCAGGTATACTGCAATGCCACAGATGCCAGAGGATAGGGCATTCCCAGAGCCAATGCAAGGCTCAACCAAGATGTGTGAAATGTGCAAACAATCATTTCACAGCAGAATGCCAAAAGAAAGACCGAAAACTCCCTGCAAGATGCTGTAACTGTGGAGGAAACCATCCGGCCAACTACAGGGGCTGTAAAATGTTCCAATCAATACATCAGATGAAACCAAAACCCAAGCCAGATGATGGGAAGGAACAACAGAAACAACTACCATTCAGATTACCACAAGAGAAGACACCTGCGCAGACTACACCATCGACTACCATGAACTACAGCCAGACACTTCAGGCTCCAACTGAAGAGCAAAAAGAGACAAATGAAATCATCAAATGGATACTGGCAAAACTGCAAGACCAGAAAATAAGAACGCTTATCAGAACGGCGAAAGACAAGATAGAAAATACGAAGAACGAATCAGATAGAACCGTCGCAGTCCTCCAGGCACTCGTCGAGTTCGTCACAGAAATATTCTAAACAGACAACCAACAACAACACAGATACAACACGAAATGTCATAGCAAAACGGCCCTTTTAGGACCAATAACTAATGATAGGCCCTTTTGAGGACCAAAATTCTGACGGCCCTTTTGAGGACCAAAATTCTGTCGGCCCTTTTAAGGACCACAACACTCAGTTCGTAACTGAACTGCCATCACAGACCGAACCTCGAGCGACAGTTGCAGAGGTAACAGAAACCAATTCATCGCACTACGCCACTACCACAACTATAAAACAGATGGGAGTCAAGGAAACGATGCTTGTACAGAAAAACTTCAAGAAAATTCAACTGTCAACTGAAGGTGTGATTCGAAGATTTGATACCATTTAATTTATTATTGGCGTTGGCATCATTCTAAAACTGTCAAGCAAGGATCGCTGCGATGGCGTAATGATCACACCGTGCTTTGTAAGCAAAGGGTCCTGGTTCGATTTTCGGGAATTGCACAGAAGTTCGGATTAAAAATTTAACTTGTAGATGCAGACTTGATAGGCTATCTGATTTAACCGTGAGGCGGGTGAGGGGACAATCACTGGTTTCAGTCTGTTCGGATGGTTGAATCATGTTGTATCAAACTGTAATGAGAATATTCCTGTTGAGATAGCATTTCTCTCTCGATTATGCCATGGATTCAGCTGCGGCGATTGGGTTCCAAAACTAGGGGTACAAGGTGCCAAGACGGGGCGGGGGGGAAGGGGGACAGTTTGCTTTCCCTCGTAGAAAAGATTTAGTATAGTGCGAGGGCAATTGCGGTGGCTCAGTCGGTAACGCGTCTGACTACCATGCTAAAGGTCGCGGGTTCGATCCCCGGCCGGTTCAAATCCGGGAACTTTTCTAACGATGGAAGCGGCCCCGGCGCCCACCCAGCGTCGAATAACATGGGTACCTGGGGAAACCTAGGGGGTAAAGGCGGTCAGGGGCGTGGTGCTGATCACATCATCTCCACTCACGACCGTATCAAGAAAGTGTGGGGCGTTACCCCCACACCCCCTATACGCCTTCATGGCGTGGAACACTTTACTTTTTACTTTACGTGGGGTGTAGGGCAAATGCCCCTCCTCGCCTCGTCTAATCGCCGCCACTGCATGGATTGCATTTATAACTATCGGTGTCGTCCCGATGAGCCTTTGTGCATGACGTATTTCTAGATGAGGGTTCACAGAGTACCACGGAGGGAATGCAATGGATTTGGTACTCTATTAATTAAGAAATGTTATTTATAGGAAAAACAACGTCCATGTTAATATGTGTTGGCGACTTTCCATCACTCACTGCCCTCGTGAGAAGTGTTTTTGTCCATCATTGACCTCTTGGGGTCATGGAGAGGAGTCAGGGGTTTCCTGCCGCTGATAGCTTTTTCTAGAGCGAGTGGGACAGTTACGTGCTGTGCTTCGCGTCTACTGGGTGTGTTAAAAAGATCCAGCACCCATTGTTTCTGTTCAGTGTCTTTGATAGTTGTGCCCAGTGATAGTCAGAAGAGATTCATGCCTTGCGCGCATTGTGCTTGTCGCAGGGGTGTCGTGGGTGAAGGTTCTTGTGCTGAGAAACACTTTCTGTAAGTGACTGTTGAGGATCTGTATTCAGTGAGAGCCTTTGAAGACTGTTCTAAGGAGTTGTAGTGGTCTTGAAGTGCTTTGCGGAACTTGATATGGGTGCAGGAGGGAAGACGTTCTTCGCACGATACTCAGACAAGCTGTTCCTGTTCCCGAGGCACCTAACCGTTCTAGCTTCGTCGGTGGCTTCTGCTCGCACCTTATCAGCGTGGACCGTAGTGCACGTTCTGCTAAGAGTCACGAACTATCTCAGCTCCTGCCTTGGGCCTTAAAGTTCGACAGGTATCGATCACTCCCTTCTGGAGTTGGAAACTACGTGCCAGACTTCTCGTCCCGTCACGAGGCGTGCTGAATCTTGCAGAACGGCGAGTCCCATTTCATTCGCGAGGAGTTTACGAAAGGTCCGGTGCAGAGACGAGTCGTAAATAACTTGTTCTTCAGCGCCCTCTTGCAAGGGTTGCAACCCTTTCCAGTGAACCATGAAGGAGAACGCCACCGTTGGGATAGTGCGTACCGCAACTTTGACGATGCAGATCACCATATTCGTCGGGATTGCTGCGTACAAGGTAACAAAGCACGTAATCTCATTTGAATCTCCTTACATATAAATGCAACAGTGGATTCCCCTCCACTGTGATACATTCACAAGCACGTTCTTTGTTTATATTTGGCTTCTGTACACGCATAAGTTCGACGCCTGCCATGGGCTGTTCAAACGCTGGTGGTAGAATTTCAAGGTTGCGCGTGCTTTATCGAAGAACGTGTGGAACAGAAGTGTACAGTGGGATCCACGAGTATTGCCGTGCAAATTGTCCATGACTATTTTCATTAACTTTGCTCTTACATCCTCGGTGTGTGTTTTTAGACGATGGATTTTTTGCATACTGGTGCAGAAGTCGTCAACAGCTTGTTTTGAGTTTTCATTTAATCCTTGAAGCTCTTCTTGGGTCAAATAAAGTGCGCGAACATGGTGATGGACAATTTGCACGGTAATACTTACGGATCCCACTTTACATACCAGATTTAAAAAGCGTGTGTGTGGAAATTGAGAAACTTGTAGACCATACGGTCCTTAATTTTAGTCACTTCTGTTTTGTCCATTTCGGGATAGGTAGTCCCTGTCCATTAGTGTGCATGTGTGTTATGTACGTATATATATATTGCACAAATCAGGATCTTATTGTATAAGATTGTTTGAGCCCTAAACATTAGTCTAATATCCCCATTAAATCCTAAATACGTATGAATACATAAGAAATTGGATCATTTTAGAATTATCAGGGGATCTTACGGATGTACAGCAACTCTGACAATAACGAAATGATTAGCAGAAGGTTTGGACCTAAAAGGGGATAAGGAGACAGGTGAGTGGAGAAGGTTACATAATTTAGAACTACATAATTTGTATTCATGTCCAGATATTATTAGAATCGTTAAATCAAGAAGACTTAGGTGGGCAGGCCATGTGACACGAATAGGAGAGGATAGAAGAGTTTACAGGATTCTTGTTGGAAAACCTGATGATAAGAGACCTGTAGGAAAGCCAAGACGAAGATGAAGAGATAACGTTGAGATGGACCTAAAGGAAATCGGTATGGATGGAAAAGAGTATATAGATCTTGCTCAGGATAGGGACAGATGGAAGGCCTGTGTTGCTGCAGCCATGAACCTTCGGGTTTAAGAAGGCTAGAGAGTTAGTTAGTTAGCAGAAGCATATATCATAGATTGGTTAGACTAGCGAAGCTCAAATGCCACAGACTACAATACAGAGAAAAAAATCAATTCGAAATTGTACATAAAATTGATCATTTCAACAAGATGATGCTTCAGGAGTTGGCAACTTGTCCAAATTATTATGACAACACTGCTGGTTCAGACAGTCTTAAATATTACCATGAAAATTTTCGTACTCTATATTGTTTTCGAAAGTTAGACAATCCTATTTTTGACATAATGGCCTTCTTATTTAGTCATTACATTAAACATATATTTTATTTCTTCATTTGATTTTCATTTCTATGCGCATGGGTCAACAATTTTAATAATAATTAATATTATTTTGTAATTTCTGATCTCAATTTTTATATATATATATATTTTTTTCTTTTCTTTCAATTCGAACACTAGAGTATGGTGAGAGACAGCGCACATCTTGAACTCTGCATACGTTATTGATCTGAGCACTATCAACTTGTATTCGACGTTTCCAATGACTCGTATTCCTATTTTCTTTTGGAAAGGGTTATACACAGAATATCCGTAGACCAAAGCTTTGCACATTGCGGATTTGGAATTGATACCATGCCCTCTGTACTTCGTTGCAGAACTACCGAGTGTGCAAAGAGCTGAAAGAATTGTCCATGTTTTACTAAATCTTGATCGACAACTGCGCATAATGTGCGCATAGTACGTCGAGCACAAAGATGTACCGATTGCGAATGGTTGGTAAGTTTTATACACTTGTATGTGCTTAGAGGAATTGTCATTGTATCGGCAAATATGAAAGATACAGGCTTCAATGTCGGAGTGGAGTTCTACGTGGAGTTTCTCAATGCATTAGTGTTCCTCTTTTAGCCCCAATCAATATGAAAGAATGTATTGATCTTTAGATTTATTTAAGGCAGGCAAGCTTCGGTTCCTCAGGCTTTTCTTATGACTAATTCTTTGACGTTTATTGGACAAAATAAATAGGTGTAATTCACGGGCGTCGTTAGAGGGGCCAGTGACAGAACAATTCCAACTCAGATAGTTTCACAATTACAACAGAATCAACAAACTTGTTGTATTTTATATATTCAAAGCATCGCGGTCCATTATTTTAAGAGAATACTAAAAGTTTAAGGATATTTCAGAAAATGAAAACTGTTCAGCTAAAGCTAAAAAAACTTATTATTTAACGGCGATTTTAACAGTCGGTTAGTTTTAACAAAGGTTAGACAAAAGAGTGCCTCGAGGCGATAACTCAGTGTTAATTTAACAACTTAAAACCTGACGAACGTCTTAGGACATTCACCCCTTTTTGCTTCTTTTCCTTAATAAAAGCGCAGAGGGAATATTCCTTCTTTACAGACTAATATTTCCGGTCACATGGTTTGGTGCAAGTGTACACGGAAGTGTGATTCGGGAATACTGATAACAGATGGCGTTTGTGAGTCAATATTGTTTGTAGTTCTGTATTAATCCTTCGTTGCTGATCACTTCTGAAATCATTCCATTTCCTTATTGACAATGGTATTTGATTATTTTATCTATGAATTGAAATGTTATATAATTTTACTCACTAGTGAGTATTTTGATGCCAAATTCACTATCTTGATTCTTTCCAATAGAAATGAAATATAACTATAAAAGTGGTATTGTCACAAATGCAATCTTAAATTCTTGGTTGATCATATGGTCCAAATCGGGTAGAATAAGGAAAGCAGGGAAATATCAATTCAACGAAACACAGATGTACATTTAACAGTTAAACGCAACAGTTTTCTCGACTGTTTAGCGTTACTCGCTACGAGATCATGAGTTCTAGTTTCCAATCGTACAGATTTCATCGTGTTTCTTTCCCCCTTTTATTTTATCAACTCAGTACTTCATACAGTATTCATTCGAGTCGCGATAGACAAGCAACGTAGTTAAGTCCAAGGACTGAAGCATGTGTATATTTTTAAACAGGTTGAAACTTCGAATGAAAGAAGTCTGCTTCAGACTAAGATGTGTATGAGGTTCGTTACATACTTTCATAATGACAGACTGACTGGCTGAAGACAGAAGAAAGAAGCAACACTTTCAATGGGTCTGGCTGCATTCATCTGTGCCAATATTCATGTCTGTGAGCAAGAAAAGACTCTTTTGCGTAAGTCTTGGACTATTTTCAAAGCGTACCTTGCGAAAAACAAAACCTTGAAGCTATTTGTTTTCTTTCCGCTAGTGCTAAGTCGTGTATTTACGCAGATACTGACTGTTATGTATTGACATAGAACGAGATTGTGCAGTTACGAGTATAAACGATACCGACTATTCCCGTGGATGGCCCACAAGTTTGTGTAAAAACATTGTAAAACGATAAACGATATTATTTCATAATATTAGTCACAATATATATTTCAACAGTGTATTATCCATTCTTGTAGTATGACTTACGATTTAATATATCTTATACAGATACTAGATGAGGAAGGGTTTACCAGGAAAATATATATATTCGGGTAAAAAACTCGACGAAAATTTGTCGTGCTATTATGTTTCTATTAAAATCACGTTATTCTGTACACATTTATCAATTTCTTATGTAAGGGCATTTACATTATTTACTTGAAGAATGATTTTATTCACGTTATTGTAGTAGAAACCCATTTAATTTGGTTATTATTGCAATTGGTGTTCATTTCAAATAGAAATATTAGTGTTTGTGATTTTCAAATTTGTAGAGAATTAATTTCATGTACAATGCTAGTTTTTATTTTATATTTTTGTTCTTTCTATCCAGATTATTCAAACGTCGTTTTCTGAAGCTATACAAAGCTAGAAGTTTTTGTTTTTCCGAAGTAATTTATTAAAATTATTATGTCTGCCAGTGGAGGCAGTGTACTTAAAATGAGAATTTAAAAAGGCATGCATTAGAACTGCACCACTTTCCCACCTATAACAACGTGAGAGCCAATCAGATGATGCATCGAAAAGCAGAAATGTGAATAGTGCAACACTCACCACCCACCAAGAATTGGGGCGAAAAAAATATTTTGGTATACCTTCTCGACAGCATTGGTATTGGATAGGGGTTGGGGAGTCGAACCTGTCCGTCGACCCCCACCCCCTGAAATTGGCTTCGTTCATTTTAAGTTACAATAAGATAGAAAGCTTGTTATTTTTATTTTTAATAACAGTAATAGTTAGTTTGTATTGGACAGGTTAACTATAATATAAAACTGTGTTACATCGAATAAAACAGCGTAAAATACAAGAATCGGTATATGTTTTCACATTGAACCATTTAATCCAGAGTGTAAATAGTTTGACAGGTGTACAAAATTCCGAAAATTAGATTTTTATGCGAGAGATCACACAACATAAACTTTGCGAAAGTTAGTAACACAATACAATAACTATTCATTTCAGTGCATTAACTCTATGAAACGTAAACATCTAATGATAAACGTTGTGCTAGATATTCGCATTTCATGGATCGAGTAGAAGTGTGTATCTCCCAATGATATAATAAAAATACAATAAATTTGTAATAATATTGGTGTATTCAATAGTAATAATCATGACCACGAGAATTATTCTAATTATTATTTCTACTGAAAAAATTTCTGGTGACACGCATGTTCGACAGCAAAATATTTAAGACTTTCAAACGCTTGTTTGTACTCCATGAAACTAAAAGGACTACAATTCTTCTAACTTTCTATTCAAGCGGTGCCAAGTAAACAGCAAGGATGAGGACACAAAGAATGAAAAGTGCTTATTGTTACTTCATTGCAGCCTTGTTGCACACAAAGTACGATAAACTCTGTGTCAGAATTCAAGGCAAGTAGAAGAAGATAGATAAAGACTTTAATCTGCTGTATATTCCTAAAATATCCATTATCGTCATTTACCCTCTGGGGAGGCTTTGGTCTTTCAGATAAACAAACCAGAAATACACAGAGATAATAGCTTCATGAGAGACTGGCGGATGATTAAGAGCGCTGCTTGCGCCTTGGGATGGCCTCGCCTATGGAAGAAGCGATAAACTATAAGGTCATGAAAAGACATTTGAAGGGAAACTAAGAACAAATTAACAAAGAACATAGAGTCGTGTATGTTAGCGACATACCCAGCGCCAGAATATTGAAGTGCAACGATTTTTTTAGGTAGGGACTGGATTGGGAGGGGAACCTTTTATAACGTTCGGGACTGAAGAAAAATCGCCATTAGTGTTGCCCACGGGACGAGACGGGACAGGCTTTTAAAAATTCGAGACGAGACGAGATTGACCATGTGTCATAAGACAAACGAATATTTTCGAGACGAGACAGCATTTCCACGAGACTCCACGAGACGAGACAGGCCAAAGTCTCGTCTCGTGGGCAACACTAATCGCCATTCCCTAACCGGGACGGAATATTTTCGAAAATCTGAATTCTGCACACTATTTCTCCTTCAAATGATTGTTTTTGCACTTGTGGAATAAAAACTGATAATTTTAAGAAATTTCAGATACTATAGTGCAGAAAATAGCAATAAATCAACCGATTTTACTACGATCCATTGGAATTTCTCGACTGTTCGGACGGCTCCCGGGTTCGATACCCGATGGAGGCACATTGCACAGTGGTTCGAATCGCACTTCAAACTGTAGGTCCGGTCCCGATTATCGTATGTGTGTGAACTTAAAACAAACTCGGACTCTACTATTTTAGACCCCGAAAAGCCGGGAAATCATTTCTGACCTTGATAATTCACCTGCCGTCATTTTGAATTACTTTGAAAGTGAAAACATGGATCAGAGGTACTATGAACGAGAGCAGATTAAGTGCTCTCGGTTTGATTCTGTACATCTTGAAATAGTACAAAAGAAAAACGAAACTGCTAATCAATAAATTGATAAGCATTTATGGAAAGGAAGCAATGCTAATTCATCTATTTAAATAGTGGACTAAGTCTGAATTTGTCTACAACGCCAAAGTATTTTCAATTGAGTTTGAATAAATAAAGGTTTCTACGACTGAAGATATGAAATCTTACTCTGCCCCTGAGAAAAAAAATTCTGCGGTCGTCTTGATATCTGCACGTTACTTACTCGACTCTGCTTATCAAAACCAATGTTTTTTTTTTGTTGTTTTTAATGAAATATTGGTTAAAGAACGAGGTTTATAGCCTAGAATCTTGAATAAGCTTGGTAAGCAAATATATCCTTTCGCAATGCTTATAACAGGCACTACTAAGACGAAGCGAATCTAAGTAGGACGGATATTAAGAAGGAACTAAACGCGGTCGCTTAACAGGAATCACTACACATTTTGCGTTAGGTTATCAAAAGAGATAAGGCTTTTCACGGAACAGCACGTGCTGCTTCTTAAAACACATTCGGAACTTCTGCCTGAATATATATAAAATCCCGCTGGACAAGGAACCCTAATGAAAGGAACGTCTGCTCAGTTTCCGGACGAATAGCAAATTCTCGCTACTTGCGTCGTCTTCTTTTAGACGTTTTCCTTTCACAGAATATTACGTGGCTCGAGTCTTGGAGCTGCTTTTGGCACGTAGCGGAATGATTGCATTATTTGCTCCGTCTCTGCCAACAGCTGTTACGAAAGGTGGATTCGAAATTCCAGGTCAACGGGAAATTCTTTGTTTACCTCAGTTTTCCTTGGAAGATGTGAGATCCACACGTGGACAAATTGCAATAAAACAAATATACTATTTTAATCGCCACTTCCTGGCCGATTTAGCACCAGGAAGTGATGAAAAGGGATGCGTCGTTCGATGAATTTCCGAACGCCAGACATCTTTCGAATGCTGTTCTCAATATGATGTTTTTCAGGGTTGCCAGATCGAATCTTAAAGAAAGAACAGGAAGTTTTTCTGTGTTTTCATATGGATGCAACTAGATTGTCAGCGTTGGAAGAACTCTATTGTTTCTCGCAGTACTCAACAGTACGCCTTACCTGCTATTTTATCATAGCTAACAATAAACACAATCATTTGTGCTAACGAAAGAAATATAAACATACACGAATGTATGATCACGTTATGTACACTGTACATTTGTTCAGTATCTCCTATTATTAACCTGGAATCATCAATGGCGTCACCATAGCAAACTGATGAGCCTCCCCGATGGCGCAGTGGTAGCGTCGTCTCCTTGTATTCAAGGGGTCCATGGTTCGATACCCGGTGGAGGTACATAGTGGTTCGGATCCCACTTTAAACTGTAGGGTCAGTCCCGATAAGCCTTTCTGTGCATAAAGTGGACTTAACAATTTATTCATTCATAGCAAACTGACTTTTGAGGATGGTGCGGGCATTTTTTTCTTCAGAAATATTGCACTGGAGATGTATAGCATTTTTTTTTAAAATAAAGAAATATTAGCTATAAATATTCCACGCGATAATTTTAAATCGTTTATCCCATGTCTGAGGAAATGTTCCAATCCTTCTTAACTTGAAAGGTTTGCACAATGGATTTTCTTTGATAGAACTTGGATGTGATGATGTATTTAAGTCGTGTCTGCGTCACATGGAAGCCAGGAATGAATGCAGTAGGTCCTGTGTGAGACTTTGGGACAAACTGTCTTATGTTTGACATACGTCTTAATCAGAGAAGCTCAAATTTGAGGTACAAAATAATTATATCAACCTACAGTACGTTCGAGAAAGTACTTTTGGTCGAGAATGATTGTATTGGAAGTCATAAATTCAGTTACCACGTTTTGGCACACGAAAAAGTACACAATTTGCTACATTTTAATAAACATCATCGTTATTAAACTTGAGTCGAGATTGCGTGATGTTGTTTTAAAAGTTTTGTAGAAGGATATGACAGGGTTTATAATACTAGGTGTAAAAGTAATTTTGAAGTTTGGATAAACTAATAGACTCTTTGTAACGTAGCAGGAATTGTTAATTTGTGAGAAATGACGTCTTGGAAAGTTGTAAAAGCAAGGGGGGTTAGTCAAAGGAAGGTTTATTATTGTTATTACTGTAATTATTATTATTAGTTACTACTGCTACTACTTCACAAATCATAAAATTCAAATGAAATTGAAAATACTTTGGCGTTGTATACAAGTTCAGACTCTTCTACTATTTAGATAGGAATTGCATTCTCCGTTCTTCCTTTCAATAAACTTCTATCACATTGTTGATGAACAGTTATTTGTCTTTTTGTACTTGTAACAATGCACAGATATCAATCAGTCTAAGACTGTCCTTCATGGTACCTCTGATCCATGTTTTTACATGCCAAAGGGTATTGTAAAATAATAATAATAATAATAATAGCTGATGTAACTTACGACCTGTAAGTCACAGAAAACAATATTTTTCGTTGCAAAATATCTGTACAATTTCACCATTCAAATTATATTCTCTTTCCAGAAATCTGGGGTGGGGGACACCTTGTGTACAAGTGGAATGTCTTTTCCCCGAAGAGTTTATAGATGTGTAGAGGAGAAAGGATATTGTGGAAGTCCTTAGGCATATGTGGAGGTGTAATTATGTCGCCAAAGCGCCAAAGCTAACCCACCTAACGTACACGCAAGCACGTATCGGGCTTGCACAACAAGAACTTGGGCCACAAAATGTTATGTGTGACTTGAACCGAGTGTGACATATTCAGCAACAAACAGGCGAATCAGGACTGCACGATGACATCTTCTCACGCTGCTGCTTGTTTGCTTCGAAAAGGCATTCATTCCATACATGTCTCCTTGAAACGAGAAATGACCTATGTCAATGTCAAAACTGTCGCTGGATGTGCCAGCAAGACATAAGCTGGAGTCTTAATTCGGTTAGGTATTGTCTATTTCGAACTTCTCCTTAAAATGTGGGGGCCTCCCCGATGGCGCAGTGGTAGCGTCGTCGCCTTGTAATCAAGAGTTCCCGGGTTCGATACCCGGTGGAGGCAAGTGGTTCGGATCCCACATTAAACTGTAGATCCATTCCCGATTAGCCTTACTGTGCATAAAGTGGACTTAAAACACCAATTCAACAACAACATTCCTTAAAATGTGTGCAAGGTGATTATACATTATTGGGCACATTTCAAGGATAAATAAAATAAGAACTAAGTACCCTTATTTAGTTTGTTGTGTTTAATAGAGCATGTTTAACATATGCGACTACCAGGACTTCTCGTAAAGGCACCTCGCACTCAATCCACGTAGTCTTCGGAGACCGGTGGTCTGCCAGCATGAGTTATCACAATGATCTGTTAAAAAGAATCGCGAATCGGTTCGATAATTGATGAATTAGTTCTTTAATTCCCTTTATGCACCGAAAGGCTGATCGGGAGTGAACCTACAGTTTAAAGTTGGTTCAGAATCACTGTGCCTCCACAGGGAATCGAACCCGGGACTCCTTGATTACAAGGCGACGATGTTACCACTACGCCATCTGGGAAGCCTCGATTCTTAAACGAACGATTCCCCGCCAGAGATTATTGCCTCCACATTTTGGTGCGGACTTGACCAAAGGCAGTGTGGACAGGGAGAAAGAAAGCATATGACGTCATTAGCTTTCACGACACTTCGTATCCCGATAAGTGCCGGTGCATGAGCGCGATTCCGTGGAAAGATGTCAAGGGAGCAAAATAATCGATTCGACCTTTCTTTTCTGGAACACAGGTGACGTCCAAACATGTTTGAGCAAAACGTTACGTTTCATCCCCCGTCGAATTTCGTCATCGGTCCGGGAAGCGACCGATTGCGTTCCTTTCCCGAAATGACTTTTCCTGTGTGGATGAAGAGAGAAAGAACTACGTGGCTGTACCATTGTCGACCTGTAATGATTCACTCTCCTAGTAAGGTTTACAGATCAGCGCTGGTCAGCAGCCCAGAAGTGTTGCCAGGTGCTAATATTTTATTCAAACTCGTTCTTCGCATCTAAACTGCTCTGCTGATATAGATCCCTTATTTTGCCTGGACAAGATTCAGCCCAGGTTGTTCTACCACATATTACATAAATTTCATCAGAGCGTGATTGTAATGAAGGTGTCTCAGGTTCGATTCCCAGACAGGTCACCAGTGATTGGATGACGTAGTGGTAACGTCATCGCCTTGTAATCAAGGGATCCCGGCTTCGATGCCCGGTGGAGACACATGGCATAGTGGTTCAGATTTCACTTTAAATTGTAGGTGCAGTCCCGATTAGCCTGTCGGTGCATAAAAGTGGACTTAAAACCCAACTCAATCAATCAATAAATAAACTGTAAGTTCAGTTCGGTAACCAGCAAAGTCGAAAATAAGTGATGAAGCTATCATTGTCTCAAAAAAATACATGAAGTATTAAGTCCACATTTCGTGTACACCAGACCCATCTGTTGGTAAATCTTCTAGTTGAGTCAATGGACACGCATGTGTATTATAGTTCTTACTAAACTTTACCGTAGCGTTGTCTCCCCACTTCCCTTTCTCTACATATCTTCTCTTTCTTTTTCTCTGTCTCCCCACTTCCCTTTCTCTCCCTATCTTCTCTTTCTTTTTCTCTGTCTCCCACTTCCCTTTTCTCTCCCTATCTTCTTTCTTTTTCTGTCTCTCCCCATTTCCTTTTTTCTCCCTATCTTCTCTTTCTTTTTCGGTCTTCCCACTTCCCTTTCTCTCCCTATCTTATCTTTCTTTTTCGGTCTCCCCACTTCCCTTTCTCTCCCTATCTTCTCTTTCTTTTTCTCTGGCTCCCCACTTCCCTTTCTCTCCCTATCTTCTCTTTCTTTTTCTCTGGCTCCCCACTTCCCTTTCTCTCCCTATCTTCTTTCTTTTTCTGTCTCCCACTTCCCTTTCTCTCCCTACCTTCTCTTTCTTTTTCTTAAGTTGATGTAAATAGTACCAGGTTCTTGGTTTTGATTTCATTTTTGTTGTTCAACGTCGTTTTTCTGCCATTGTTAGCTAATCGCGACGATGAGGATGATTTGATGAAGTGACACAAAGAACATCCATGCCCAGGCAGGAATTCGAAAGCGGGGCCCCTGGCTATCCACTCTGCCACACAGGTTGGCTCAGGTTCTTGGTGCTGAGCCTGTCATCTGCTTGGTTACAGTTAGGTTTAATTTCATGAAGATCGCGTTGCGTAAAACAAAGTTAATGTCAATTTATTTGGCAATATCTTTGCCTTCGACTGCAGTCATCGACAAGAAAAATGAAACGACTAAGCCCCGCGACAGGTTAACCTTGCAGCAACTTTTCGCATATATAGACCCAAACGTGCGCACAGAAAATAGTTCCGCTGCAATACTGCGGATTTTCTCACTGTCTGTGATATGAACAGCTCAGCGGTTAAGGTGAGACTGGAACAGGGATGCTGAGTGCCGCTCTAGAGTGGATTGATACATAAAACCTGCTGCAAAGTTAACCTGTCGCGGGGCTTAGCTTCCGTATATGGTGTTGTGTGTTGCATAACTCTGCGGGATGACCGAACTTGTTATCGAACCTCGCTCATGGTTGTGAATTTAGTTGACGCATGTGAATTCAAGGGGTCCCGGGTTCAACCCGGCAGAAGCGAATAGTGTTCGACTTCCACTTAGATTGTAGGTCCCGACCATAATAACCTTTCTGTCCATAAACTGGGCCAAACTCAAAGGGGGAAGAGATTTATAGATGTCCCAGTTTTATTGCTGGTGACTGTACATTGATTGATTGATTGATTTACATGATTTTACTTCGCCTTTTGGGCCACTTTTGGCTAATTTGCGAAGATGAGGATGAGTGATGATTTGATGAATGGACACTCGCAAACATCCTGGGAATCTAGGACAATTGTAATGGCGGACAATTGCGATAAAGCCAAAATCACGGACAATTGCGACGAACAAGGTGACTAACCCACAGGTGCACCTATAACCTAAAAATGGTTATAATTCAAGTTCGTTTACAATCTACCTTGCCAGTCTCAAGCCTGGAGAGAGGTGTTCCCGATGGCGCAGTGGTAGCGTCGTCGCCTTGTAATCAAGGGGTCCCGGGTTCGATACCCGGTGGAGGCACATAGTGGTTCGTATCCCACTTTAAAGTGTAGGTCCATCCCGATTATGCCTTACTGTGCATAAAGTGGACTTAAAACACATCTCAATCAATCAAGCCTGGAGAAAGTGTGAGAAGAATCAGTGTCTATTCGAAAATATCGATACATAATTCTCTTGTAAGAGGCATTACACGGGGTGTTAAACAACCCTTCAATTTGATAGATTTAAAATGTCCACCCACCTGCACGGCGAGTATAATCCTCAGTTGGGTTTGTTTTGTCAATATGTGCTTGTGGATGTCCCTACATTCACATTATTTTATTACCGTTCATTCCCATTGTGGTGATTAACAAAAATGTATGAAGACTTGTACAATGTACCAGTATGTTTATTTTATTATAATTAATGGCTGTTGATTGTGTACAGTTAGTTTGCAAGAAAATTTCCAGCAGGAAGTAACTAAAAAGTAACTTAGTTTTCAGGTACCAGTAACTCAATTACCTTTAGAAAAGCAATTTTCCGAACACTTTATTATTATGCTTTGCATTGGATTCGAACCAGGAACTGGGCCTCTGCGATGGCGTAGTGGTAACGTCGTTGCCTTGTAATCAAGGAGTCCCGGATTCAATTCGGATCTCACTTTAAACTGTAGGTCCAGTCCCGATTAGCCGTACTGGACATAAAGTGCACTTTAAAAAAAAATCACACTTGAACAAGGAACTCTAGGTATCCCCGCGCTACTTCTAGACAAGGAATGTCTGTCCGCGACAATATTAGTTTTTTTTTGCATCCATTTCCGACAACGTCACAATTTCCGCTAAGATCCTGCAAACTTTCGTGCAGTGGATGACGCGGACTTCCACCGAAATGATATCACCCCCTTTCAGCGCCAGACGAATCAAAATGAGCCTCGCCCTGGCTACACTGAGACATCAGAAAAGGCGTAGCATGTTGTCATTGCACACACGCACCCACCTGGCGAAAGAGTTGTGTAAAAGTGCCACTACAGCGACGCCACCAGCCGGCGAAGCTTGCAACTACAAGACTTTTTAGTGTGATACCACGTTGCTGCGCGGCAGACGTTGAAACCTCAAGGTGTGTGTTCATTCGCTCCGACGAATGTCTCGCATGGAACTACAGTGCGCGTTTGTGTTTTTATTAAGTGCTAGGTAGCCCTAACTGTATTTATTTATTGAACACAGTGTGGTAGCTTTTTTTTTATCTGGAGTTGTAGCTACTGCGAAACGTTCCTAACGAACTGGATCGTGTGCGTGTAATATGTACGTGAACGGTGAAACTTTAGAAACATTGTACTTTGCTAATTTTGTGGTGGAAATAGCAATGCTTGTTGGTGTGGCTGCATATCAGGTGAGTTCATTAAATCTGTTGTTCAACAGTGTGATGTTTCTTGTACAATTTTTCTTGAATGAAAATCAAAATAATTTTAAAATTATGTTTATTGTACAATTTTTCTTGAATTGAAATCAAAATACTTTTTAATCACTAACAAGTTACTGACTTTGCAGCAGAGAGCTGATTCTAGTGTGACGTATGTGGATTTTCAATTCACTACAAGATTTGTGCAAATATTTTATAAATGTTGATAATTCACACCACTTGACAGCCAGATATGTTGCTTCAGAACTTCAATCATTAACCTGTAATGAACACGACAGGGCCAGCGAAAAGTGAATATTCGACAAAACAGTATTCAGCCGGCCGGTGAATATACTGAGAGCTCTAACCAATATATCAATGAAATGTCTTTATTCGCATTCGCGAATACCAGTAGTTAAGAACACGTGTGTAATAATTTTATTTCTAGTAAATATGGTTTTGCATTGCATAAAACAATCGTTGCCCATATAAACAGTCCTTTTTTTTTCTGTTCTTTGCAGGAATTTCCATATTTTCTCTAGTCATAAGGAACTGAATCTCCTCAAAATTTAAGTTATTCCAACTCCAGACATTTATCACTCAGCGTGAACATGCTCAAAGGCGTATAATTCGGATTTCTACTCCCCTCCCTCCTCCCAAGACGGGAAAATGTTATAGCTAAATAATATAGTTTGCCAATATTATCCCCAGCTGCCCCAATTTATTTATGAAGTCTGCTTCCCTGCTCCTATGTAATTGTAAATTTACAAACTTGTAATCTCGATTTCTCGTTCTGATTGAAAATTCTCAGTCTTGTCATTTCGATTGTGTGATAAGCATCAGTCTCCGGGAGCTTTATCGTGTCCGAATTTCAACTCGTAGTGGTAGATTGTAATCAGGCAGGTTTAAAGGAAAAGTTAAAATATCACGTTCTTAAGACTCGTCAGATAAAAAAGCTGTTGAGGAGAATTTGTGAATTTATTGCAATGGAATTTTCACTAATGTACTTTGTTTTGTTTCTTGAAGTCCACATTATGCTCTGATAGGTTAAAGTGAAATCCGAACCACTGTGCAATGTGCCCGAACTAAGGTGCCTTGAGTACAAGGCGACGACGTTACCACTACGCCATCTCGAGACCCACTTTGCTACACCGGGGGTGTTAGTATTTTTTTTGTCGGGTGCCAATGTACGATTAAATAGTTTATAACCCATTTCATTGTTTTGAATACGTGGAGGTGGGCGTTTAGATTTGTAAGCTAAGCCAGTAATTAGTTCCATTAAGAATTATTATTATTAACAACAACACGACAAATTAGAGTAATAATTATTGGGTGGGCTTTGGTCCCACGGGTCCGTGTAAGTTGGCACCACTGCACGCCGGTAATGTCCAGGATTGTCATGACACGTTGGACCTACTTCCTTGCTCAGCGAATCTGTGGATAAGTATGGTCACAATACCTCTGTTCATAAACCATTCCTGCGCCCAAACAATCGAATGTGACTTGCATTTCGCGATATTTGTTGAACACGTAAAAAAAACTATCATACCGACCCATGACTGGCAACATTGACGAAGAGCAGAAAGTGCTAATGACAATGCCGGATCTACAAATATTGGGCCCTCCCGCAAAATATTTCCAAAGGGGCCCCCTCTACCTACATACCTTTACACACACATACACACATACGCTGTGGGTGTGTGTGTATAGTATATATATATAATATGCGATTGCCGAGAGGTGTTACAAAGCTAACCGCCTATGAACAAATGGATTGCGGCGGTTTTAAGAATTCACTGAAATTTTTTTTCACGGTTAGTCTTTTAAATTACATATTTACTTTTCTAGAATGAAGTATGTGTAATTTGTTTAAGCAAGCGTAAAAGAGGGCTTCTTAAAGTACTCGATGTTAGCAAAAATATGATTATAAACTGGGTACACAACCCTACAAGTACTGTACTTCTGTGGGCGACCATGCTTATGGGCCCCATGGAGTGTAATAGCCTTCAAGGTGGGTCCCGGACAGAAAAAGGTTGAGAACCATTGGCTTGGGGGGAACCACATTGGTGTGTTCCAAGTAGACGCACAACATATTGAATTCAACACATTTTTTAAAGAAATGGAAAAGGGGGGGGGGGTTGATGTATATACGAGTAGGCTATTTGATACTGTTTTCTCACACCTGGAAAATGATACATTTGTTACAATCATGCAGTCGTAAGTTGTTTCTGATTCAAGATAGTTTGATGAAACCTTCACCTCTGCATTGCTAGTGAAACTCTAGCCTCATTTGATTCTGTCTGACTGCCACGCGGGAAACCTGGGGTGGGTGTCTTAAGATCTGAATTTTTCCGGCTTTGTCCCAGCATAAAGCTGCTCTAGGGCCCACCCAGCCTTAAATTAAATGGTACCCGGGGGATAAACGCGGCCGCAGCGTGGTGCTGATCACATCACCTCCAAGATGGCCGACAACGAGAACATGTGGGGCCCTACCCTGTGCCTTCATGGCACGGTGCTACAGAGATGCACAGCATAGGGAACTTTAACTTTACCTGTATATATTGTATTCATTTCTATACCCCTGAGTAACCGAGTTTATTTTTTACATACGCATATACGAACCTTCTACTATGTCAATGGCTGAGGGGCCCCTAAAGGCTTACTTGTCCCCGGGCCCCCCCTCACTGCGGGGTTTCGCGGCTTGTAGATCCGGCACTGGATAATGAAGATTTATGTGGTTCTGAACACCAATCGCTTCGAATTTTTCCATCAGTAGTCCATATTTGCTGTACGTAGTTCTTGTTGGCTACAGAGTGACGCGGCCTTAACATTATGGAACAGTGGCGTACTCGGGGAATGTTGATGGAGCTTTAGGTAAATGGTTAATACTTCTTGAAGGTTTACACGTAATTACGAGGTGGAGTGATTGTAATTGGCCCTCGGTTATCTTTGAATTCGTATATATTAATGTCACTGCTTAATGTATCCTTTTTATTACAAGTTCCTTTCTTTTCCTTCCAGTTCAAGCGTATGCTGAACAAAGAACTGAGTCACTTCTCCGAGTCTAGCAAATCAGGCAACCAAATCTCCGAATACATCTGTTCTACGTTTTTGGGTGAGTACTATATATTTTCTCATTACATAATGTTATATTTTTAAATTTCTTTATACCATAAATGTACTTTTGTGGCAAAATATAAAATATTCTATCTTGTGTGATTTTTGACACCAATGGCGCAGCTATAAGGACGCCAGGGAGGCCCACGGTAAGTCGTCCCTTCCTACTAGGTTTCTAGAAAATATTTTTTGTTATTCAGCGTTGCTCTTCTCCCACTTTGGCTAATCGCGACGATGAGGATAAGTGATTGATGAAATTGATGAAAGGACACCGGAATTCGAAGCCGGGAACCCTGTCGTCGTAGGGTGGTGTGATAACCACTACACCACGAAGGTCGGCAATTATTTTGATCGTCAATACATAATGTCATCATTACCATATACAGTAGTACTATACAGTATCAACTTTGATCTTCTGAGGATTGTGTGTAGCTCCTTTCTCATCTTCTAGTAGGGTCCTCTCCCGCCCCTATTTTTTCTGAAGTCTCCACTGCTTGATGCATAATTTAAACGTTAAAAAACATCTATTCTGTTCTGATATTTTTTAAAAAAACAACCTCTGTATCAGTTCCCATCCAGAAACCATTGTTGCGACTTAGAATTTCATTGTCATTTTTCAAGGTCATCTCCATTTCGTTGCCACATTGTTGATCAAGATAAGAGTTTTCAAAAGGCCATTCGGCAACTACTTCAAAGGAAAGGTGAAAGTCCTCTGCGCATCCTCAATGTGATCTTGATGTATCGACAATCGGACACATCGCTGTAGAAATGGAAATGATGTTATTTGAACCACACCAACAGCACAGGTCTGGCTGACAGATGACAGCAATGCATTATGCAGAAGCTAACATTTGAAGACTACGTCTCGCGGGCATGTAAATTTCCAAGGAATGGCAATATTTCTGCTTTAGAAACAGCCAAATGATTATTGGCTCTCACCTTCACAAGTCTCAGGCCAGTTTTACATATTTCTTTTCAGTTTACTGATCCTCGCCTTCTCAAGTCTTTGGCCAATTTTACACATTTCTTTCAATTAGCCCTCACCTTGTCAAGTCTCTGGTCAGTTTTATATTCTTTTTTCTTTGGGGCAACTGACGTGCTACATTATAATAGTGGCGTATTCAAAATCGCGGCTGTCGGGCTTGACTCTCCCAGAAATATTTTCGTCCCTCTGCAAAAAAAAAAAAAAAAAAAAGCAAAAAAAACAAACTTCTAGCACATGTTAACTTAAAAATTCAGGTTTTATGAAGTAATAACCCCCGACACTTAAGATTCCCTAATACCCCCGACACTTAAGATTCCCTAATACCCGCCGGCACTTAAGATTCCCTAATACCCGCCGGCACTTAAGATTCCCTAATACCCGCCGGCACTTAAGATTCCCTAATACCCGCCGGCACTTAAGATTCCCTAATACCCGCCGGCACTTAAGATTCCCTAATATCCCCGGCACTTAAGATTCCCTAATACCCCCGGCACTTAAGATTCCCTAATACCCCCGGCACTTAAGATTCCCTAATACCCCCCGACACTTAAGATTCACTTAACAGCCCAGCAAACACTAACCACTATGTCTAAAAAGCCTACACGGATAGGCTTTGAATATGCGCAGAAACGCCTCTGTTTTGTTATGGCGTTTCTCCATGCTGGCTCACGACAGAAGACGTGAACGACAACGGCCAAGAAAAAGGGGTTCGCCTGTTACGTAAGACGTGACGACGCAAAACTTTTGGCGCTTGTACAGGAGTACGCCGCAGGTTAAAAGAGAAAATAGATATCGAGTGAGAATCGATCGAGGACTCTCGTCAAGAACTCGAATCGCAGAAAAGAACTGGCCTTGCAGATAGATGCGAACGGAATTGCGAAGTAATAAAAATGAAAGTTGACCAGCACTGCTGTATAGTCACCAACCGCATAATTTCAGATTTTACGGGAAAAAAGTATCACTAAAACAAAACTGTTTACAATTTTTTTTAAAAAAAATTGTAAAGAAATTTACAAATAAGTACTTTGGTTGTTAGTGAACCGTGTTGTTTTGCTGTCATACAAGAAGCAAGGAAAGTTACGACAGTGGCGTGCCCAAGAGGGGGAGATAGGTGGGGATAATACCCCGCCCCCTTTTGGTCAATATTCCTAAAAGAGAGAAAGAACGCCAAAGACAGAAAAATATGGTAAGGTTAGGAGCGATTACTAAAAGAAAGTATACGTAACCCATGCCTTTCAAAAGTTTTGGGCATTTAAAGCAAAACTCTTGATAATTGATGTCCATTGCAAAATAACAATACTGAACTACATATTACATACTACAATCTTCATTTTGAACAACTTTTTTTGTTATAATTTTCAAGCATCTGTATCGTCTCTCCATTGTTTCTAGAAATTTTCATCTTCCTTCGGGCACTAGACTGTTTCAGTGGAGTATAGCGCACGCCATCACCTCGTAATCAAGGGTTTCCGGGTTCGATACCTAGTGAAGCCACACTGGTTCGGACCCCACGTTAAACTGAGCGTAACATGGACTTGCAACAAATTTTGACATTGTTTGAAGCTTGGCGTATTTCACCGTGACCCGACGTGACCTTGGCTTGCAATATGGGAACCCAATGCATCAAGAAGTACGTGACGCAGCTTTGTTTATTTCCATTGACCTCCCGCGGGGTGAGGGATGGCCGTGAGCTTCGTTTGGCGGATTGTTTACGGTTTCCGTGAATAACCTTTGCGTCACATGAGGTCCAAATATACCGAGCTGGCGCCATTATGGATGCGTGCACGATGCACAGGGAACAGGAAGAGGACAAACGAAATCCTGTTTATTTTCTTAGTTGCATTGCTTTACGTCGCCTATACCTCTGACATTGAAAATGTGCCGAGAAGCATTTCGTAGACGATCATGGAAACGCACCTAATCACTGCCAGTCGAGCGTAATACACTCGCGATATCACGTGCTTGTTGTTCCATCATTTTTGTATTTTCGTTATTTAGCGTTGCTTTTCTGTCACTTTTGGCTAATCACGACGTTGAGTATTTGAATTTAATGAAGGGACGGACACTCGCAAAGGATACAGTCTATTTTCAAGCACAGAGTCAGAACATGTTGCCACGTCCTTTCTTAAAAAGAACGCAGTTTTTACAAAAAATTGCTCTCAGAGTATGACAAAGTATTCTTTGTTCATTAATAAGTAAAATCAAATCCAAGTTTTAACGAATGATTTTTAAGTATGTCTCACTTCTTACAAAGCACTATACATGTTTGTATAATACTACCGACTGTTTGTGCAAAAACGTCACTTCTCACAATTTAACCTTATATTTTTACAATATTAAATTACAATCCATACTTTTTCACTTTTTCTCAACCCCACCTAACGAAAAGGAACAAGACGCAACATCGTAACCTATAGAAGCAAAGTTCTCAAGATGTACATTCTCAGGCAAGTCACTATATTCTCTGACATCAGGAATAGGCTAAAATATTGAACCAACACAGCAATCACCTACCAAGTTACAGAGATTACAAAATAGCAGGAACTGTCTATTTGTCCAGGAGGAAAGAGGGTGTCAGTTTAAAACTGGTGGTAATGGGTTTCTGCTCAAGAAATTAGGATGATCATACAGTATATATGCAAATATACAATGTACTTGCGCATTCTGTCCTTTAACTCTTTTTTCCCAAGCGTTCAAATTTAAATGTTGTCTTTAAAGAACCCTAAATGGATACTTTTGTGTGTGTAGAGTAGTGTGGTCAGAGGATCATACCCCCTTTTGTCCTAGTATTCCTTTTTTTTAAAAAAAAAACGTTGAAGGCAGGAACAGAGCAATATGAGAGCTCACTACTAAGAAAAGTATACCTAATAGCCTCCTTTCGAACATCCTGACCATGCCACTAAGCGTGGCTGTTAAACCTTCTTCCTCGAGGACTTGTTTGTTTCTTACTTTACATCGTAACGATGAGTGCTGATCGTGTAAAATTGATGGCAGTAACAAGGAGCATCCATGTTCAGGCAGGACTCGAACCCGAATCATCAGTGGCGAGATGGACTGAAGTGGTCGTGGGTTCATTGTTTGACATTCAACCTTTAAACTGTAGCTTAAATTGGACTTTAGCCGAGGATCATGTGCCATTCTTCATGCCAGGGCACATTCCACGAATGAAGTCTGTTTCGATTCGGTGCACTGAAGCTCCCACTCAAACATTTGCCGGTCTACGTTTACAGCAACAAGACAGTGATATATCCCTCTTCACGTGATCGTCGGCTGCTTCTTCTGTGTGCACAGTCCTTCACGGGATAACTTGCTACGTGCGTCGCTACTCGATTGCTTTTCCCCTTTCGTAAAACGAGAGAAGAACAGGATTTCGGCTTGTTCTTGTGTATTCAACAACCTTCTTCTTATCTCCTTATTTGCCCTTTGTATTCTGTTGCTTTTCGATGTTCGTTCCCGCACCGCACGGAGTTGAGTTTCCTTGCACTTTGTTTTTCGTCTGTTTCGTTCGGGTGTCTTAATTTTTCACTGTACATTTTTACCATGTGTTTAACTGGCTTAAACGCACGGCGATGAAAATAGGCTGCTGGGCAGAATTGCGCTGGTGCCACATATGGGCAAAGCGAGAGTGGGACAAAACTCGCTGGTTCCCGCGCACTGTGTGGCAACGCTAACCGGGCTGCGTTGCCTAGTACGAGCGTCAGACCGTCCTCTCTCAGGGACACTTTTGTGTCATCTCTGGCCTTTCGAGCAAATACTGTCAGTTTGTAACACGTGGATTACAAAGACCAACTCTATAACGAGATATTTCTTTCTCTTAAACCTCCGAACACACGGGGTTGTGCTACGACGTGGCAACAGCGCGAACTTCTGACGCCCGCCTAATTTCATGGCCGTGCGGTTAGTTCTCAATGTATAAAGTTTAATGACATTGGTGTCTGTACGTACATACAACTCCTAACGCATTGTGAAAATCGATTGTTAAAACATGCTGATAGCACCAAACTAAACCCCCCTCCCCCCAACCAACTAACATGCGTTATTTTCAGTTACAATTTCAATAATGCCTATGTTCAGTGGCGGCGATTGTCACTTTTGCCGCCGTACTATGGCTTCTTATGCTAAAGCTTGTCTACTAAGAGAAAGTAAACTGTCCTTTCTCCCCGCCCCCCTCCCATCCCTCCATTCCAGTTTTGTCATCAAATCGTCGCTACTGCCTATGTTGTTAGGTTAAAGTGAATGAGCAAAAGGAACATAAAGCGAAAGGAAGGAAAAGTTAAAGGAAGGGGAGAGGAAGTGAGTGAAGGAGAAAACAAAACAGAAAACCGAAGATAAGATGTAGTAAAATAAATTATCAGCAAGAATGTATGCAAGGCGAAAATATAGAGGAAGGAAGACATAAAAACTGAAGAAATGTATATTGAATCTATTTCCACTGCATAGGAAAGGTCATTGACATGTTTCCAGGGCAGACTCAAGCTGACACCCCCCTTTAGATCCGCCACTGCATCTGCCTGGCCATACGCCACAAGATCAGGTGCCGTAAGCAGTAGCAATTAATGTTTAAAAAAAATGACGTCAGAACTGGAGTGTAGCTCGTGACACACTTCTAACGCCACGTGTAATTTCTCTCGTGAAAGATTTTCGTGCTGCATTCGATTCAATTTCCCTTTTCATGAAGAGAAAAGAAGAAAAAAAGAGCTCCCCTACAGCATTGACGTCATTCGCCTGGTCGAGGTAGTTCAAGTTCACGAGGTCTCGGGAACGTCAAGCCGATGCTGACACCATCTGCAGGCCATCTCGGAAAGCTTGCATGTGATTCTACTAATTTTGCCGGTAACACCAAATTAACATACTGCACGGATGGTAAACGTGACTATTGATGAAGGATGCGTCTGGAATAGGCGAGGAGTTTGTGGGAGGATTTCATAATACTTTGGAGTGTTTTTGTTTGTGTTTTGTTTCGTAAATGTAATGCGTCATTGCTACAGGATGTATTTTCGAAGTCTTGTAAAGGGGTGTTCACGAGTGATCGATGGGAACGTAAGGGGATATTGTTTTAATACATACCGTGAAGTTGATCATTGAATTTGACGTCACAGTTGCTGTCCAAATGACGTTCTCAAGTGAAAGTACTGAACATGCTACGTGACTGATTGAGTTTTCTTGACTTTCGGTACAGGCAGTGTTTGTAGCTTTTAAAAAATTTTGTCCACTTTTCATTGAGTTAGTGTTTTAAGCTTTACTGGTTTGGTAAGAGAAAAGATTGAAATTTTTGAATTGGTACAATGTTTTCTTGACTTTCGGCAGTTTGTAGCTTATCAAAACATTTGTCCAGTTTTCATTATCCTGAGTTAGTCATTTAATCTTTACTGGTTTGGTAAGAGACTTAAGATGTAGGTTTAAAACGTTAACACGTATGACAAATAAAATTAACCTCTTTTTACTTCCTGCAATAATCAGTGCATCCCAAAGACTGACTGCAAATCAAATGGCGACTCTTGAAAACTCAGTTGGCGCCATCTGAAGTCATTTAGGTGAAGTAATAAAACTCTGGTCCAGCAAAATCCTTGACATTCAGTCTTACTCCGCCCACTTCTTTCGAAGAACATCCGGAGGGTTATTTCTTGCACCACGTAGCTACTTCGAACGCTCTTCGATCACAACAGAGGTGCGGCGTCGATGTTGAAAAATTGGCAGAGTTTCATAGGTTGCACGAATGGTCACGGGAGGGCGTGTGCTCCTTCTGTTTATGAAGTTCAGCCAACTTTCTGGCCCAAGGTCATTTATCTAGTTTTTTTTAGTTGCCTTTTTCCTTCTCTCCTGTATTCTCTCTGGAATTTGCTTGGCAAAGAACTGGACTGGCTGCTTTAGTTTATCATTCTCATGTAGCTTAGCAAATTCGTCATCTATTGAATCAGGCGATGATTCGTCAATATGTCCACTGCTGCAAGCCTAATTGTATGCACAACAAAAGTGAAGGGTATTTTTGTTAACCTCTTGGATCTGAGGTTCGTGTTCTGCCCCTCCCTCTTCCCTCCACGTTAGGCCCCAAATTACTCTACCGGCTTCATAGATTATGGCCCGTGGGCCAAACCACGTTTTTTCTCTCATACACCAATGATCCTTCCAGATGAAGGGCGCAAAGTTTAACATTAGGACTTTTAAAAATTGGATACTCCTGTGTATTTTGCCCCCTTGAGTATTCCCCCAGACAACAAGCTCGCATAGTGGGATCCATGAGTATTTCTTTGTTTTACGTCACATATTTATACCGTTGTTTTTTCGCGGCATTTACGGCTGTACAGTGGGATCCATGAGTATTACCGTGTAAATTGTCCATCACCATGTTCGTGCACTTTATTTGACCCAATAGGAGCTTCAAGAATTAAAAGAAAACTCAAAACAAGCTGTTGCACGGGAATGCTCATGGATCCCACTGTACAATCTTGTTTACGATTTACCGATTTACATAGATCAGTATTAAGTAACTGGGTCCAAGCCATAAACGCGATTTGCTGGTGAGTGAACTAGAATGCTTATAGACAATAGCTTGTGAAAACTTGCATGCATATTAGAGCACAGAGTAGAAGGTGCATGTTGTCAAGGTCAAACTGTAGACACTAATAAAAGCTGCATATATGAAAGTATGCCAGCTATAATGAGGAACCTGGTTTATATAGAAAGGCATATCATGACGCTTTTCACGCAAAGCAATATTATAGAGGCATGGTGTAATACTCTTTATATTGATTTGTTTACTCTCACTAGAGGCGGGTCGATATGGCCATTCTGCGGACTATTTCTCGCTACACTTCAAGATCTATAGGAGTAACAGTAAGCATATTCAGAAAATGGGATGTATTTTCCCTTATTTTCGTATATCCCAAATACTTCTAGTAGGATACTTAAAGACATAGACCACAAGGTCACAATAAAGAAGCAAGCACTTGAGAAAATCTTGAAATTTGGGTAAATATATAGTTTGTCTGCCTCTGAATTGGCATCACACCAATCTACCAGAAGCTTTTCAAGTCTAACACCTGCCTTGGGAATGGCGGGAGAGTCCATAGTCGTGCGTCATTTGTTTGCAGCCCCTTCTGGAATAGAGTTAAGGTACTCAGTTTCGGACACTGTCCGCCAGATGTTACCAGGTGGGCATGCTTACTATTTTGAGACGAGAACCCTTCAGTGTTCGTGTATTTTTAAGTTTTGGGGGCGTATTTTTGTCGCTATTTTGGTACACTTCGTACCATTATAGGAACCGAAGTGTGAGAACTTCTACTGTTCATCACTTCTCAGAAAAACGTGTTCTAGAAGCAGCATTTCACTTTAAAGTGTGAAGAATTTTCTGGCATAGTCTAGTGAGCAAGACGTAAAAAAATAATATGCAGATGCTTGTTGTTCTGATCGTAATTTTAGCTTGCAGGTGACGTGTCGTGCTTGTTATTTCTACCACCTGAAAATCAAATCTACGGAGAGAAAAGTACAGTGTGATGCAAAAGTATTGCTCGGCAAGTTGTCCATGACTATTTTTATTGATTGACTTGTATCCTACGTGTTTTTAAAGAACTGGGTATTTACATATGTTGGTGCAGTGCTTGTCAGCAGCATTGTTTTGAAACACGTAGTTCGTACAACAAAGAATAAGTGTGGCTAATTTGCTTGGAAATACTTATGCATCCCAGTCTACATTGAGTCGACCGCGTTGAAATTAAAATAAGTACATTCTTTAAGTTCTCCTGAGTGCAGAATCTGCCAATTTCCGCAAATATTTTCCGGAAAGTTTTCCATTCTATGTGATGAAGACACTGTTTTACACAACGATAGCGGTTTGAATACAAATGCTCAATGGAATTTCTTCTCGGAATCTACAGTGGGCGTAAACAAGTGTGAAACTATTATGGAAATATAGCTTGGAATATTGATGAATCCTCGTGAATATACAGTAAATCTCAAAACAGTTTGGTTTTCACAGAATAAATATTTTATTCGTATTGAAGAGGCAAGATATGTTGTAGCCTGTGTCTGAGATGTGTACGTTTTGCAGATGGATGAATTAGATGCTAATCAGCATTTCGTGTCGCTTAGATCATATTGAAAACAGTTGTTGCCAGGTCGTGTCAGAGCACGCAAGGTTGCAGTAAATCTACTCGCTTGATCTTTTGCTCCGAACTGAAACGCAAGGGAAAATGGTTGGAATACCGGTGGAACGTTGAGCAATTCGTTGGAACAAACGTAAGCCCTTGCACAATTTCTAATCAGGTGCCTCTTCTAAGATTAGAGACAACAATTTCAGTTGTACACATGTAATAATTTTTTAATCATGTAAAGCATTTAGAGTTTGAATTGAAGGATATTGTTTAAAAAAAAAATCAAGAAGCTATTATACAGCGAAAGTAACTAAAGTGTTTCTATTAGATATTATTCATGAGTTTGAAGAACCAGCACTCTGTGGTTCCATTAATTGGATGTACATATAGTAGCATCTCAAATATTTCATGAAAATATAATTCTGAAATTGTAAGGCACAAGTTAATATTAAAAATTACACTTCTACGGTTTCTTAATACTGTATTTCAGAAATTCACGTGCTACACTGCGTAACTCATGTGACTTTTCAAACTTTTACCACAAAATTTGTGGACAGCGCTTTAGAGAATTTCTTTGAACGAAAGCACTTCCAAGCATTGTTATATAATTTGGAGGGCTCAATCTCCGTAGCAATACCTTTCATACACGCACATATACATATATTAAGTATCGAAGGTATTGTTATCAATTCCAAGTTGTTATTTATACACGCGCGCAGGTACAGAAATCCCTATAATGCGAGAATACCGTTTTGATGTTCCGAGAAGTTGGCAACAGTGGCTTAATAGCCGCTCTGGAGGCGGAAACACTGAAAAGTACTAACGAGCCTTTTTTGTTTCGTTCGTGAAAAAAAAGAACACATCGTCGCCCAATTAAGAGATGGCGCATGAGTGTTATTAATGGTGGCACGTGAATTGTTTTGATTGGTGAATGTTGCACGTATTATACCAACCTACAATCTCTACTATGGAGTAACTAGTTTTCGACACTGTCCATATTTGGAAATGAAGCGTTGTGTTATTATGTCCGGTGCAGGCAGGTAGGAGGCTTAACCGAATGAGGATATGAATAAAGAATTTGACACTCCTTACCGTAAGGGTTGCCAGGTTATCGTAAAAAATCTCAGGGCACATTGTAAAATAATTTTCTTTATGAAAAATTCGAACTGGAACTAATTCGATTCATCTCTTCAACCCAGGTGTAAAACAATTAATATAAATTATGCAATAAATTAAAACTTTAATGCTCACCGGCGCTTCAATTTAAATTGTATATTACTTGAAATGTAAAATAAACAAAATTTTAGTATTCTTTAGATTATCTCTGCTCTTAACAATAATATACATAATATTTAAGAATACCCGGATTCGATATGCTGTACGAACGCTCCTGTTCAGTGCTTTACCTTGCGTTGTATATACTGTAGATTCAGTAACGATCAATCTCCATACATGGAATATATAATAACTGTTGATAATCTTTTCAGTGTAAATTAGTTGAAAAATAGTATCTTCCTGTTAATAAACTTACATTTACTCAAGGAACATATATAAAGTTTGTCCGCTGCACACCACTACTGTGAGTATATCCTCGCGGAGTTGTTACCGTGAAAAACTGCTGTCAGGATATTAAGCTAGATCTGTTGGCCGGCACCAAACTAAAAAAAAACATATTCAGTTAGATCTATAATAACGTAAATTATAATGGATGGCTTAAGCAAGGGGAAAAGATGGTTTCCGGAGGGAAGAATAGCATTTGTAACGTGGCAGCTTCGATTCTTTGTACTTTTTCTGACTACTTTTGTTGTTGATTCCTGTACTAAGTTATATGATACACGTTTTACTGATGACATTTATTCAAATGTGAAAGCCATTTTTTTACCCAGGAAATTCAATGTTAAATTGTTTTCATCTCAAAAAAGTAAGATTTAGCACATTCGTGGCTTCGGCATTGTGGTACGACAATATTTCTTGGCAGTCCTTATATCTACTCTTTATCATTTGTGGTACACCCTGAGAAATTGTATTTAATTTGTAGCCAGAATATTTTTACGTTTAATTAGCTATTCTGAAGTCTCTTCTTAAATGCAATGTATATTAACTCTTGTTATTTCCTTGAGAATAACTTTATCAAGTACGTGCATACAGTTCAGACAGGATCTTAGGCGCGTTTTCATTTGATCAGCTCTTCTCTGAAGTACCAGGACAAATTATGTAGCCATTTTCTGATTGGTCTATCTTCAGTTTGTCTTAAACACCCTTCAAATGAGCTGACCGAGTGATTGCGCTTGATAGCATGGTACCAATGCTGAGATTATGAGACTCGCCTGTTGCATACTGCACCACGAGGCGGGTATGTACAGTCACGAACACTTATGGGTTGTAATGATTCCATTGAGTTGTTGCAACCTGAAGTGTCCGTGACAGTTGAATCTGGCGAATCCGATATTAATACGACACCTGGCAACCATGGCTATGTAAGGTCATGGTTGCTCAGCCAGACTGGCGACAACCGCCGATCGCGTCGACCCCAGTTCGAACCTGGTGGGAGGGGCCTGGGGCATCTTCCTTCCTACCTTATACGGCGTTAAAGTCAAAGCTGTTGTGGATTGTTCGATGGGGCGTTTTCCAGTGTGGCGACTGCGTGGGAATAAATATCCTGGTGCCGAGTTTCGACTGCACCCTTCACTTACGTAACTTGGAGAATGGGTCATCAGAAGGAAACATTCCTACGCCCCTGGCGATGCTCTGGTAGCTCAAATCGCAGCCATATTAATTCTTTGTGGTGCTTGATGTTTCCATGTGCGTCCTTAATGACTTAGTATGCTCTGAAATTTGTATCTTTAAAGTCTCATGTAAGGGCATCGGTAGACAGAGGCTGTGCCCGAAAGCTCCAATTAGCAGGCTTGAAGTATGGTCTTTGCGGAAGTGACGTCACCTAGCGCAGTTCGAAAGCGCCAAGTAAACGAGCAATCGAGCACGCAGTAAGCTTCAATGCACACTTGCTCGCTTGTTCTTCATTTGTTCGAAGTAATGAAAGTTGAAAGTCCGCCAGGTGTTGCTTGTAGTTCTTGTGTTGTTGAAATGTAAGCAGAATAACTTTTAAAAATGCTACATGATTTCTATGTTGTGTGTATAACACGGGGAAAACTATGTTCTTGGTTTTATCCACTGATCGTAATTGGCGCTGTAGTGTCGAAATGCAGTTAGAAAGATTTTCCCTTTTAAGTCCATGGCTTCAAGACCACATTGCAAGCTCATACTCGTATGCTCTTGCACCTTTCCGGCACGGCCAGTGATAGACCTTCATTAATCCGTGCTGAAAGGAAACTTGAGTGTGTGAAATGTTCTGCTTATCCTCAATTACGCCAAACAAATACTGTGGAGGTAGCCATGTTGCGTAAAACAATTATTACTCGCTATAATTACTTTGTGTTCTTATGCTTCTCCACAATATTTGACATAATGTTCACGATCAATATAAATGTCTGTATTTTTTGAGTGAATAAATCTCTTGATGCCTTTGAAACCTATAGCTAGAGCATTTTACAACTTTGATTTCCGACATTACTCGCATCATCAAGGTATTTCGATGGAGATGCATTCCTTTTTTTAGCAGCCATGAGTTTTGAAGTCCACTTTATGCACAATGCTAGGCCCTAGTTGTGTTCCTCCTCCTGCATTAGACGTGTTTTTTTTATTTTTTTTATGAAAGCTGAACCAAAGAATTGGGATGCCCCATTAACCCCTCCCGTGGGCCCCACTGACTGCTTGGAAACAAGCTGGCTGCCCACCTGTGGCAATTCCATCTTGTCACGTGACACTAAAACAGAATTGACTGATCAGAGGTGGTGACAGTATCATGTGATAAGACGAGGAACATCACTGGACAATGTTCAAGTGGATCCAAGTTGTATGAATACATGGTTTTCCTTTGATAACACTTGAAGGAATATGATTATTCGTGGATGTCGTTTTGAGAGTTTAATCAAACACACCTTGTGTGTTCTCTGAGTAAATAAATCTTCTGATGTCTTTCAAGCCGTGTTTTGTAGGTTCTTCGTATTTCGATACAGGACAAATTCGCACGGCTCGTAATTGTTGAGTAGATCGTTTATGTACGTTTCAGTTGACCAATAATATTGGAATAGACTTTGCCGGTCTGGAATACAGATGTCTGTGATTCAGCATGACATTTTATACCTTCATGATTTCTCGCAAATTTCGTCTTGGGTTACGGTCTGAGCTGCAATCACTATTTCCAGAATTAGCAGAAATATTTGCCAAATATGGCAGTTTTCTTAGAAGAAAAAGAGAGAGAAAGGAAAGCGTAAGAGACAGAGAGAGAAGAGTAAGAAAAGAGGGAGGGAAAATGGGAAGAAATGATAAGCCTTTTAATGGTTAATTTAACTCCTGTGTCTAATATATGTTGGCTTTGAAAGAGAGGTAGCGAGAAGAGAAAGGTGGAATGCTTAAGAAGTGAGAGGGGGCGGGGAGAGATTGAGCAATTGGATAAAAAAAATAACAAATTTAGTGAAATTCATATTGTTAATGTTTGATCCAAAAATCCGCCATTAGTCAATCAAACCTAGAAAAATGGCCCAAATACCGCATTGTATTTAAAAAATATGTACTCTAAATAGAAAATGTGATGTATCTAAAAAATGCGTAACATTAATTTCATGCACATCGTGATTCTCCCACTTTTGTTTTTGCTTGGCACCTACAAGGGATAAAAAATGTAATTACATATATGTAAATCCGGGCCCTAGTCATGAACTCATGATAGTTCAGAGTACTTATTCCAACATGATGCACAGAGACCGGCTTTTCTGATGTGACGTAGTCGAGAGCTCCGTTCTTATTGATCATGATAGGACGCCTTTCCCCAGAGCCCGTCCTTGGGCGGAAACTGCTGCTCATAAATGGATAAGTGGATCAGGAAAGGGGTGGGGGGATATGTGTCGTTATTCCGAATATCCTGCATACCTAGCCGTCAATCTCGGAAATCATTTATGGTCGGCGGATGTGAAAGAATTGAAAAGTTCCTGCATAGCTGAAAATGCGTGTGTGCGGGGAACATTCCTCGGAGTCATCCAGGCGGTCCGATGACCCGCTGAATGACAGTGGTAACAGGATATTGGGAGAGAAGTTGGGAGATCAGAAAGAAACAATTCAGCCCGTTGGCATGCTCTATCATCACGGCCCTGCACGAAAACCTATTGCGTAATTGGTTAACGTGATGATAACTGAAGAAAGCGGCCGAAGAATTCAGTGTTTCCAACTATATGATATGGGCTCGAATCTGTACATTTCTTAAATCCTTGACTGATTTCTGTTGGTTGTGACTGGCAGAGAAACTTACGTTATATGTTTACTCTAAAGATAAACTTTATCGCAGAAGAAACTGTGACTCATTCTCGACAAAAGCTGACCACGGTGTTGTTCTTCCTTGCAAGCTATTGAACATTCTATCTAAAATTATGGCATGCCACGCGCTATTCATCTGCCTTCCATTCACATCCTATTTAGCAAGACAAAATATCTTACTGAAAGGTAGGATGCATATTTCTGCCACTTTCTTATGCATTCGAATTCAATCCAGTTATTTTCCAGTGCATCGCATTGTTTAAGAAATAATGAACGTGTGTACTAATTCTCTTGAATCTGCCAGCTTCATGTTACAGCAAACAATCCATTGAAAAGAATGCTTCACAACTAATTCGTCCGTATGTCAAGATCAGGAAAATATGGACTCGATCACTGGCGTACGCAGGATTTTTTTTTGGGGGGGAGTTGAAATTTTAAAGGTGGATACTACATAGTTGCCTCCTAGGGGATCGGCATGCAGAATAAGATATTCCGAATATTTAGAACTTTCTACTATCAAAGTTATCTGGGATAATTTTAAGCAGGTGTGCATCTACATTTTTTTCCCCCAGAGTTCTTCACTGCTTAATTTTCTCAAACTTGCGGATGGGCAGGGCCGGATTAAGGTGGGTGCTACTGATGCTGCAGCATTAGGCCCATTCCTGAAATAGGCCCAGATGAAAGCAGACGAGAATTTTCCGAAAACTGAACAGTTTTCTTTTTGCTATACTAACCTGAAAATAAATCTTAGAATGAAATTTGGAGCCCCAATTTCGGACGCCTGGACACAGTGTTACTTATTATACAGTTACTATTATTCTTTGCGCTGTGATGTAACTATAACGTCATTGTGTTTATTGTTCACCGAAGATTTCAAACATCAGGCCCAATTTCGTCTAAATCCGGCCCTGCGGATGGGTCTATAGCCTCATCAGCCCATCTCTGCGTACGCCAGTGGACTTGATAATGTAGCGTAGGCACAATAAAGCCCACCAATCTCTCCCAGAACAGGCCTCGCATTACGTATTAATTAACCGCGTCGAAACGTTACAATTTATTTAACTTCCCTCGCCTTCTCGTGGGACAGAACCATTATTCTCAGATTTTAATGGTTGTTCTTTCAGATCGAATGTGTAAAGAACAATCAGCTTTCAAGGCCACAATGCAAACAATGCCATCACCAACCGTAAGATTTATGAATAGAGATTTTATTACTACGTGTTGCCAGGGCATGTATTCCTGGCTGCAATTTGTTTGCATTTAAGTGCAAGGGGAGGTTTGAGTAGCATGTAGAAAGATAGCTGAAATGACATAATACCTGACGAGTTGGCCATCAATTGTACGATTTTAAGGAATTAGAATCGCATTGTTTTGTTTGAATCATTGAACCTCGCTTTGCGTAAAACGCACGTGGTTGAATGTGATTGTGGACAATTTGTCTCGTAGCGTGCAAGAGCCACTTCTAGGGTCACTCATGACGTGTTTCAATAGTTGAACCTCGCTTTGCGTAAAATGAACATGGTTGTGTGTGATTGTAGACAATTTATCTCGTATTATATTTGAAGCTGACGGTCAAGGGCTTCTGATGATGTGTTTGGATCGTTGAACCTCGCTTTGCATAAAACAAACATGTTTGAATGTGATCGTGGATAATTTGTCTCGTATTATATTTGTAACTGACTATACAATCAATGGTCTGCAAGGGCTACTTCATAAAAGGGAAATGTATGTGCACCATCTAAGCACCTCCAAATATATAGGATTTAGTAACGTTTGAAGAAGACTGTTACTATTTTCATTAATTGCTAACACTGTGCGTACATGTCCCTGAGTAGTGCAGTGGGATGAACAAATATTGTTCGGCAAATTGTCCATCATTATTTTCATTAATTTTTCTCTTGCATCCTACGTGTTTTTAAGGAATGGATTTTTACGTGTGATGATACAAGGGTTATTTAGCAGCTTTTTTAGGGTTTACTTCCAATTCTTGAAGATCTCATTGGTTAAAACAAAGATAATAATTTGCTTGATAATACTTTTGCTCCCCACTGTACTCTCATTATTATGCAGATAACTCTATTTCTGGCTTATCTTTAGCTCTCATAATACTGCTCCCTTTCAGCAACAGTAGGATTATTGCCCGAGCTGTTATTTTTAACATCCATCGTTCCAGTGGCGTACGCAAGGGGGGGGTTACGGGGTTTAAACCCCCCCCCCTTGAGCTTGTGAAATGTTATGAAAAATGCTGTGGAAAAAAAATAATTAAATGGCCAACTTACCACAGTCAAAGATCTAGGACAATACTATTACTATTACTACTACTAATAATAATAACAATAATAAAAATAATAATAATTTGAATTATTATTTCCATGCAACACGAAGAAAAAAGCACAGTATTCCAAACACATGCTTCTTTCAGAGAGAAAGCCTTGAAAATTAACATGTATTCTTGAAAATAAAATATGAGGGCAACTATGATTTAAAAGAGAGAAAGCTTGTTTTGTATCTCAGTTGCAACAATGTTCAATACACTGGCGTACTCAGGATTTTTTTTTTTCGGGATGGGCTGGAATAGTAAATGTGGATAGCACGTGGCTTCGTTTTGGAGGGCAGGATGCATAATAAAATATTTCGTATTTTTGGAGCTTTTCAGTCTATTAAAATCGTATTCAAAGACAAAAATGGTAATCGGGATTCACTTGAAAAGAGGTTTCGCATTTACACATTTTGATTTTTTAAAGTTCTTAACGGATTTTTATTTGAAAATTCTGATTTTCTCAAAATTTCGGTAGGGGCTGCAACCTCATCAGCCACCCCTCTACGTACGCCAATATTCAATGAACATGTATTTTTTTGTGTGAACAATGAGAATTAACTAAAGAAAGTTCTTGGTTCGTTGTAAGCGGCTAATGTATAGACAAAGGCTAGGAGGACAAGAACAGTAACCAGTCCGCCTTCCCATTGTTTACCGCAGCATGTTTGAATGTCTCTCTTTTAAAATGTCTCACCTTGTTGACTAGACATTTATTCAAACGACAATAAGCTTAACTATTGTAAAATGTTTTGTTGTCAAGAACAGAGAGACAATCCACATGTGAATTATCGGGGACATTTATGCGGGGAAGAAGCCGGAAAAATTCCAACCAATTCCGGGAATCGAACCCGGATCTCACGCGTGGCTGTCAGACGCTCTACCGACCAGACTACCGCAGCTCCTTGGATGAGTTCCATACTTTGATTATTTTAATTTTTTTAAATATATTTTCTTGTTTTTATGGATTTTCTTCACACCTCGTCTCACCTCGTTGACCAGACAATTATTTCGTAACAAAGAAACAAAGAAATGCTCGCAGAATTTGATAAAAATCGAATGACTAGAAAGTGATATTGTTCTATTGCTTTCGTAAATACTATATTTATGTAGATCTCTAGTACTTAATAGTAGTAGTGGTATTAGTAGTATTATTAGTAGTAATTCAGATAATTAATTAATTATAAGTATTATTAATTAATTGTGATTATTATTATTTAATTAAAGTATAATAAAACAATGGTAATGTGAATTTGGAGAAAGTTTTAGAAATAACCCCCCCCTTGATAAAATCCTGCGTACGCTACTGCATCGTTCCATTTTATCTCTTCTCTCCCCGTGCAAGGGACCTTCACCTTCACAGAGAGGCGAAACATTAAAACTGGTTGGCACGCGCGGGCAAGATTTCGTCACATCCTCCTAACAATCGCTTGTGTGTTCAGTTCGAGGGTCCCTGTTTTGCGTAATACTTGAAAACGATTCGTAGCACTTGTACAGTGTGATCCATGAGTATTACCGTGCAAATTGTCCATCACCATGTTCGTGCACTTTACTTGACCCAATAAGAGCTTCAAGAATTAAAAGAAAACTCAAAACAAGTTGTTGACAACTTCTGCACCATCATGTATAAAAATTCATCGCTTAAGAACACAGGATGTAAAAGAAAAATTAATGAAAAAATCATGACGATTTGCCGAGCAATACTAGTGGATCCCCCTGTACCAGATTTGAACATAGGACTTTTATTATCACATTGCGATATGGTGTAGGCCACCAAGGTCTATAGATAGCACCGTTTAAAGTGCTATACTATTGGTTATCTACATACATTTATTCGCAGTGTTCTGTAAAGGTAAATTGAGCGCAAACCATTATAAATTGGGCTTTTGTGGAAAATTTTAAGGAAATGTTCGCTAAAATTTTGGATGCGTTGATGGAAATGTAAGTTAGGGCGAGACTAAAATTGCCCCCACTCCTAAGTGTGATTTCTATGTTTGCAACTGACAGAGGCCGGGACTTGAAATTAGGCTTTAGGTGGCAACGTCATAAGTCCAATGTTGAGTCGAGATCTCGACAAAACTCGTCGACCACAGCTCTATGAAAATATGAAGTTGGAAAGTTTACTCGAACTAAGAAGGAACGATCAGTTCTACTAAATTAGCACCGAACATGAATTCTCAATAAGCAGTGAGTGAGAATTGTGGATTTAAGCCAAGAATAACAGAGAGAGAAGTAATCACGTTCCAGAACCACACGTGCTAAAACTGGCTAAAGAGACGGTGGATTTCAAAATCTTCTTTTCTTCATTCGTTCCGAACGTAGAAGTCAGCACGTGGTCAATGCAGAGAATTTACCCTGTGGGGAACGCGCCCCGCAAAGCGACCAAACACGATTGCGTCTGCCCTGTGACGTCAATATCGAACCCGCGCTGACGTCATTGTGATGCTGCTGCCACCTGGGGAGGGTCGATTCCGTGGTGCACGCGACCAATTAACGAAGGGAAAAGCTATTCTTCCCTGATATCGCTTTATAACCCAAGTTATTTTTCATATTACAGAAATGATTGCTCCAAGCCTTTTTTAATGTGGTGCTTCACCCAGAAAGAGCCATTCATCGCGGCTATTTTTTAAAACGATTTAGTTTTTAGGACCGTGTGCTAATTGAGCATTTACTCGTACCTGGGAAGGCATTTAATTAGGTCGTAATGGATTAAATTGTATTCAATATCAGGTAGGGCTGAGCCGATACTGATGTATCGGTATCGATGAGTATCGGTTGACTTTCTTTTACCGATACCAAAGATTTTCAGTGGCTAGAAGAGCGGGCAAAGGCAACAGCTCGTCTTAACATTTGTCCTTTTTAAAAGTTCGTTCACCCTTCCTTGTGACAGATTGGGAGACCAGCACAGGAAGTTCCATAGATTTTCCTAGAAACACTGGATAAAACCCCACCCGCCTGGGAAGCAGATGTCAAGATCAAAGGCCAGTGGCGTCTCGTCCCTTGGGGCTTCCGGGGCTTAGCCCCTAAAGAAAAACGGACGTATTGACGTAATTATCCATCACCATAACGCATAACTATCACACAGTCTTTTAAAAGGCGATTTTTACCCATGTAAATTCGTCGTCTGCTGCAATGGATACGACAGCGCTCCTAGCGGCATTGATGTCAATTATCGCTTTCCGGGGCTCGTCGCAAAGGAAGGCGTGGGCTACACCCACCTACGCTACAGTGAAGGTCACATGCTAGCAGAGAGAGGAGGGTAGAGTCCAGTGGATTTGAGTGCTGATTCGGGGCTAGTTCCTTCGCGTCGCGTTCGATCTCGCGTGTTGTTCTGTAGTGTTGTGGTGGCTTTCATTCGCTATGTTTGAGTGAGTTTGGCAGGGTTGATGTTCGAACACAAATTGATGAAGGACATAGGCTGTCAATTACAAGACACAATGAATTTGTCCGGAAAAATAGGCATATATTAAATAGAATTATCGATTGCTTAAAATTCTGTGGTCGACATGAACTTGCTCTACGAGGACATAATGAAAGAGAACAATCTTTAAACAGAGGCATCTTCCCAGATTTATTATCCCTTCATAGAAGAAGGAAAACTAAAGAGGGAACTTCGTGTTCTTTATTGTAGTGAAGAGTTGAAACACATAATCTCGATCAGTAGATTGCATTCATTTTTTATTTAATTATTTAGAGGGTACGTTTTCAGAAACAGTAAAAATGACAAACATAGTTTTAATAACTCCAGTGGCAACAGCTGAATCTGAACGATGTTGCAGCACATTGAAGCGTATTAAAACCTGCTGAAGAAATGCAATGGGACAAGACAGACCAAATGCCTTGACACTTGCTTACAATAGAGAAAGAATACCTTTCAAACATAGAGGGCTTCAACGAAAAAGTAATAACAAAATTTGCTGAGCAGAAGAACAGGAGTCAACGTTCGTAGAAAGGTATGTTTCACAACAATACCTGTTTCTTTTGTAATCATGTGAATTGTCATTATATTTTTAATTCTTTAAAAAATAAGCCCCGGCCAAATTTGAGGCCACGAGACGCCACTGTCAAAGGCATGGGTATTTTAAGTGAATTCTGAACCTAAACGTGACCATGAGGGCATGGGACTGTTTAGTTAACGATGTGGGAAATCAACCATTCATTGCCAATTCTTGCTTGAAGCTCGTGGTCGTAAGATAGGTGGATGATTTTAACCCCTCGCCACGCTAAAGCCGGGTCAGGTAGTTGCGGAGTTCTTGGAAAAGGGGTGTGAAGGTCACTGTGAAATTAGCTTTATATTATCTAATTCAAGCGCGAACGGGAATCAGCAATTTATACTTATCCTCTTCACTTCTGTCTTTCGTGTGACTGCCGGTATCGGCCAATGATGGCTATTTATTTCCGCCGAAAGATGGCTCCCTTGGCGGAGTGGTTAGCACATCGCGCTACGACGCCAGGGTTCGAATCCCGGCCTGGGCATGGATGTTTGGGAGTGTTACATCATCACTCATCCCCATCTTCGCAAATTAGTCAAAAGTGGCAAAAAAAAAAAAGCGAAGTAAAATAAAGCCAATCAATCAATAATTTCCGCCGAGATTAGATTGGGAACATGCGGTTTTGAATGACAGTACTAAGAAAGATAAGTTAAGGGACTGGACCTACATTTTAAAGTTGGACCCGAACCAGTATGTACCTCCACTGAGTATCGAACCCGCGATCTATTGATTACAAGGCGACGGCGACACCATCGGAGAGGCCCCTCTAAAGATTTATGTACACAACCACTTACAATAATCGACAAAATATTTAGCAGGAACTTTACTTTTCATCAAATGGACGTACCATCATTCTTTTTGTCATTTAATAAATATTTACTTCTTTGGTATAAATTTCCTTGCCATGACTGTTGTTTTTACACATTTTAGCGGTCTTAACTACACGTAAGCTAGATCATGAATATTTGCTGTTTTATCTCCGATTTTATAGCGTCTTTTTACTATTTATGTAATAACAATATTTTTTAGTCAAGATAGAAAGAACAAAATAAGTATTAACGTTGTGTTTCCTCAGTTTCTTAGTCTGTGGTTACATACAACAATACGCCGGGTTCGATACCCAGTGGTGGCACAAGTGGTTCGGATCCCACTTTAAACTGTAGGTCCAGTCCCGATTAGCCTTACTGTGCATAAAGTGGACTTAAAGCACCAAGTCAATCAATCAACATACAACAATACTCCATACACATCAGAGAAATTAAGTACTAATTAATTTTCATATTATTACAAATAATTATATTAACGTATTATATAGAAACACTTTTATTATTTCTGAGACACTTGGCTCGGACTGGCTCCCCAAATTATATTTCTAGATACGTGCCTAGTGATGTGATGAGTTAGTATGACTCGGTAACTAGCCTTTGAATTATACAAGTATTGGTATCGGCAAATGGTGGCATCGGTTCAGCTCTTAATATCAGGTTGCTTGTAGCGTTGTCCTGATCCATAAAGAACGCCGGATTTGAAAAGGACGCCATATTTTTTTTGTTTGGTTGGCAGCATTGTTGGTGCGATTGTTGTTATCAGTTATCATTGAGGTTTTGTGTTGAGAATCGTTTCAGTTGTTCTACTGTTTGTGTGTGTTGCTAACGCCATGGAAAGGTACAGTAAGAAACAGCGAGTTTCGATTGTCAAACGGCATTACAAGAATGGTGAAAGTTTCGCGGTGACTGTTTGGAAACTCCGTACGATACTTGGTCATCTTCATGCACCGAACGAATCAACTGTTCGTAGGTTGATCAAGAAATTTGAAGAAACTGGATCTACAGAAGACATCAAAAGCCCTGGACGCCCTCGAAGTTGCCGGAGTGAAGCAAACGTTGCTGTTGTGCGTGATTCTGTTACTGTGAGTCCTGCAAAATCGTATCGCCGTCGTGCTCAAGAACTGCATATGGCGCCAACAACAATGCAATGAATCTTGACGAAAGATCTGCACTTGCACGCGTACAAAGTGCAGTTAACGCAGGAGCTGAAACCAGCGGATCATGGAAAACGACGGCAATTTGTTGACTGGATCCTTGAAAGGGAACGAATGAACTAGGGTTTCGCAAAGAGCATCATTTTCAGCGATGAAGCTCATTTTCCTTTAAACGGGTTCGTAAACAAGCAGAATTGCCGAATATGGGGATCTGAGAACCCAAGAGTGATTCAGGAAAAGGAAATGCATCCTCAGAGAGTTACGGTTTGGTGTGGGATTTGGAGTGGGGGTTTGGTCGGTCCTTACTTTTTTGAAGATGAAGAAGGAAATGCTCTGACAGTGAATGGAATTCGTTACCGTGCAATGCTAACTGATTTTCTTTGGCCTCGTTTGGATCAAATGAACATCGAAAATGTATGGTTCCAACAAGACGGCGCAACTTGCCACACTTCAGAAGAAACAATCAATCTGCTGCGTGAGAAGTTCCCCGACAGAATAATCTCGTTGCGAGGAGACCAAACCTTCCCACCTCGACCTTGTGACTTGACACCATGTGACTTTTTCTTGTGGGGGTACACCAAGTCACAAGTTTAACAGAACAAACCCCGAAATTTGTTTGAACTTAAGCAAGAAATTCGACGTGTCCTCAACACACTTGATGGGGAAATGTGTGATCCGCTCATGGTGAATTTCATGGACCGAGTGATTGCGTGTAGGGCTAGTAGGAGGGGCCATATGCCTGATATTGTTTTCCATGTTTAAACCTTAATATCTCCTGAAGAGAATGGTATATGTTTTGTGCTTTTTTTCCAAAAATAAATTTCATTTATAGCAACTTCAAATCCGGCGTTCTTTATGGATCACCCTTTAGTACTGAATGTTTATTACATTGTATGACGTGAGAAAAGTAAAACTAAAGAAGCAAACAGCAGTGTCCAGTCGTCAACCTTATCAGGGCAAGCGCGCTACGAAGCCAAGGTCCCGGGTTCGAATTCCATCCTGGGTATATTAGTTTTTTTAGTGTCCCTTCATGAATTTAATCATATCACCACTCATCCTGATCGTCGCGATTAGCCAAAAGTGGTAGAAAAGAGACGCTGAATAACAAAAATCAAAATAGAAAATCAGTGTCCAGTCAGGAGTACACTCTCGTTGCTAGGTACATGAAAAACTCGCCAGAATTTCTACAACTCATACCCTATCTTGAAAAGTTATGTTAATTTCGGGGTGTTCTAATGATTTCATAAGAACAGCAATTTCTTCTCAATTGTACAGTGGGCCATCTTGAAGCTATTGAAACCGTCCGACGAATGTAACAACATTAAATTTTATATAATTTTCTGTAATTTTTTATTTTTTTTTATTTCTGTTGGTTTCATGTCTCGTATGGTCGCACGCTGCGAAGCCATAGATCCCGGGTAAGGCATACTTGTTTTCTTGTCTGTTTCATCAGTTCACCACTCATACTTATGTTCAAGCGAGAATGTACAGTGGGATCCATGAGTATTACCGTGCAAATTCCCCATGTCTAGTTTCATATTCTTTTCTTTCATCCTGTGTGTTTTGAGCGATGGATTTTTGTTTCTGGTGCCAAAGTTGTCAACAGCTTGTATGGAGTTTTCTTTTAATTCTAGAAGCTCTTATTGGGTCAAATATAGTACACGAACATGGTGATGGACAATTTGCACGGTAATACTTATGGATCCCACTGTACGTACATGTGATTGATCAACAGACCTTGACTCTGTGCTATTTTTGAGACGTTCCTTTTTTTCCCCCCTCTCCATTGTCAGCGTATGAGACCTAGATTCAACTCGAGAACATTTGTCTTTCGTCTTCTGTCAGTTTGTGTGAACCTAGAAACCTACACAAGGCCTAAATAACTTTCCTGGTATCTAGTTCAGCTTTTTTTTCAGCTGCAGTGCTCTTGTAAGCATTATTCTGTTTGTCACTCATTAATTTAGGACAGACAACAGCGCATCAATTTGGTCCAAACTAAAAGAACTCGTGCGTTACTAGTGCATTGCTTGGCAAATGTGAGTTTATTGTCATGAATTTCAGAGTAAAAGAGAGTTATGTATTCCAACATAATGTCGGTCAACGCTGGAACGCTTGTGCAAGGGCAAGAAATTCAAGAGTTTCAAAATGTACAAGAATAAATATATGTTTAGATTTTGAAGTCAAACTATGAAAACAGTAATTCAATAGCTTCCATGCGTTTGTTCTTCATGTTCTGACTAAAGATGAATTCGAGGAAGGAACAATTTACTTTCTCCACAGTCCAGTTAATAGTAGGCTACATTGCATGAGTAACAATATGAACAAAATGTTCCACTGAAAGAAAATAATTCTAATTGATATAATGGTAGTCAAATATGAAAAATATGAGTTTGTTTTATGAACCTTGTCTGTCTTTGTGATCTATAAGGGATCAAGTTGGTAAACATGTGATGACAGATTACTCACGAATGGTACAATTTCGATTCTTTGAATGTCTGTAATGAATTGATGGGGCCATTGCACACTGTTTTTGTGATCGATTGCGGTGCCGTGCCGACAGACACATGATTTTGTTTAATGTGAAAAAGTCCCAATATAAATGTGTGCCCTAAATACTGTTACTGCTTCGGGAACCTTGTGTAAGATTGAGGTTGTATCGTTGAACAATAAGTTACGGAACTATACGTGACGTATTTTAACTGTCAATACCTAACTACTTCAATGAGTTATTTGTATGGCAAGATAAATAACAATTAGGATGTTGCTGTTATCTGACCGCGTGTGTGTCTAGAGTTAGATGAACTGCAAGATATTGCCAAGTTACAATTCACATAATTGGCGTGGCCTACATGTTATAGTTCTCTTAAGCTCGAAGCATCCTAGTTCATTTTGCAGCCAGTTGACGAGCCTAATTTTTGCATGGTATGGTAAGATAATGCGCAGAACTTAGCGTAGAAGCTAGTTTCCGTCAGTAAACAACCAAGGAAAGCGCTGAGTGGGCGTGGCTTCCAGTGATGTCTTACTCACGGCTTACACTGAACCTGTCCGTTAGATGTTTTGGTAATAAGCAGGACCGCATTTACCTCTTTGCCGCCCCTAGGCCAAACAAGCTCTGCCGCCCCCCATACCGTGTATCAAGAATGAAAAAAAAATCATTATTTTCTGTATTACTATTTTTAATATTAACGGCATGCAGTATTAATTAAATGATAGTTACATACAAAACTGTAAGAAAGCGATATGACATAAGTTATATAAATAATTTTAACATTTACCTTGATTTTGAGAGAGAACTTTTATTTTTACTTCGATTTAAGTGATAGGACAGAACACACACTGGGCTCATCAACGGCACTTTCCTCACTTTTTTCCTGATTACATTTCTGTATAAAAAAGGAACTGATTTTCGGAACCTTCAGAAACACTCCTTATTCATCTTTCTCCGCTTTTCCCTTTTTGTATTGTGACGCAATGAGTCACACCTCGCTCCATGTGATTTTGCACTGTTCCCTCGCGTCAATAACTGGTTAAAGGAGTAGGTTTCCAACAGAGAGGACCTTCTAAGGGCGTGGGATGACGAGGGTGCTCACCTCCCTGAGGAAACCAGTTGATTTTCGAAGGATGAAGAAGTGTATCGTGTGTTGTGGAAAGTATTTCGAAAGATTGTGAAAATTAAAGGGTGTATTGCAAAGCTTTCTTAGTGGCTTTTCTATTTACACTCCAAAAGATGCCTAGTCTAACTTGTATCACATCACAATTTTTATTGCTTTCTAACAGAAATAATAAATGTGAAACACTATCACATTTTCGTCATGTTTGATAATTGACCCAGTAAGATGTCCTAACTCTTTCGCTAGCCGACCTGGTTGCGGGTGGTTACACAACGCACTACGATGATAGGAGTTCCTGTGCGAACACCAGCCTGGGCATGGGTGTTGCTTGTGAGTGTCCCTTCATCAATTTCATATCATCACTCATTCTCATTGTCACAGTTAACTAGAAGTGGCAGAAAAGTAATGTTAAGTAACAAAAATCAAATATTCACTCTCTCTCTTTCTTCTACATGCATCACTGACACTATTACCAACAGGTAGACGTGGGAAACAAAAAATTGAGCAGTTCAAACTCCATAGAAATACATTCAAGAAAACATATCCATCACATTACGCACCTTTAATAATACAAGACCACTCAGAATGTCTAGATACTGTCGTGAAATCATTTTCCGAAATCTGGATCTGGAAAGGATTTTATTTTCCCCGCAATTCTGGTATGACATTATGGAATCCAACACACCTTCCTTAATAAATCACCAAATCCATAAGTGTATCTGTTATGTTACTAGAGCAATATAGGATATAATTGTAAATAATAGTGAGAATTCCAGGTAGGAATGTGTTCTATAATTTTCACGGGGGGCAAAGCATGGTCTCCCTGCCCCCTTCTAGCTACGGGCCTGTCCACTTATTTTGCTTTATCATAGTATAATTCCTACGAAAACTGGAAATAGAAATAAAATACCATTAAAAAAAACTGAGATGTGTAATAATAATCCTGTTAAATGTAAGGACAATGTTTGCTTTCAAAGTTCCAAGGATGCTACGTATAATCCCCCCTCTGGATCTTATTTTTTCAGTTTTTGAATTGTGATACTCCATTAGTAATTGTCATTTCCCTTCTATTTTTGCTTTTATGCAGCCTCCCCTCCCCCCATGGGCAATTTTTCAAAAGGAATCACGGGCCCCGATTTAATTGGTTGGCCAGGTTCCAAAGTAGCGTTGCACGTGGGCGGGTGCTTTCGGGACAAGGGATTGGCTGCCGCAAGCCACGCCTTTGGCTGGGGTTGGATCGATTTTTAGTTGTCCAGTTGAGTGATAAGGAAGATTTCTATATTCCGAATGCACTGCGTACGTGACATACATTCCCATCCCCGAAGGTCGTTAAGAATTGCAGCCACTGTGGACAGAAAGGGGTAGAATGCCTATCCTGCATAGTTTCCACTCCACTGTAATTTTCCAGACGACAAACCAATCTGTATTGCTTTCTGAGAAGTAAAGATTTTTTTTCTTTCATTCTGTCTTGAAGCCTCAACAAATAGCTTAGTTACAAAATTTAGAAAATTGTATACAACGCTTCTCTCAAAATAACCAAACAATTCGTAAACAATTCTGAATTGTGTTATAACTTTTGCATTGTGTCTTGTCAACTTCAGGCATCTCAAACAACCTGGCTTTCTAGCAGACCAAAGGGGGAATTCGTAGGGGTGGGACTGTTCGTGAAGATCAGCAAACAGGTAGATGGCGACACGATCTGAATAATCTTAAATTTTAAAAGTCTTGTGTTATTAATGTTTACAAATCTGCACCAAATTGCGTTGACTTGAAGATTTGTGAGTACCTCCACTCCCAACCTACCTTACATACAAATAGGCCAAGAATTCCCGAACACGGAATGGGTATATGCCGGACCCACCTCTATACATTCCACCTCTCGTGAACAGTATGCGCGAGTTAGGTTTGTTGTTATTAGCAGATTAGGCTTGTTAGATTTGGGTGCTTTAATATTTCCGAGCTTTCTTTCCGTAAGCAGTACTAGGTGACTCTATGTTAGGTTCTTATGACATCGTTGCATCTGCACTGTTTAAGGAAAGACAGGAACTGTTCCATCTTTGGTACTCCTTGGGCCCAAAATCATGAAATATCTTGTCTATCCTTGACGGCCTGCCCATTCAACCTGGACCAACGCAAACACAACCTTCCGACAGATTTCGGTGGACTTCGCTAGAGGCAGCACTTACCGGTTATGTTTACGCTATCAAAAATCGGATTTATCTGAACGATGAAAACACGACAGATGTGTCTCAATCCTGTTACTAGTGCTACTGCAAGATACGAACAGAATTTTATGTTGTGAAAAATGTTGGGCTTTCTGACGTCACCCAAAGCAAAGTGCAATGCCATCACAATTTTTTTTTTAAAAAAATTAATCGTTTGCTTTTCTTGTCGATGCGAGTGTTGTAACAGGATTAAACGTATTACAGCTTTATCGTAAATTCAGTGTGTACCTCGGTGGCCCATATTGGCCTACACTTTGTTTTGATGACACAGCATCGCATTTCTTGCAGCCTGTAGCACGCACTCAGCGAAAAAGCATCATGTTGTAAGAATGTGATGGGTCAAAATGTCTGCACACAACAAAAATAAACATCTTATCTGCTCACTGTTTTGTTTCGAAATAGTTGTCAACCTAGGCCATTAAATTGCTAAAGCGGTTCCAAGTTCCAAATCGACCTTGCAGCTTAGGATCGTGTAAACTTGACGTATTGTGTCTTTTGCTTGACATTATCTGGATTCTGTCATGTGTTTTATCAGCACTTGTTTCTATTATCAAACAAATGTCATGTGAATATGGACGACGGATTAGCCTTTCGTCAATATCCATAGTTCTAACTTAGTAACAGAACAGACTGACATGACGTTGCACGAATTTACTCTCTTCAAATAGCTTGGTATGTTAGAGTTTATCATTTCTTCAAGGCTTCCAAAACATTGGAAGACATTTTTGTATTACTGTCCGAATCAACTTTTGTTCGCGACTGTACAAAAACTCAACTGTTACAAGTATCTAGTTTATTCTAGTTCTCAAGAAATGGCTCAGGATAATTACAGAAATTTCACATGATCTTATTATTTCTCCCTTTTGCTCATTTGCAAAATTCTTTCTAGATATTAATATTGTTTTGATTTGTAACTAACCGTACAGATGTAATAATCTACGCGCTCGTTGATAAAGTAGATTCACAGTAACCACAGATTGTATAAAGCGTTTTGGAATATATTCCTACAGGAATTAACACTCCCACTTCAAATTTTATACCTACACACTACATACAACCTTTGCTGATTTCGCTGTCTTCCTACAAACGAGACACACTTACACTTCTATCAAATACAAACTAACAGTCGGTTTGATTTGCACGTGCTTGTGAAGGTTTTGTTTGTAGTTATATATGCAAGATTCAATTTTCTGAGAATTTAACCAAAATTATCACCAAGAATAATTTACCAAGTTCGGGAAACTAGTCGATCACAACTTCTCCAAATTTTGCACACCAGAGAGTCCTAACTATTACTATCAAACTGGATAGAAACTTATAGAAGGCTAATGCATGTCTGTATAGCTACTTTTGATATGGCCTTGTAATCAACGCGTCCCGGGTCCGATACCTGGTGGAGGCGCATAGTTGTTCAGATTTCACTTTAAATTGTAGGTCCAGTCCAAAGTAGCCTTTCTGGTTTAAAACCAAACTTATCTACTACTTTTGATGTGCCAGTCCTATTCTTTACTTCCAACTCTTTCTTGGCCAATACATAATTCTGCTTCTGATGATTTGTACTTATATATTCGTGATAAGAATGTAAGAAGTTTTAGCATATGTCCATTTTGGTTATTGCTAACTTTAGAATTTTACTCTTTCTATTCCTGCAGACAAACAACAAGAACTGGACATACCTTCTTTGCGGATAGAGGACACTGCTGAGCCGAGGTTGAAAAAGAAGGACCGCCATCATGGAGGTACGATGTCTCACATATCCGGCGTCAAGAAGCCGTTGTGCCATACGAACAGCTTTACTGGCGAGAAACTGCCTAAATATGGAGTAGAGACGCCATTTGAAGCCGATCTTGGAAAGGTGAGTTGAGTAATGTAATTTGCCTTGTAGATGTAGGTTTTATCGGCGATATTAATGGATGATGTAATTCGTACCTCACTGTACACTCCTGTTCAGATAATGTGGCACGTTCTTCAATCCCATAAATTGTGCCACTTTATGTGAACAGGAGTGTGCAAGGAGCTTCACAAACTTGGTTAAATTATTGATTATTACAACTAAATATAGTAAACAAAGGCAATGTGTAATGCAATTCACAGCGACGGTCTGTGTTGCAAATTCTGGAACCGCCCATAATGCGTTCACCTTGTGATCTAATTTTCAAATATTCGTAAGTTTTTATACATATGTTTGGACCAGAAGGTCCGCAATTAATATGTTGTATATAATATGTATTAAAGAAACTTTCACAATTTAGTGTCCACGTCGCTCCAATATCTAATTTAAGGTTTGTGACATTTTCCACTGTCTTTTTAAAATTAGATTCTTGTTAGTTTATATTCTTTATAATCTTAATTGGGAGTTTTTTTACATGAGAGTAAGATTTGTTGAAACAAGTGCACGTAGCCTATGTAGTAATCCCAGTCTGCAATGAAGTCATTAGGTTTAAATGACTCTCTCTGCCTTGTAATCAAGGTGTAGCGGGTTCGATACCCGTTGGAGGCACATAGTGGTTTGGATCCCACTTTAAACTGTAGGTCCAGTCCCGATTAGCCTTTCTGTGCATAAAGTGGACTTAAAAAACAACAATTCAATTCATTAAATGACTCTCTGCAGAGGAATGTCCACAACGTGTTGCGGACTGGCTTTAGACTTTCAGTGGCACGATCATGATCATTTCTTTGCAGCGAATGACGCCATGCAATAAGCACTTGATCATAGTGATATAACTAACCAAGCTTTTGACTAGTAGTGATACATTTATATCTCACCAATTGTCACTATATGAGCTTTAATATTTGATCTTTCATTCCTTTGTGGATAGTCAGTTTTACGTCGTAAATGAATAAAATCAAGAATACATTTAGAATTGACAATAACAAGACAGTTAATAACGTTCTTACTTTTGAAAAAATAATTATCAAATATTACAAGAGACAATCGAAGTTTACCAGAATTTGTGTGTTTGAAGAGCTTACCGGTTAACTATTGATTTATCAAGTGTAATCAGTTTTATTCTTAATAAAGTAATTTCTTTCCTTCGTTACAGATGTTGGTTGAGGTGGACAGGTGGGGCATTGACATATTCAAGATAGGAGAATTGTCAAACTCAAGGCCTTTAACCGCTGTTTCGTATACAGTATTTCAGGTATGTGTAACATGTGTGTATTGAGACTTTTCAACAGAGATCCAAAGTAAATGTAATATTGTTCTTTCAGTTTTGAAATTTTGTACATACACATCATTACATGAAGACTACTTATTCTACTCGGAACAAAAAGATATTAAAATTAGCTAGCAGCGAAAGCTTATAAGAGTAAGCACATCTTGTACAGTCATGGACGCGTCTGGGTTATAACTATCACATTCACTTTCAATGGGATAATTACAACTCACAAGTATCCATGATTGTACTATTTTAATTATCCTTCCTTTACGCCCGAGAGTAACAACATTCATGAATCATGCGTGTCTTCCACAATTTGCTACTCTACAGCAGTGTGAAAGTGCTGCCATCTGTGGAGCTAAATCTAACCTAATATCAATCGCGATTTTTTAAAAAGTATCTTTTGTAATCGCCCCTCTACAGAAAACCTTGGATGTCCAGCTTTCAGAATAGTATATGCAGCCCCAGTTTGCTTGTGTGTTCTATCCAACGAGAGTACACCTAGCCAGTTTCTCACGATCTGTTTATGTATTCACCCAGCGAAATGTTTCCCTTCCTAACCAAATTGCAGGTGAGGCGCGCTCGTGTGTTTTTTGGGCGCTCTAATTGCTGCTGGCGCTTGCGTCATCCTGGAACTGTTTTATTTCATATTTGAGTGGCCGCTGTTTCATTTTTCGTCGTTCCTAAGATTTGTAAAGATTCTCTGGTCACGATAGTATCGGACGTTCTAACAGGAAAGTTTGTCATCATCAAATATCGAGTAGGACGTTCAGTATAAACACTGATGAACCTGAAAAATGGTAATTTGTGTCGGTAAAATGTTAGCAGTATGTTTGTTTGAGTGTGTTTTTACACTGCAATCTTTGTAGTGAATCATTTAGTTGTAGAAGTACAACAAAGTAACGACTACAGAAACTATAAAGAGACATTATGTATTCTGAGATTGTGAATGGAACAAGAAATGTAATATTCGGTTGTAAAGAGTATTATAATTGATTTTTCTTGCTCCTGTTCTGATTACGATCAAGTGTGACAAAACATTTAAAGATATTTTTGTTACATAAAGCAAAAGTGCATATGAATTGTTTATAAAATAGGGAGGATGTAGATAAAATGGCTAAGAGAATCTGACATGTTCAAAATGGATTGAATTTAATTTAATTGTCGATGAAGTTGTTTCTTTCTGTATTGTACAGTAGGATACGCATGTATTGCTCGGCAAATTGTCCATGACTATTTTCATTGATTTTTCTTGCATCCTACGTGTTTCTCAGGTATATAATTATTACATGTGCTCGTGCAGAGGTTGCCAGCAGCCTGTTTGGCGTTTTGTTATTACGTAAAACACGGAGAGAACAAACATGATGGACAATTTGCTTGGTAATACTTATGCATCCTACTCTACATTTTATCTTGCATAGTTTAACTCCAAGTTGGATAGAATAAATATAATGTTATGGGAATAGGTATAGGTATTAGGTACCAGGTTTTTTCCAACAATAAGCACTTTGCTATAATTTGTTATAGTCACTTGGTTTGATATAAACTGTAGTGGATAAAATTTCACGCTAGTATAGTAAGTTAGTTTCCAATTTGTCTGTGTGTGTGTGAAGTGGGCTTTAATACGAACATTGCTAGACATTTTTGAGGATGTAAAAAAAAAATATCCACAGCCTAGTGAAGCGGCAAAATTCAGAAAATACAAAAATGCACATTCACACTTGCACCTTGAATTCGAAGGTCGTTCAGAGGCAATGTATAAAGGAAATCCCCCAAAATGATTTGGAATAAGAACTGTGCAGGCTTTTATGCTGGTTCACGGAAGTTAACGTTTGTGGTAGCAAAGAGGATTTGCTGCTCTTGAAATCTTGGCAGACGAACTTAGAATCGCTACATGCTTCTCTTTCGGCATGAAAGACCTCAGGAAAGGGAGCCAAGTTTATGCGAGGCGGTCTTAACTTGTCCAAGTTCGTCACCTTTTATCCAAGGCTAAGGCTTGGCATTGTTCAGGATATTTGCTGCTTAAGACTCGTCCAAGATAACCGTAATTTTCTCATCGTAATCTCCAGCTTAGAAGTTTGCATTAATGATATTTAAGGTGCCTAAGTGATAAAGGCGCAGAAATAGAACGGTATGCCGTAAAACGGATTTGTTGTATACTGATGACAGATGCACCAGTTTCAAGTACAAGTCAAAATACGATGTGTTTGGTTAATTTTAGGGATGGCATCGATACGAAACTTGGCACGGTCTCGGTCTCGTCTCGAGTATGTTTTCTTTTTTAGTAGTCAGTCCTTTATTTGACGTTCATTTTTGTATAGATTGCTTGATTTGTTTTATTTCACTTCACTTTTCTGCCACGTTTGACTAATCGAGAAGATGAGGATATGATGAAATTTATGAAAGGGACACTCGCAGAGAACATTCAGGCCTTGTGCTAACCACTCCGCCGCGGAGGTCGGTCATTTTTATGACTCCACAAACCACCCCTTGTGTATGTCATTGCAGTGTAGGATATTTGCTCTTTATTTCGAACAGTGTTTGCAGTCCATTACCCTTTTACTCACTAGGAAGTTGCATATATAGCATAATTTGTGTTGACTGTCTGCGGAACTTTGGGGTGCCCTTTTCAACACCACCTGTGCCAGATACAACCCTCCAAAAGGAGGTTGTAACCAGTTTTTGGTAATTCCAAACAAACCAGTTTTTTCTGTGTACGGTATATTTTTACCCGTGAGATATTTTACAGTTAAATCCAAAGATAAATCACTGCATTTTGTTCAATCACACACAAAAGTACTTTTAGTCACGGATCTTTCATGTCAAGTAAAATGCAATGATTCTATTGTCTCTTCCAAAGCCATTTTTGAGTGGAATAATATCACAGACTTACTAATTACTAATCATATAAACAGTACAAAATACATCATAAAAGTTACGGATAAACGTATATAACACTATTTCTATGTAAAGAGTTTCAGTAATTTTTTTTTTTTTTTTTTTTGCTAAAATGAGAAAATGAACCACATCAAGAAATACGATAAGATACGTATATTTTCACGAGAAGCTACAACCTTGTTTAAATCCAAAGATTTTGCAATCTCTTTCTCAAAGAGACAATAGATAGAGCACTCAACCCCACACCCCCTATACGCCTTCATGGCGTGGTGCAAAGCACAGGGGAAAACTTTACCTTTTACCTTTTTTTACTCAACCTCTCGTTACCAGTTCGATTACGAAGATAACACCTGATTTGCTGCAAACAGCCGTTGATGGGTATCTATGTACATTTCAATAACACAAAGCTTGTAAAGTTCGTAAAAGGCAGTTTTTAATTTTCAACCATTGCAAGGTGCTGAAGGGTCTTTATCTTTAGTTCTTTCTACCTCATAGTGTGCCATAACTCTAAATTGTCCAAATCACAACAACAGGGAGCGGCAAAAGATTGTAGCTTTTCGTGCTTCAGAAAAGTGGCACTAACTTAATAAAGTAAGCATGAAATAAACAACACCACTCTTGAATATAAAATATGTTAATAATATTATATACTCTGTTGTCATGATGAAATATCTTACGTTTTCTTGTTCAAGGACTGAAATTCAGAACTTAGGGCTAAAAATTGCGAGGATACGAGAAATACCGTCAACATAGGAGGTGCCACTCTCAAGGAACAAACATATTTTCACTATAAATTCACCTCCATTAGGAGACAAATATATTGACGTAAAAGCAATTAATAGAGTTGCAACCCTTGCACCGAGCATTTTGATTAGTGAAAATAACTGCTGAAGATTATAATTTTATTTCGGAATATATTATGCATAAATACTGATCCGAATTGGATCAAAGATTGATTCTCCTGCACGGATACCACTATGACGGTACTGCAGAAATTGCTTTCTAACATCAAAAATGATAATTAATTAAGATGTAGGACTAAGACTGCGAGCAATACAATTGCCCAAGCATGCTGATTTTCGCACCGTATTGCAATGATAAGTTGATTAAGCCAAGCGTCAGGTTAACCTTGCAGCAGGTTTTATGTATCAATCCGCGCGAGAACTGAGCTCAGAATCTTCCGTGCCAGTCTTTCCTCAACCGGCGAGCTGCTTACATCGGAGACACTGAGAAAATCTACAGTATTGCCAACCGCACAACACATCAAAACCCGCATGCATGTCAAGTGGATTGTATTTTTGCTTCTCTTTGTCTCCTGAAACATAACATTTTAAAAGTACTTTCTGCGCATATATTATTTAATAAATGTGTCATTAATATAAGAGCGAAACAACTTCTAAACATGAGAGCATGTGTGTATATTTCGAGCACGCAAAAATAAAAATAAACAAAGATAAAAGTAAACAACGATAGGCCCCTCTTGAATTTAATGACAAATTATTGTTTTTGGTTTAGAAAGAAATAGATTTATGAAAAACTTGGTTGCTTCGTTCGCAATACATCCGTTACTGTAAGACACACGCACTTCAAGTTGTACCACCAAAAAAGCATGATTTGTTATTGGTGATATATACAATCAGGTGCATTGTCTGTCGCTATTACTCTGGTTTCAATTTATGAATCACTTCACTAAACCAGGATTCAAATCTTGGTCTGTCTATTTGTTGCTGATAATCACCCTTCCCTTTCTTTGCGCTGAAAAGTAAATATGCGCCTTCAACAAAGCTTTCATTGCCGCCAGTGGGTGAAACAATAAGCCTCCCCCTTCCCCTCATCGTCGGTTTCTTCAGCCCTGGCGGTGGTTTTGCATGGTGGTATCCTTCCATGGTTTATTCCCCCTTCCCCCACTCACCGAGTTGAAGGACGTCTCGTCCAAATAATAAACATGTTTCTTCTCACTGCGATATATTTTAATACCGCGGAGATTCTTTTGTCGTCAAACAACAAACAATCGTTTCCTCTTGCTAAACTCAAACCGCAAATCATTCAACACCCGTGATACAATTCGTGTGCACATTGACGGCAAATCACCTCACGCCCTGTTTTACTTTGATCTTGTTGCCGCAAGGAGGATTATGCATTTAAAACAACTTGCTTGACTTTGAAGAACATTTCCTTTCGGATGAAGCCCAAAATAACATTCGGGTAAAACCGCGCGCTGAACAGGAGATTCAGCCATTCTCGCCGCTCTACAATAAACATAGGGTTAAAATAGTGGGATGTGCAACACTGGTATCAGCGATTTCACGCGCTCTGCAACGCATTCAGTCTCGCTCGACTCGCTCTAAAGTTTCAATGTCTCTTCAACGCAATACAGATTCGAGTTGGCGAATCTGCGGTTCTAAGTTCGTCTGCACAGTGATTGCAACCAATTAAGTCCATACCTGCTAATCAATGTATTATTTTGTCTGTATATTACAAATTAAATAACTGTTTTCTTGCAAGTATGCAGTTGTGTCGGAATAGAACCCGTCTCAGTGGAACTATATTCTTGCGCGCACGTTTGGATCTACATATGCTAAAACCTGCTGCAAGGTTGACCTGACGCTTAGCTATGTATTAAGGTCTACAATATGCACAGAGACCTACATTTCCTAGTGAAATCCTAACCGACCACTTAATGAAATGTTATACCTCGACCGGGGATGGAAGCCAGGACCCCTTGATATCAGGTTTGCGGCTAGACTATCGGGGCTGTGAGCACAATTTTAATGTTAGCATTTAAGAATCGGGTAGTTTGTGTACTCCGATTCTTTATCATCGTATTTTTCCCTCTCGAATATTTGCAGCGATAAGAATAGATATGACGACGAAACCAATGAGAGAACATCGCTAACACTCGTACAATTGTCGGTACTCCAATGAAAAGAAACATAACGCTTCTTTAAATTTTGAACGTCGTCCTACTTATTCATATAAAATTCATTTGTCACACCTGCTAGACCTATTCAGAAACTGTATATGCCAACAACCAAAGAACAATCTCACAGTCACTGAATACGTTCACCTACCAGACAGGCACCAGATTTCGTAGAAAGTTTGGCGACTCGATTGGCCAATTACTTAGTATCAAATAAATGATCAGTGTCCACTGTTATCCAGGCATATCTGCAGCTGATCTCTCTCTCCCCTTTTATTTTACAACACATCATAAATAAGGTAACCTTGCGATCTAACCGAACTAGAAAATGTATTTGAACATTGAACTTGTCCCAATGGAAGTTTTATAATGGAAAATGTAAACTTCTACTTTATAAGTTTTTGATCGAAATGCATCTACCGTATTACAAAAATCTCCCCCCTGTTGACGTCAAACTGCATTGCATCTTTGAAACTGAAAATTAATTGAAATCAACTCGTGTGTTTATTTCAAATGACATTCTCCAGTTTTTGCATTATCAAATCTTGCTACTTGCTTCAACCAAACATGCCTGCACAAATATAAGTCCATTTCGTTCATCGTGTGTGCGTTTATGAAGAAGATTGCTCCCTGTGGCCCCATTTTCACTTAAAAGGCAAAATTGGCCTCGATTTTCAGATCGATCCACGTTAAAATCTGGGTTAGGACCAGCCTGAAGTCGAGTTGACTGATGCATCGAAGGGAACCTCGCCAAAGCCATCCCTTTCCCTAACGGAGTTGTCTTCTTTTGACACCACCCACGCCTGGATTGAATGTGGCGCATAAATACACATCCTTGTTTATCTTCTACATTTGCCTCTCGTCTGCCGTTGAAGCTCGCGGGCTTTTCTCCGATTGTTTGTATCTTGATGTGGAACTGTTTGTCAGTCCTTAGAACAAGAATGCAAACAAAAGTGGCCGACTGTGGCGCCGGCATAATTTGTGTAAGTTTTGAAGAGCCCGAGTCGATCTTCTTTAACAAAAGACTGTAGATATAAAGGATTTTGGAACGGCCCACTCGTGAATCTTTGTAGAATGAAAGAATACGTAGACGTAAAATGGCCTACTGACTGAAACTAGTTGTTTTTCATGTTCCATTTGATGTCACTTTAGATCCAAATACCCTGTCGCATTGTAACAAAGTGTTCTTTGGTTCGATTCTCTATGACACAATGAACAGACGTAAAGTATTCATTGTAGGTCCAGCCTATCATTGAATCCAAATATTAATAATAATGAGCATTGACAACGATTGGGTTCCAAAACGAAAGGGGGGGTGGGGTGGGCAAGGACAGTTTACTTTCCCTTGGTAGGTAAGGTTTAGGATCCCGACTTTTCGAGATCCTGGGGGAGGAGGCAAGTAGCAGGATAAACGTACCAATAATAATAATTTTAATAATAATAATGTTATTACATTATTATTATTATTGATTTGCTTTATTTTACTTCGCTTCTTGTGCCACTTTTGGCTAATTTGCAAAGATGGGGATGAGCGATGGCCATAGGCATAGCTACGGGGTGTGCCGGGTGTGCCTAGGCACACCCTAATGGCCTGCTTTATCAAAGAGAATTAAAGACAGATATTTCAGTAAGAGAGAAAATAAGCGTCAGTTTGTAAGAAGTTGAAAATGGCATTACTTGGTAGAAACGTGTGCATTATCGCTGATGAAACGGGTGTCTATACATTTTCGATTTTTTGATGTCATTGGAGAAAGAAGATATTTACTGCATTCTACTCCTCTGTATTACAGCGCTTTTCTTCTATACCTGTCACAAGCTGTACGTGTGAGAGATCTTTCTCCAAGCTTATCCAAGTTAAAACTAAATTAAGAGCAACTCGGAAGCAGGATAGATTGGAAGTCCTGCTCTTGCTATTTGTGGAACAGAAAAAAGCTTAGTCTATTGATGTAAATGAAGTTATTCATGAGTTTAAGAACATTGTACCTTTTGACAGACGTCTCTTGTTATAGATGACGTGTATTTTGATGTATTTGTTTGTAACATTTATGAACATTTTGTGTCTGTAATTTCTACTACATATAATCAGAAATTTTCAACACTGTCACTTAGTGAATTTATATTCCTTTACAAACATCAGTGCAGTTAAAGAGCCAAGTGATTGTGTTGCAAAATATGCTATTAAAAAGTTACAAGAAAATTTTTTTTCCTTTGTGCACACCCAAATATAAAGTTGTAGCTACGCCTATGGTGATGGCATGATGAAAATGATGAATGGATACTCGCAAACATCCATGCCCAAGCCAGGATTCGAACCCAGGACCAATATTATTATTAATATTAGTAGTATCAAATACATTCTTATTCTCGTAAATTACGCAAAAAGGGGGGTAGAAGTTTGTGCTAAAGCATTTGATTTCGAACAAACGATTTGAATTTTTTTTTTAACACATTCAATTTCACATTAATAACGAAAAACAAGCACATAATCTATTTTTGAAAGACAGAAAATGCTTGATCAATTCATTCCAAATATAATCTTTTTTACATTAACATAACTCGTGCACGATATATGTTTCACATATATACAATGTGGACACTAAATTGTGTACATATTCAAAGTTTCTTGAATAAATATTATATACAGCATATATTATTTAAATACATTACACAACCAATTCTTCAATCTCACATAAACCAACAGCAAAAATGACAAAGTGTCTCTCAAATGTGCACTCTCCCTTTCCTCAAAATAATTGTTCATGCATTTAAAACAAAATCAATTAAGACCAGTTTTAGTATCTGGTGATTTACAATGCATTACAGCGAACAAAGTGAAATTGTGACCAAAGCGAGCAAGAATATTTTTGGATCAATTTTTTTTTTTTTTTTTTTTTTTTGCAGGCTGAAATCAATATTAATTTAATAGTGCGCAAATAATTTCACGGAATGCCATGGCATCTATATCATTTATAACTTCTGTACCTCCCCGATGGTGTAGTGGTAACATCGTCGACTTGTGATCAAGTGGTCCTGGGTTGGATACCCGGTAGAGGCACATAGTGGTTCGGAACCCACTTTAAGTTATAGGCCCAGTCTCAATTAGCCTTTCTGTGCATAAAGTAGACTTAAAAAAAACACATATCAATCACTATTTTATAACTTATTTTTATTTAGATCGTTCGTCACCCAGGGCCGTCTACCGCCGTCCCCTAGAGAATTTTACGAAAAGTATTTTTATTTGCATAAAATTTGAAGTTCTGGGTGGTAATTGCCCCCTGTAGGTACACTTGGCCATCAATGTTTGCCCCCTTGCCCCCCCTAAAACTCATTTCCGACCAAGGTTGGGATGGGCAATGCCCCCCCTCCTCTGTGGTTGCGCCACTGTGTTCATGTCAGTGAATATCAAAAGCAAACGTGAAAACGAAATTTTATAGGAAAAAAATATGAGAAGTATGAAGGTGAAAATTCAAGGCTAGAGTTTCTTTGCTAGTAACGTTTCATCAATTTATTGTAATGATCATTCATCCTCATCTTTGCAACTACACAAATTTCATAATTAAACATCTTTCGTACACTGGTTGTAGTAAGTACCAACATGAAATAGTGTTTGATGGGGCGGGGGGGGGGGCATACAGTTTCTAGCCTCTTTAAAATAATGGCGCCTATGCTTGTACGAGTTACAGATTTTCCATGTTACAAAACCATAAGTTCATTTTTCGCTTGGATATGATATACAGTTCATATTAATGTCTTGAGTTTTATGTTACTCTTTAATCTTACTTTTATTACAAATTAAGACTTTCCTGTTATTACAAATTAGGGAAAAGGCTACGCTATAATCTGTCCTGTGTAAGAACGAAGCCTGTGTAAACAAATGTGTGTTGTTCTAAGAAATCCTATTGGTTGTTTGAATAGCATCTATAGAGGAATGTTGCACATAGGAATATGGTATACGTGATAAAGGCATACCACTTAATGTAGCTGCTATATTAAAGTTGAGCTTTACAGTTACAATCAATATATTTACAAAGGAGAGGAACTAATTTGCCCGAAGTCGTGTGGTTTTGTTTACATTAACTTTGTTGATGTAGTGGATGGAGAATATACTGAGGACAACAATGTATTTTCAAAAAAATACTTGGCGTTGATTAGAAAATAACAAGTAAATTTCGGCATAATTGTGTGTGGAAATCTTTATTCATACACAATACTTGAAATTATCTTTTAATTGTTTTTGCAGGATCGAGACCTTCTGAAGACCTTCATGATCCCACCGAAGACCTTCATCACTTTCATGATGACCCTAGAGGACCATTATTTGAAGGATATTCCGTATCACAATAGCCTACATGCAGCGGATGTAACTCAGTCCACTAATGTGTTACTAAATTCTCCAGCCCTTGAGGTAAATTAATTTAATTTCTGTACTATTCATCCAACTAGTGGTATGATACAAATGTGAAAGCAGTTTCGTAGGTTTGTTGTCCTTATGATTTATATATGAAGGAAATGAGGATAAAAATACATGGCAGAAGCTTTCATGATTGTTAAAGAGATGAAAGGACGGCATATCCCTACGTTCCCAATTTTATGTAGGTCTGGTTGTAATAGCGGCCGAGTGAGATGTAAATAGTATCACTTCACATTTTTAAAAGCCGAAAACTAATTAAGCAAGAGGAATTGCGTTTCCTATAAAAACAAAAGTGTTAGATACAAATGAACCCTTCGTGGGTTGCACAAGAAAAAATACATTGATGGTTGTACACTGTGTCAGAGACCAGTTTCTTAAAATATGTTCAATTAAAGGTCTAAAACTGCAAACCCATAAAATCTTAATTTGCAGACAATTGAGTTTCTATAAAACTATGAAATGAACAATTTGTAGTTAATAAATGAAGGGCTCGGGTGTAAAACATGATAAGTGACATTTTGGTTATTTTTGACTTACGAAGTAAAATGTGCCATCCTTCAATTTTTGAGTGAAATTGTCATGGTCCACTTCATGCACAGAAAAGCTAATCGGGACTGGACCTACAGTTTAAAGTGAGTAGAACCACTATTTGCCTCCGGGTATCGAACCAGGGACATTTGATTCCAATATGATGACGTTACCTCTGCGACATTGGGGAGGGAATTGGAAAAATGAGTTTCTTTTGCAAATAACATAACTGGTGATTGAAAATCCTTTTCATTTTTCACGTCACTCTTGCAAGTGTTATGCTGATGTCTCTTAATGGTCATCTGAATCAAACTGTCTCTTAAATCACTTTCCCTCGGAATTTTAAGGAATAGCTGTTTTTTTCACTCTTCTTCCCTTATATCCATCTTATTACACCAACTTTAAAGTTATTGCACAAGTATCGCAGTTCAATAGAAGTCAAAAATTAACAAGAACGGCACACACTTCGTTAGTTGGGCACAGAATGGCAGTCCAGATTTTCAGTAAAAACTAGGTATGCCGATAAGTGCATGGACTCGAGACCGGGGTGATTCAACAAACCCCTCATATCTGACTAGCAACAAAATGGTGGTGTAAAGGATGAAGGTCAGAAACTCAACTGTACAGATGGAGGGTGTTGACAATACGATCATTGATAAAATGGCGACATTAAAACCACACACACTGAACTAGAGACCATGTGTCACCAATACTTCATAGCACATACAGTACACATATGGAAGAATAAGTTGGTTGTTTCAATTGTTAAAGCTGTACACAGTCTCATGGACACAAATGTCTCAATATATAGGTGAGATTGATGGTTACTTAATATTACAAAAGAATGTACAGTTTCATATCTGACAATTAAATAACCATTCCCTCTTTTAAATTACATCTATTCCTCTCTAAATATATTCGTTATTAAATTAGAACCATGTAACTTGTATGCCTCTTGTGCTGTATGTAATCCTAAAAATGCTAACCAAAATATCACGTAATATGCTTCCGCTTAAAGTACTGTCAATGCTAGAGTACTTGTGGGAGCATTTATGCTAGCAAAAATGGTAAAGGAAATGCTTCTGTCTAAAGGAGACCTTATACAAATTCAGTATTGTGTGGTGTTCATTCATTTTTAAGCCATACTGCTGAAATTAACTAAAAAACCATGGTGGCTTGAATTGGGAGTTCTTATGCAACAAAGCATTTTCATTTTATACAATAAGTACTCTTCTTAAGCCTCAAACTGAAATTTGCTACTTCATTTAAGACTAACCTTAATACCTGAATGTGCAGCCTTGTCCATACTGACATGTTGATGACACTCAAAAATATTGTGTACAAAAATTATAGTACGTGACAGAAATAAAACAAAGGTACATAAATTATTTCATATATTTATTACTTTATTGAAGATATTTCATTTTGTTCGATCAACTGAAGTAAACTCGTTCGAAAGTTGACAGTCATCATGCAATCAGAAAAGTTTTATCTTTGTTTACCTGATGAGGTTGAATCCTGAATAAGGCTTTGTTGTCATGTGAGTAGTCTACTCACTATGTAACCACCAAAGGTTCCATGTTTGAATCCACTCTGGACATGGTTGATCTTTACGTCACAATTAGCTGAAAGTGGCAGCAAAGTGATGCAAAATAAGAAACTTACACACGCAAACAAACAAAAGAGGAAAAGTCTTGAATGTGCCATAGAATAGAATAGATGGTCTTTGTTTAAGCAGGTGTGTTTCAGCCTCATCGGCCATTCTTGCAAACCGACGCTTGTCAGAGATACAATTAATGAATAAAACAAAGAAAGAGGGAAAAAAACATAATGATCATGATAATTCAATAAAGATAATACAATGATAAAATAATACATTGAATTGATTAGTATGTATACTGTGGAGTAAAGATAAGTAATAAGTAGAAGCACATATTTTTGGTAAATAAAAAAATCAAAATTTCGGTACAGAAATAAGTCAATTTTGGGTTCAAAAGCGGTAAATAAAAGAAAATTCTGCTGTTATAGCGGTGAAAAAGCAGTATACAGAATGACATTTTGGTTTTAAATTATAGTATAATCTAAAATTTGATTTAAAAACTGCACTTACTACATAAAATAAACATATCCCTTCTAATAGCACATTTATGTCGTTACCAGAATATTATGTTTATTCCTGTATAAAGGGGTCCATTTTTGCTTCTCAAATATTTACAGCAGAATTAATCAATTTTCCGCAAATTGTATAACTTGCAAGATAATTCTGATATCAGAAAGTGTCACGTCTGTAAATAAACTCTAAATTTCGTGTTTGAGAGTCTATTTCACATTTTGCAGTTCATTTTGCATCATTTTGTGACAAAACAGGGTAGGAAAATGCACCTTTCAGAAACATGAAAAATTAACATTACAATGTGTTGTTTCACATTTCGTGTTTTCGTCAAAAACAAAATATGCATGCCTCTAGTAGTAAGTCATCAGTAGTGTGTGTTGGGGGGGGGGAGTTGTTAGGTATGCATTATATGATGTGTAAGTGCAGGTGCAATTGTTAAGATATGTAGGTTATTGTAATTGCCATAATTATTTAACTAATCCATAGTTAAAATCAAATTTTGTTTATCGTAGTTTACAAATAACCTAATTAAGACTGGCCCTACAGTTTAAAGTGGTATTCAAACCACTGTGCCATCAGGAAAGCCCAAATGTTCTAATTCATCTTCATCACCATGATAAACTAGAAACATGGAGAACCAACATATATGAAATATGAAAAAGAAATTTATAAAATATAATAAGTATGAATACGTGGAGATTGATTTTGTAAATAATTAAAAATAATTTCACAATAATTAATTTTTTTTATGTACAATGAATAACCTAGCAGAAAATTTATGATGTTTGTGACAGCATAATGATTTATCTTTCCTTTTTCGCAGTCTGTATTCACACCATTGGAAATCATGGCAGCCATTTTTGCTGCAGCTATTCATGATGTGGATCACCCAGGACTCACAAATCAGTTTCTTATAAATTCAAGTAAGTATATTTTATACAGTCTGTGCCGTATATAGCTCTAGATTTGTGTCATAAGAGTAGTTGTCTGCCTTATTCTGACAAGCACCAAGAGAAAACTATACAATATTTATTATTAGCTGATAGTATGATAGTGTTGTACAGCCATGGGCCCTTCTGCATTGTAACAACTTCTTTGACTTTCAAAGCGATCATTACAGTGTCAGTGACTGCACAATATCCAACTTCATATCCCAACTAAAGGTCTTTTCTAACGTTACGGCAGGCATCCTAGATGCTGGTAAGGGAAGTGGAGAGTAATTTGCAGCAGACCAACCAGTCAACAGTAGTGGCGCCGGGAGTTACAACATTAAGTGGAGGAAGTTCTGCCCACACATCATTCTGCATGCTGCTACATTTCTTATCACACTGGATTAGTCGTTTCCCTCCTCCCCACTTTCCGTGCCAGCATGTAGGGTGCCCTCTGTAAGACTGGAAAGATCTATACGTATGGCCAAATCCAGATAAAATGGTATCTGGATATCCGGACGGTTTTATCATTTATCTGTTTTGTGGGCTATCCACATATTCCTTTATTTGTCATGTTCGTATTTCACTGCACGGATTTTCTACAAATCCTTCATCAAATCTGCACTATCTGGATATTCGGATATCCGTGCTAACTGGATATTGGATAATTTGAAATCGTGATTTTGTAGCCATTGCTGCTCCCAACACCTACATTAAACCCTAATGATATGAATTATGTAGTAAGAGGAACATTAGTTGATTTTGCAATTTACATTTTTTTATTGGATTTTAACTGGCAACAAAGGGTAGGAAATATATACATATTCTACCTTTCAAATCAACGGGCCATCTGCCACCACACCCTCCAATTTCGATTCAGACTTGCAGCATTTTGACAATTTAGATTTTTTTTTTAAATGCCCACTTACATGTGTTATAGATTGTTCTTAACATCTATTTAATTGCCCCTACTTAAATATAGTTGGAAATTTAAAAAAATATTTTTTTATTCAATGCTAAACCCCTACCACAAGGCAAGTTAAGATAAAAATGAAGCTGTACTTTAACAAGAGATTTAGACTTTGCTTTAATTATTAATGCATGTAAAAGATAATATGTTCAGAGTTCATCCTGGATGGGGAATGGCCACATTACTTTGTTTAATATTTTTGAATGTAATTCTTAAACAAAATAAACAAATCTTAAGACTTCTTTTTTCGAGTGCTGTACTTTAGCATTATAGCTAGGGTCTGGATAGTTATGCACTTAAAATACATAAAATATGCACTTTAGAAAAACACATTATCTTTTGCTCTCTTTCGCAAAAACTCTAAATGTAAATGAATGTTTGTTTCTTCAGTTCAAGTCATTTAGCATGTAATAATTGTAAAAATAACAGTTCTGAATTCTTCCACACACTCTCTCTTGTATACTTTACGATGCTGTTATATAAATTGTAGAAAAATTACATTCCTTAACAGATTGTGATTGCACTTGATTGCAACATATCTCAAATTTTCAACTTTGAAACTCCTGTTTTGAGAAGAGTATTTTTATACTCGGAAAAAAGCTCGCTCTACTTCAGATGATAAAATTGGACAATATTTTAAAGCAATATTATTTGACACATCAAGTTCAAGATATATAGACTGCTCATTGCATTGTGTTGTTTCTCTCTCTCTCAAAAAGAATAGAAGTCATCTCCGTGTTTCATAAAAGAAAGTGTAGAATAAATAGCAGTGATGAAAGTAAATAGGAAGTTTTTTTATTTATTTATTTAGAAGTAGGGTGACCACACATCTCGTTTCGACTGAGACAGTCCCATTTCAGAGACATGTCCCGTCCATATTATTAAAAAGCCACTATTTGTCCCGTTTTATAAGTCTAGGAGTTATCTTGAAAACTAAGTCTAAATTTCAGAGACATTTCATGCTGAAAAAGATGCATTGTTTTGTATGTGTTCCGTTATTTGTAGAGCAATGAATAAGCATGCAGTTTTTTTACTGAGTTGCAACGAGAATTTAAAGATCTTGGCACAAACTCAAAAGAAAAATCCAAGAGTTGTGTGTCTGATATGTGGCGTAAGGTTTTCTGAGAGATTTATAAACAGTTGGTGAAGGATGAAGCTGCTCTCAATAAGACACTGTCTTCTGCTAAATACTTCTTGCATTTCTCAACTTCAGCATAGGACTAACATCAAAGATTGATTAGGAAGGACGAAAAAAAAAAAAAAGGTAAAGTCACCATGCCATGAAGGCGTATAGGGGGTGTGGGGGTAATGAGAAACTCTTATGTTAATTATACCGAGATGATCATACCTTTTGACAACAAGAGATCATATTTCATTTATTGTTTATGATGTATCATTTATGCGATCCATCCTTTTATAAATTATAACAGTATGTTAATAATAACAATAATTAAGCCTAACAGATTTATCAGAATTTTGGGGGTGGTGGTGGGGGTTAACTGATCTTGCAATGTCCCATTTTTGGGTCAAAATATTATGGTCACACTATTAAGAAGACAATACACCTGATGCTCAGACATAAAATTTCCATTTCAGTAGTGGTTGTTAGCTTGACAAAATGAAAGAAGTTTATATATACTAGAGCAAATTAAAAAGTAAGTTACAACCCCCTTCTAGTATAAAACAAAACACATTAGAAAGAAAATAATTATTGGACAAAAATGTATGAACATTTAACTTTTTTCGGCATAGTCACCAAGGTATTCCAAGGACTTTTCGAATTGTGTGACCAGTTTTTCGATTTCATCCAATATCAATTGAGTTGACTTTTGTGCTCATCGGGTAACAACCGCGGCACCCAGTGAGAGCACAGTTTCCGATACATCCAACTGGTCATGAATCAGCATAGACACACTATCGTAGGATATGTTCAGTTCACTTGCAATCTCTTTTAATTTTCATGTGGCAGCTGGCAAGGATGATTGCATTCACACGCTCAGTTTTGTCGATAGTGTTCACAGTTGCAGACCACCCGACACACTGTCAGTCATTCAGGTTCGTTCTTTCCTCATTGAACATTTTGCACAATTTCCTGATCATGGGGTGCGACTTTGCTTTCTCACCTACACCTCGAGAATTTGGTGATAGGATTTCACTCCGATTATGCCTTTCGCGCCCACAAACATCGGACAACGAAGCGCACCTCAATGTTGTACGCCACCTCAATACGATGTGCCATACTCACAGGGTGACTACTCTCGTACTAAACCAGCTGCCGGACAGTGTTGCCACCAAGTGTGATTATTTTATCTCTTTTTAGTACAGGAACACGGCTCGGGTGTAACTTACTTTTTGATTTGCCCACATATGATTCATATATGGATGTACCAAACAAAGTTTAAAATTTGCATATGTAAAATACATAACTATCTGGGCCCTAATTATAACCAATAAGTTGTTCTTGATATATTTATTTTGCATATACAGATGACAATACTATTCCACGAATGTACATTGCTTTCAACTCCATTGGAATCTAGAATAACTGACTTGTGTTTGAAGATTTAACCATAATGGTAGTTTTAAGTTTTAGTTTGGAAATTAGAAAATTAGGCCTGCTAAATAGTGTATCTTTCATTACAGGTTCTGAATTGGCGTTGATGTACAATGACGAGTCAGTCTTGGAAAACCATCATCTGGCTGTGGCATTTAAGTTACTACAGAATGATAACTGTGACATATTTGTTAATTTAGGAAAGAAACCAAGGCAAACTCTAAGGAAGATGGTAATAGATATGGTGAGTATACACAGCATCATGTGTTCATAGGTATAAAATAAACAATAAACATTGCATTACATAACAATATTTTGCCTACTGAGTTTGTTTGTAGTTTATGCCCAGGTAGGCCTACAGTTTAAAGTGGGATCCAAACCACCACGTGCCTTCACTGGGGATCGAACCCGGGACCCTTTGCATATAAGGCAACAACATTACCACTACACTAGTAGAGGGTGTGTTTTCCCTACTAGCATTATATGTGGGTAATCAGAAAATATATAGTTTATACTTAATTTCCAAGGTACAGTTCCTAATTCTGAAATTTATTTGTTTTAAAAGTTTCAAATTTGATTCAAAGAAAGACTTAATGTCTGAATACAACTCTGAACAATGACTATACGTAGTTCAGTTATGAATATTTACAAAATGGGTATCCAGTAACAGTGTAAATTCAAGCATAGGATCAAACTGCTAGTTATTGGACATTTCTTTGATATATTGGTTACAGCTCTCAGTATACAGCGTGTCCACAAAAACATTCCTTGATATAAATGACCACAAAATTTAATTACGTATATTACGAAATTTATACAGATACCATTCGAAAGAACAGCTCAAAGAATTTTAGCGGATGTGTAATTGTTGGCGCTAACTACAATAGATGGCATAACAATAAAAGAATGAAAAAAGGAAAAAATCTTTTGATTGTCAATGTGTTATTATAAATGGCATTGTTGTTAGAAGCAAATTGTGTTACTGTTGATGTTTACTGGATGTTTAGCTTTGCATTTCAGTTCAGTGTGAATTCTGTAGCGTTTAGAGATTCATGACGAACCCACAGGAACGTAGTTGGTGTGTACTGGAATACCATAACACACTGAGTGTAGTGTGAAGCAACCTTTTACTTGAACCTCAACGAAGCATCCTAGTATTCACTTTACGAAATAGCAATTAGGATTTTGATAACTTCAATGAAACTTGGACGTCACTATTTAAAGTTTCCATATATTTTATCACTTATTGATCTACTGTGTTTTGTTTCTTTTTCGTTGCTATGGTCAAAAATGTATATAGAAATGTATACATCGTAATTTTACATTATGAAGAATGTGATTATAATTAATTATGCATCATATTAATGCAACAACGTTTTCCAAAATAAAACAAAACAGAAATTGATAACATGGGTATACCATTTTGTATATTAAAGACAAAATTAAACAAAACATAATAAATGAAATAAATGAACATCTTTGGGTCAGTCACAAGTGACAGTTCAGCGTGCCTTCCGACAGACCTTCAGACATGTGGTACCTACTGACAAGACAAATCTGAGATGGTACAGAGATTTTGTAGAGCGAGGATGCATATGTGATCATTGGAAAGGCCATTCAGGGAGGCCATCTGCCAGTGTGGAAATTGTGGAACATGTGGTGCGGGAGACATTTGTACGTAGTCCTATGATGTCTGTGCATAGAGCTAGCCTGCATTTAAACATCCCTAAATCCTACGTACTTGTTTGAAGTTTCATCCCTACAAACTGCAGTTACTGCAAAAGTTGAAACGTGATGACAGTGAAAAACGACTTGCTTTCTGTGAACGTTTAACACGTATGGAGAATAATGAGGAACTGAACTGAAATGCAAAGCTAAACATCCAGTAAACATCAACAGTAACACAATTTGCTTATAACAACAATGCCATTTACAATAATATATTAACAATCGAAAGAATTTTTCCTTTTTTTTCCCATTCTTTTATTGTTATGCCATCTATTGTTGTAGTTAGCGCCAACAATTACACATCCCCTAAAATTCATTGAACTGTTCTTTCGAATGGTATGGGTATAAATTCCGTAATATACATAATTAAAATTTTGTGGTCGTTTAAAATCATGGAATGTTTTTGTGGACACGCTGTATATTTCCGGCTGAATACTGTTTTGTCGTATCTACACTTTTTGTCTGAAATGATTGATGACATTAATGTATCTGGATGTCAAGTGTTTGCGCAAATCATGTAGCACATTCACAATCCAGCTCAGCTCTCCTAAAGAGTTACAACAACATAGTATTCAGGTGGCGATATCATTGTACACGCGTTAAATGACCATCAGGAAATTTTCTGAAAGACTTTCTATAACTGAGTGCAACAATTGCATCACAAACTTTCAGACAAGTTGAAGAGTAGAAGTCATATTTTCAAGAATTGTGGGATTCATAACAAATCAAGTGTATTAAACATTATTAGGAATGGAGTGAAATTGATGTCTCTTTCGAGGAAGTGTTACTCGTTCAAAATGTTATTTTTTAAATGTATCATCTTCCAGGTATTAGCAACAGACATGTCGAAACACATGAGCTTGCTAGCAGACTTGAAAACTATGGTTGAAACGAAGAAAGTGGCCGGATCAGGAGTTCTACTGCTGGACAATTACACAGATAGGATACAGGTAAAGAAACTTCCATCTTTAATGATAAATAATATGCATTAATTTTTTCAACAACGTAATATGTGAACCTCCCAACAAAATTAGTTCAATTTCATTTTGCAAAACATTCTTGACTTTTATTACTCATAAATTTTGCCTTGGTCAGTATTTTAATGTTTTATCAATACTATTAATATTTCTCCACATTGTGGTCCAGTTGAAGATTGTTTTATTGTTCTATTGCATCAGAAAAACAGGTTTGAATTTGAGGTGACTTGGACTTCCAGCCATTGACCTTCCAACTGAGAAAACATTGCTTTGAAAAGGCTGACAAAATTAAACTAAAACAAGCAAAAAAGAATGTATGTTAATGATGGTGAAAATATAGAGAAATAACTAACCAGGGGTAGAAAAATGCAGGGTACCCGATCGTCATGGTGCCTGATTTTCACCTTGTGCCTGTTCAAATTCAGTCCTAAAAAATATAGAAAATATATATATACGTAGGCTGGAAATTTAATATTAATATACAAATGATATGAAAGAGATACTTCTGTGAAACTTTTACATCCCTTTCATGTAGTAGCCAGCATTGTGTACAACCGTTGCCAGCAATGTGGAAGTCGTAGTATTTCTGTAGCAGTGCCTGTTCTGTGTGATGGTTTGAATGGAAATGAAAGTCACATGGGCTGGTAGAGGATCTGTCAGCCCCATCAAGCTAACAAATCAGCCACAGGTTTAATTACATGCACTAGAGCATTGTCCTGCAAAATGATGAGAGGATTCCGCAGAAAGTGTCCCCTCTTCTTTCGCAACGTAGGTTATTTTCCAAATACGAACAGTAATACTCCGCATTGACAGTCTGTCCTGGAGGGACGGCGAGAATCACCAGAACTTTCACATTAGTGAGGTTTTGACTACACAACTTTAGACCGCCAATTCCAACGGTACTCTATTCCTCTCGTCACTGCGCATGCACCTAGTGTTGGAAGGAAGAGTCCATTTACTGGGAGGTAGCTTAGGCATCAAAGTAACATACGGTATAAGTGAGAAGCACGGGTTCAGTTTCATGGCGTATATAGAGCAGTGTTGCCACTATTAAATTTCCAACACACGTATTTTTAATATTTCGAGTTCACTTATGGAAATTTCCATTAGCTCTTTTAAAATAACAAGCGCAATATGTGTGTTTTTTAAAAAAAACATTTCTGTGTTTTCTGTATCACCAAATCAGAATAACAAACTTACCACTACAATTTTTTTTCACTGTTGCTAGCCAAATTTTAAAATTACGGGAATATGTTAAAGTTTTGACTGGCCTTTGAGAAGGCGACTCCAGCCCAAGAATTAATTACTTTCAATTCAATCTTATATTTATTAATGAATTAAATGTTTTAAGATCCTGTTCCAAGCTATGTAGCTTTATGTTAGTTGGATTTATGGCTTTTTTAGACTGTATTTGTCCCCCCCCCTTCCTCTCTCTCCTCCAAAGGCTAGCCTCTGACATTAACCTAAAAGCTATAACTCAAAGTATATGTGAAGGGGGTTCACATACACAGTTGAGTCACATTATTATGACCACCTCCTACATTTGACATTGGCAGCATGTAGCCCGTGAAGTACGTTACGTGGTGAGAGCTGATGTGGTGGGTATATACAGTCAATCACAAAAAAATAGCACCACTCTTAAAAGTTCATGTTTACATGATTTTTATTGACCCTGTATGCGACCATGGCTCCATTCTTGCTCTTGTCCGGTTCACAGGCTCAGAACAAAAGAAATTGCTTTGTATATCGTCCATTTGCCGGAAGATCACATAATTCATAGCGGAGCACAAACTGCAGTGGTGCTATTTTTTTTGTGACTGATTGTAATCTGTGTGATAGGTCATCTGCACACATATCACTCGTTGTTGTCATGGGTAAAGGAGGCGATTTATCAGAGTTGAAAAAATGGATGATTATCAGCTTTTACTGTGGTGAAACTATCCTGAGTGGACGAATGGCACCATTGCGAATAACCAATGTAGAAACTGTTGAGCACCACATGATATTGATGCGAGAGGTGAACATCAGCTGGGAAGCTGCGTGAGGGCCAAATGACATGCTACAGTGAAGCAGCTGATCATCAACGTGAACCACGGGTCTACCGGACATGTGTCTAAAATGACAATTCAGCTAAAGCTGCTGCGTGTGGAGCTCTGAAGCAAACGGGTGGTAATTGCAGCTATATTAACAAAGGTGCATTGGTAGAAAAGGCTTAAATTTGTACGGCAATATCGGAATTGGGCTTCCACTGGTTGGAGATGGGTTGTCTTCTCTGATGAGTTCAGTTGTCTGCTTCATCGAACTGATTACGTACCCATGCCAGGTGAGAAAGAGCAGAGAAAAAACAGCCTGCAACCATTGCTGGAAGAACACAAGTTGGTGGCGGCAGCATTGTGGTCTGGGGAATGTTTTCGTGGCATTCTCAGAGACCACTCTCAATCGATTTGGTTATGAATCCATCCTTGCAGATCATGTATACCCATACATGCTGATTGTTATCTCTGGAGATGATGGGACCTTCCAGCAAGACAATGCAACATATCACACAACTAGAAATGTCAGACAGTGGTTTGAAGAGCACTACTAAGGCCTTCAAGTGCTTCCTTGGCCCCCTAATTCTCCGGACTTGAATCCAATAGAGCTTCTGTGGGACCACCTCGATAGTCACGTTCGCTCTATAGATACTTAGCCAAGCACTCTCCAGCAGCTGTGGGATGAACTAGGCAGCATGGCTACAGATACCTGTGACAACCAACCAGAATCTTCTCCCAGTCGATCTAGCTGCTGTCAGTGGTTACTCTAGATATTAGCTGGTGGTCATAATGTGACTTCATTGTGTATTTATTATCATAAAAAGTGGAAATGACCAGACTCAAATAACAATTGAATCTGTAGTCTTATTGTTCTAATTATTCTTTTTCTGTTTCTTTTCGATTCTAAGTCTGTTCTTCCGTATTCTGCAGGTTTTGCAAAATTTGGTTCACTGTGCTGATCTGAGCAACCCCACGAAGCCTCTGGAATTGTATAGGAGATGGGTGGACCGCATCATGGAAGAATTCTTCCTTCAAGGTGATAAGGAGAGAGAGCACGCCATGGACATTAGCCCTATGTGTGATCGCCACAGCGCAACAATTGAAAAGTCTCAGGTAAGTTGACTGGTGGATAAATAAATTAGAAAACTTAATCAGATTGTCAGCAATTACATTTTCAACATGGTCAGGTTAACCTTTAGCGGATGGATGGGAGATCTTTCTCCCACGCAGTTATTTCCGTTGAGGACAGATCGAAGATTTCTCTCCCACCACCACGTGGCACCATTTCTTGAAAACTGCACACAATATATCAGTTCCGTCTTTTTTGTTCATTAGTATACAAATATAGAAGCTTTGGTCTAGTCGGTCAGACATCTGACTGCCAAGTGGAAGACCCAGGTTCGATCCCCAGGGTGGGTGTTATAAGATCGAAATTTTTTCGACCTTGTTCCCACATAAAGTGGCTCTGGGGCTCACCCAGTCTCAAATCAATGGGTACCTGAGGCAACCCCAGGGGTGAAGGTGGCCAGAGCATGCTGCTGAAAAAGTCCTTTGTTACATTTGCAATATTATAGGATAGATTTTTAAAAAGGCCTATAACTCCTAAACCACCCCTTTTTAAGGATGAATTGGATATAATATTACATCTTTTTTATTTGAAAGTTATCCTTTCTTAATGATATATTTTACTTTTACATGTAATAATGAGCAACACTTTAACATTCTGTGACAACTAGAGGTCCAGGGAGAACACAGGAAAAATGCCAAATTTTCAAAATTTTTCCAGCATCACGTGGCAGCAATTAACGTGCCACTTCTTGAAAACTACACATGATATTTCAGTTCTGTCTGTTTTGTCGCCAGACTGAAAGTTTAAAAAATCATTTTCAAAGTTTGGTTCCGTTCCATAGGACCAAACGTACACGGCTTGTTTGGACAACCCTTGGGAAGGGGAGGAGCCTATTTTGAAAGCGAGGCTGACGTTGTGCAAGATGGTTTTTAATCGCGAGAAGCGTGTTGCTTTGTTGGAGGCTTACTTATAGCTGAAGACCTATATTTTGTGTGTGGATTTCATTTTGTGCATTTGTTTTCTTTATTATCTTATCTTTTAATATCGCACTAAGATCTATGGTATTAATAGTAATAATCAGTGGCGTAGCATGGACATTTCGGGTGGGAACGCCAAGTCCGAAGGAAGGGTCGGCCCTTTTTTGCTTAATAATTTACGTATGGTATTAGTCGCCACAGGTATTGTTTAATTGCCTGAAGTCAGCTGGGCTTTCAATAAAACATCATCCATGCATGTTTTAGCTAGAAAATGAGATGCCTCACTATGCCACAAATGTTTTGAACTCTGGTGTTTTATACCTTTTTTATACCTTTCTGCATGACACAAGTCATTAAGAAACCTTCCTGAATCAGAAGCGCCTCTGCACAACAGTAGACGTCATTGTTGTGGATGATCCAACTACTGATTGATTTGGTTTATTTTACTTTGCTTTTCTATCACTTTTGGGTAATCGCGAATGCGAATATGAGTGATGATATTGAAGAAGAAACACTCACAAAGAACACCCATGCTCACGCTGGGATTCTAACCAAGGACATCTGTCGTCTTGGCACGTTGAGAAAAACACTCGGACACAGAGGTGGGTGGATGATGCAACTATCGTACACTCAACTGATGTAACAGTGCCGATTAGTAATTCAGACCACTGTTTATTACATCTTGAGAATGTTGATAAATATTTAAAAATAATTTTGTCCAGAGACCATTCGATGTTAAGAATTTTCAAAAGAATGCTAAACATTTCCATTGACACAATATTAAGCAGTTACATAACAACGAAAAAATAATAATAATAAAAAAAAAAAAAGAATAGTAGTTTTGCAGGTTAAGTGGTAGAGCAACCACAAGCTGAACTTCTACCATTAGGACTTCACCAACTTATTTGACAAAACCTGTGTTGATATTTTAGTTTTAAATGCACATCGCTGTCCGTGCGATAAATTATACAATGCAGTGGCCATTAAGAAGTGCTATATTTGAGTTTGGTAAAGTTACGTCAGTCAATATTGTGTATTGTAACATCACATAGCATGAGTGGCATTTGTAACATCACATAGCACGAGTGGCATGAGTGCGAAGAACCGGGTAGTAATTCTACCGCTGTCGTCTGCTTCAGAAGTCAGGAAGGGTCACATGAACCAATCACGGTAGACCTCTGCTCCATATGCTGGTATACGAGAGAGTATTTACGCACGTGCTGTAGAGATCCAAGCTTTCCCTCCAGAAAGGCAGCAAGGAATATAGAGTGCTTTATGCTGAACCTGCTCGGCATCCAGAGAGGAAAGGCATTGAAAAAAAATGCTAGAACGAGTGTTGTTAGTGGAGCGTTGCAAGGGGATCGCGAAAAATAGCTATTATAATGCCATGAAGGTCAAACATATATGAAATTAGTCACGTTTTACTTTATATTCACAGCATTTATGCATGTTTGAAATTTTAAATCTGGGAACGCCGGTCGTACGGGCGTAATATACACTACGCCACTGGTAATAATAACAGTAACAATAAGTAGCAAATTTCAGGAACGAGACATAATATCAAATACAGGAAGATACATCCTACATTGTGCATATTTCAATCTGTTGAATTTATAATTTATAAATAAATAGCTATTAAAAAAAATTGCAGTTGAGTCTGGTGACTTTTCGCTCACCCTGTATGTATCCATTGTTACTATTCAAATTTCGGAAATGTTTTCTGTATGTTGGCAACACTGCACTCTTATACATTGTTATTATTTTCCCCAAGAAGTGTCAGCCTGTTTTCAACAAAACTTTGCATACGTTTTTTCATCCACCTCAGTCTGTTGTATGCCACTTCAATTTCTTCTTTCTTTAACACTCATGATTGGGAGACAATACGTACAAATATTGCCGCCGCTTAAAGCCCTGCCTTTAAGAAAGAAAACATAACCGATTTCATCCTTCTATGACAATTATTTCTCAAGCTATGGTCTTTTTTTTTTTTTTTTTTTTTTTTTTTTTTTACTTGGTGACAAATTTAAGAAGCACATGCTTGAAAAGATCTTGTCCACGGAGGCTATACAAGGTTGCGAGGTTCCATCCGTTAAAGGTTGCAAAATGTCAATGATTTTAAGAACTTTGTCATAATAAGATATTAAGTTAATACTGAGCTGATAGCGACACCAATGTATCTGGATCAGTCAATACCACTGATGCAGGTTGGATTTATTTACCGATACTGGCCGTTACTTCTATAGATTCTACTTATCCTGGGAATTATGCAAACTTCTTCGATGTTTTCAAAAGGTATTTTAATATTGTTAAGTAATTCTTGAATATGCTGATGCAAAACTGTGATAAATTGATGCTTATAATTGGAATGCAATACTTAATAATTAGGGGCGCAACAGCTCCTGAGGGCCAGGTCCTACCTACTGACTGCCACCTCACTCCCACTCGTCGAGGTGGGAGATCATCTAACCAGTTATGAGGCGACATGTGGTGAGCACAACGAACCCCCAGTCGTCGTCGTAGGTTTCCTATGACCAGGTTACGCTACTCATTCGTAGCTTCCTGATTTCCTCACGATGGTGGGTGGCTACCAATCTTATACACAGGCTGAAATCTCAGGAGAAAAGTTGTTAGGTTTCCCCCAGGAAACTCGAACCTGTGCGCGTTCTGTAGATGGAGCCCAAAGCAAGTCAGAATTACTCTTAATACTTAATAACTGAACAATGAACATCAAGCAAAGTTAACAAGGAAATGTTAAATAACAATGTTGCAATATGTAGATGTTAAACACTTGCTTAAACACATGAAACAAAGGCATTACATGCCGTATGCAAAAAAAAAAGTTGTTAAAAATCAAATTTGATCAATAAATTGAAAGTAACAGCAAATATTTTGCAATGGGGTTCAGTTGTGTCAGAATCCTGTTTGTTTTCATAAATAAGTTCACCTATGGATGGGATTACATTAACAACAAATGAAGCAGTGTGCTCGACTAGCTAAAGTTCCCATCTTTGCTGCAAGTAGTCCCAAGTTTGATCCATTGTGGGAGCTCCAAAATTTTCGTATTTACGCTGCGTCATGAGGATAACTGGGGAGCTATTTTAAATAATTAGTAGGAAGCGGTGATGAGGTTCCACACATTTTGAATTTTGAAAAGTCACTTGGCAGGCCTTAGCTAGTTCTAGTATAATAAGAAAATAAGTCAAAACATTTTTACTCAAGAGTTTTTGCCCTTCCCGTTTCTGGAACCATCCTCATGAATTTCAAATGTTAAAAATACCTCAACAATGGGTTAATTAATTAATAAGGTATCAGAATATTTTTCATTATATTTCTACATTTCGTACAGCAGGGTGGCTACTCACCGGGAATTCCTTGAATTTCGAGAATTGTGTGTGAATTCTTCTCCGGAGACGTGAAAAATTGCAACTCTTATTAATTAAAATCCCATTTAATATTATACATATTTATAAATGCACTGAGGCAAGTTTAGTGTTTATGGTAACCGAGGAAGGAAAATAAAGCTACATGGAAAATAAAACTGAATTCTCTCAGCCCTTTTACTTTGTTATCGTCGCTTACAGACAGAAGATTATTGCAAGATAAGATATCTTGAAGTTGGTTAGGTAAATTTGAGTTTGAAATTCTTATACAGTTAACAATTATTCGTAGATTAGCATATCCCGGAATGTTTGTGACTTGTGTTTGTAGATGTATTTCAAGTCTGAGTATGTGAAAATATCAAATGTAAACTTTGTGCACTTAAAATTAAATATTACAAATATATAAGTATATGTACAGTTTAAATTAATTGAATTAGAATTTTTGAACATATTGGAATCATGGAGACACTTTATATTGTTAATATATTGCAGGGGGGTGGGGGTGGGGGGTCAGAAGCAGTAATACCTGAGGTTGAAATAGAGATAACACCTGCTTGTACCCTTGAATTTTTCGAAAGTTCACCTTGAAAACTGGCAATTATACTTTAATTTTATTATGGTCCTAGAGTGGCCACGTTGTATAATTAGTGTAATGAGATGCATAGTTGTTCTATTTTGTTGTTGACATTTACACACTTCGGTCAAGAACAACCTTTAAAACTTGGAGGAAATTTTAGTCATAAAGTTAATGTTGTTTTACTTCTCACCAGGTAATGCATTCATATGTAATACATATTTATGTATGAAACTGAAATCAGTTATATTTTGTATTATTTTTGCACATCATGACATGTAGATTCGAAATATTAAATTCTTATTTTCCATATTTGTACATATACTAGGTTTTGGCTCATATTTTACACATCTTAGTTATTTTTACATATTATTTCCACATTTCAGTACAGTTCTCGATGCAATAACTACATTTTCCTGTGTGACTGAAAGGATTTGGTGAATTTTTTGCTAATTGATAAATTTGAAATACACTTACATTAATTACTTCTTGCAATATTGAATGCAGTTTTAATCAATATAAAACCATCTTGAGAGACAAGAGAGAGAAATAAACGTTGCAACAAAAATGTTGTTATTCGTTGTTTTGGAAACAGATAATGAAAACACATTTTGTGTCAATGTAAGCATACTGTATTTTATGTAGCTCATGTAGTGTCTTATATTATTAACACGTTAACTGCCAGGGTGGTGAAATTTTGCCTCCTGTGGCCCAAGTTGTTATTGGACTTTATTTTGCAAGTTCGATTTTTTTTCCTGTAAAACATAAAAGTCAAAAAACTTCTAATGTGCGCTCGACTCTCACACCTTGTCGGTCATACCTTATGCGCATCATTGTTATACTCATGACGGATGCCACCCTAGGAACAAAGTCAAGCCACATGTTTCGGTCATAATGACCAACATGACGTAATTGATATGCACCAGTTTGTCATTTTGACCAACATGGCAGTTCAAATTGTAAAAAATTGCCTTTTTAATACATTGAATCCATACTTAACTGCATATTTTGGTGAAAATAACTAGATATGTATATACATATTAGTACATTTTTACTACATATATATCCGTTCCCTGCCTCTTACATAAAACTCTTAATTTTTGAAATTCTGAAAATTTTAAAATATGGCTTAAATGGTGGAATATGAAAACATAACCTTATTTCACTTTTTTTTTATCTAATGTAGTTTTAACTTTGGTTATTGTGTTTAAATATTAACTAACTGAACTTTTTTCTGTTCCGAACAATAACAAGCTTTCTGATTTTTGTATCTTGAAATGAACGATGCTAATTTCCAGGGGCAAGAGGTCAACAGACCTTTTCAACCCTTCCCCCTCCTGATGCCCATGGTGTCTTCTACTTCAGAAAGTTGCATTGTTTCAGAGTAGCATTGTCATGTCATTGTGTGAATAAAAAATTGTTGGTAGGTGTTGCCTCTGCCTGTTGTCCTACATAGCGCATGCTCACTTCCAGAACAGTTCTTTTGGGGGGGGGGGGGGCAGGGATGAGGGGCATATGATTATATGAAACATAGGATTATGGAAACACTACTGTAGTAATCTTGACATACAAGATTCTATTTGCTGATAAAAACATGTAAAGTTATAGTTGCCAGATCTGTTCATTGTTTTTACTTATAATGTATATTTTCTTCTTCTCCAGGTTGGTTTCATAGATTATATAGTCCACCCATTGTGGGAAACTTGGGCTGATTTGGTACATCCTGATGCGCAGGACATTTTAGACACTCTCGAAGAGAACAGAGACTGGTATCAGAGCATGCTTCCTCCAAGTCCTCCCTCCGCAGGCTCCGATCTGAAGGAAGAGGAAGACTACGAAGAGGAAGATGAAGAAGAAGAAGAAGCTGCAGGTTCCAGCGGCGCATCGGGGTCGACCGCGATGGGCCGCAGTTCGCTAGGGGCTCCTTCTGACCAAATCCGTTTCCAAGTCACCCTAGAGGAAAGCGAGGCTGGCGAGAGCAGCGACACAGGGATGTGACGGAGGTTCCTGGGCCTCTGCAGGAAGCTGCAGGAAAAAGTGCAGCTGTGGTGGAGAAGCAAGTGAGAGCAGCAAAGTTAGTTGCAGGCTTTTTACAACCTGACTAACCTATAGTGCTGTAGTGCGGGCAGCACGAGATGTGCCTCGGGGCTACGAAAGGTCAGAAGAGGAGACAGACTTCGGTGCGGGTCACCATAACTTAAAAAAAGCTTGTATTTAAAAAAAAGGAGAACTTCTTTTTGAGACTGACCTCAAGTGGTATTGGGGACATTTACGTAGGAGAATTGAGCAGGACTCGGACATGAACTGGTACCACAGAACGCTGGACGTACTGAAGAATATTATCAGGGTGACGATACTACGAGCCCTGGTGGCTCTCGGCTTTATCTTCAACCTTCCGTCTCTTTCTCTCTCTCTCTCTCTCTTTATTAATCCTATCAAACCATTTCCCCCACATCCCATTTTCTGACAAAAATATATAAAAAATACAAAAAAATACCCTACAAAAAATCCAAAGAAACGGGCAGCCTATGATACCGAAGGAAAGTGATATATTGTACAGTCTTGTCCAGCCTCTCATGAATTAAGAAAAAGAAAAGCTGAGTAGTCAGAATAAGATGTGCATTCATGTGCTATTTGTTTATCAGTAGGGAAAGTAAAAAAAGAGCCTTTAGAAATGTGTGTGGCCTCAAATTTGTTTTTTCTTTTAGTTTCAAAGATTGCGAATGTGTACTTCTGTTCATCCCTTTACTCTCCCCTCCCCTCCTCTTTACAAGGCTTTGTCTCAGAAATATGTGATGCACAGTTCTTTGCGGAAGACAGCATTCTATATTAGGATGGCCGCTTTTGTGTGTGTTTCTTTACATATATATGTACGTGCGTGTTTTATGTATACATACTTTTAAAAAAAATGAACTGAGAGAGAGCGGGAAAAGTTCAGCATGTACAAAGTTGATCGGGCTTGGTTACCACAGTGAGATATGTTATGGCCACTAAATAAGAGGATGTACGTTGCGTTCTCTTAGCTCCGAGCAAATATAAAAAAAATACGCAAACTGAACCTAGTAGCTCAAGGAAATAACATGCAAAAAAAAAAAAGTGTTAACAGCTCTTATGTGTGAACAGTTAATTATTTTTGTTAAAAAGTGTGTGCATGGCCAGTATTTTTTGAAGGAAGTTACCAATACTCTGTATCTGGGAAAAAAATAAACCTTTCTTTTAAATGCATTTAAGGAAGAAATCGTTAATTTTTTTAGGAAAAAAAAGAAGGGACGAAACAGCAGAGAATATGGTAAACTGAACGAGTAGCCCATCCATGCTGGAATGAACAGATCTGATACTCTTCTCAGGTGTTTATGCCAAGTCCAGGTTTAAAAAATTGACTGGTGATGTCATTGTTAGTTGCAGTAGTGACATAACTTTGTGTAACAACTTTTAAGTATACATGCTATCCTTTACCTTCCTGTCAATTTTGATAGTAAGCAAAAACCAAAGAGAAACTGACATTAGTTGACATCGTGTGCAAGAGATCCAGCCATTTATACTTCATCAGGCCCACTAAAAGAAGAAAATCTACACAAAAATGTTTACTCTGAATTATTTGCTACATCTGTTGAGACTTTATAATTTTTGTCTTGGGTGAAAAAGTAAATATATCAATTCGTCGTGTGAAAACCAGGTGATGTAGCTCCGATTTATCAGATTTACAGGAGAGGAAATGATTTCTTACGAATATCTTAAACTCTTAAAATAAATCAGTAAGGATTAGATATGGAGATCTAACTCCAAATAAAGATCTTCAGAGTAGATATCTGAAGCAAAACTGAGAGGCATTTTTTGGAGTTACGCTTCTCTAGTTCTCATACGAGGAATTACGCTAGTTTCCATATGTACTTGAAAGACAGTGTGTATACTATTTTGTATTATTTGCAATGTACATAAAAATTACTCTATTTTGATAATTGTTGACAATGTGATGCATTTCTAAAAATTGAGGAAATTGTAAATTAATTATAACAATATTTATGCATACAAAAACAAAATTATGTACATCAAACATTGAGTATGGTACTAACTATTGCCTATCACAGTTCCACTAAAATCCAAGAAAATTATCTTGACTTTTATATCAGTCATATTTTCAAACAACATACCTTTATTGTTAATGTTGTTACAGTTTGAAATGTCAATTCACAGTATTTGAAGTTTTTTTTATTCAATTTTAATGTTTAAAAAGAAGACAGCAGGGAAAGTAGCACACTGGTTCGGTAACTTGAGAAATTATATGTATACTTGTGTGGTATTTTGTTATAACTCTATGAATAATGCTGACTTGGGGATTTTTCCTATCATATATTGTGGCAGATCATATTAATCCATCAGTCCTCCCCCCCCCCACCTTCTTAACATAGCAAATTATACATGTGCACACACAGAGGTTATGGAATTTTAAATGTGCTAATGCAGCATCCGTATTATGATGGTGTTTGCTAGGAATCAAATACGCTTCTAAGAAATGCCTTACATAGTTTTAAAGTACTAACATATATATATATATATCTTCGCCCATGAAATATCTTCGTTGAGGAAAAAAATGTTTTATCATTCTTGATTAGTCTGTAGCATAGTGGTCATGTTGTGAATCTTTGTCTAATGCAGAGGAGAGAAAAAATCTGTGTGTTTGCATCTTGTGAAGCATGTGACTTTTGTTCTCTACTCAATATGTTTCATTTGAAAGCGTGGTCTACTGAGAGGGCCGAGAATGGGCTACAATGAATAAATATCTTGCACAATAAAGAACACACTCACTTTACGCAGATCCCCTTTTCATTATTCAAATACATAACAATATGTATTTCACATCCGCACAGGAAATATTCATATATGCTTGGAAAAGCCCCAAATTGTCAGGTATCTGTTCAATAAATTGAAACTAAAATTTTTATCTATTCACGTTTTTTAATTTTTTTTTTCTGAAAAGAGAAAATTACCTAATAGGGAGGCTTTGTTATAAATAATGGGCAAATAATTCAAGAATGTTATCCCACTAACCTACAAGCATTTTGTCAAAATGTGTCCACCACAGATACTCTGTAGAAAATAGAATAAATATTGGACAGTCAGTTGTATGTCTGTGTGCATCAACATCTATTTAGTTCCAATGTTGGGTAACAGAGGCTATTAAAAAAAAGTGTTAAAAGAAGTTGTTTCATAGGATGAATATGTTTGGTAAATATATTTGTGCTGTGTTCTATATTTGCATTTAGAATTTACACATATTGTCATTTCTTTCTGTAAAGTATCGCTGAATCCCCTGTACATGATAATATTGTACATATGTATACATATATAAATATAATATATATTTTATTTAGTACCTTGCCACAAATGTACCTCAATATGTAAAATATACTCGTCATTTTTTTTCTTATTTTAACCCACCCAAGTTTGCAGTTTTCTTTTTTTTATGTACAAAAAATTGATATCAAGTAACAGGATCGACACATGCTCAGTCCAAAGGGGCAAGATGCCAGGTCAGTCTGTTAGGTACAGAAATTAATGGAATTTATTTTTAAAAAAGTATAAAGCTGCACTCATGTGATTAATGCTATACCATCTCAAAATTCAGTAAAAGCCTAGCATAATTATGGTCAATACATTTTTTTTTTTTAAATTAGAGAAGCAGAAATGTTTTTTCCATCTTTTTCCCTAATGCATGTCCAAATGACAGCCTATTTTACATACACGGACTCTATCCATGTACAAAAATGCACAAAATGTGTTTAAGTACACACAACATATCATATTATATAAGCAAAATAACATTTTTGTACATATATTTGTTGTGGTTAGCTCAAAACCTTGACAAAACTAACAATTTCATGTAAATTTTAGCAGAGTAACCTGCCATCTTGCTCCGAAACACATACTCAGCAGTGAACAACTTTTTTTTTTTCTTGGTACCCATTGTTATTGCATAATGTTAGGAGAGACATGCTTGCACTCTTTCATTACATAAAGCAAATGTCATGTGACAGGTTTTTGTTTTTCATTTATCAGTTCTTTTGTTGAATTGGAATGTATAAAAATAAAATGTTAATTGATATGGGACAGTGTCCAGCATTTGTAGTGTATTAAGTCTAAATGAAACACGAGTGAGTGAACTGAGGGTTTAAAAAAATGTATAGATACAAGAGGATTTATTTTCTTGTTTTATTGTCTGGGTTATCATACAAGTTGTATAACATGTGCTGCAGTCAGTCTATCAATAAAACTTCAAGTTTTGATATTGTGTTTTTTCCTTAGCCTTTTAGCACAATAGCAGTTAAATTACATGAAATATACTCTCTTGCTTTCCTGGGGGAGGGGGGGGAGTTAAGAGAGGAAACTTTTTATGCGATTCATTGCAGGATATTGCACCATACTTACACTAAATATATTGCATAATGTACTAATTTTTATTATGAACAAAGACGAACCAGATGTGGAACATGGGCAGTAGTTTGGGGGGCTGTGAACTAATTAATTAAAACTATGTAAGGGACAGTGTATCTCGTAAACATTTCATGTCGTAACACTAGTATATGTGCAACAGGGAACAAAAAATCTCGTCGCATATTCAAACCTAAAAAAAATGTAAATTGCCAACCCTGAGTAACCAGCAATCTTATCACATTTTGTACAGTTCTCATTCCTGTAAGGTTAGTGCCAATGTTGCACCTTTAATAATTAATAGACAGTGAAAATTCCAGTAGCAAATAACCTGGCAGTGAACTTTTGTCTGTAAAAGAGAAATTTGCATATTATATGTACGAATATGGGCTACGTAAAATTAGAATCTCCACTCTCAAGATAGTCTTGCTGGTCTCCTATCATCTCCTCACTCGTATTGGGGAGTTACTGCTTTCCAATCATCGTTGCGTTTGATCTAACTTTATAAATATATGACGTTAGGGATAATTTTTCAAAACTGTCATGAATTTTCAAGAATGTCACTTACTATTTTCAATTATAATCAACTTTATATGCTATTTCAAGCAGGATACATAGTTCCAAAGCACTGAAATTGTCCCCTCTCCATAGGATTCGAACCATGTCCCATTAATGAAAATTGATTGATTTTACTTTGCGTTTTGTGCCTGTTGGCTAATTTGCGAAGATGGGGATGAGTGATGAAATGATGAAATTGATGAATGGACATTCACAAACAACCAAGCCTGAGCGGGATTCGAACCCGGGACCCCTAGTGTTGCAGCGCAATGAGCTAACCACTCGGCCACTGGGTGTAAAAAAATATTCTTAATGTTTCTTGGAACAATTTTTGTTCTCAGAATTTAAAATAGCGAAATGATTCTTGGAAAGGTAGGCAAAGAAAATATTACCCTCACCCCCCCTGGCTGGCCTTAGGTGGGGGCCATACATTATACTCAGGGCTGTAACCAAAATATTTTCAGAAGTCAGAAAAAAATAGAAAATTTTTATTCCTTAGTCTGAAGTATAGTGTTCTATACAATCGTAATTTTCTACTATAACTTGACAAGTTTAAAAACAAGATGCTGCAAATAGCTGTTGCGCAGCTCTCACCACATTTCCCCACTCCATTCTCCACAGCGACGTTGGTTCGCAGTGTTGCAGCCTGGAGGGAGCGGATTGATCTGAGGATTTTCAACGAAATTTGTATTAGCTTTTTCCTGGGCTGTTTTCTATCTGTCGTAGTACAGAAATTCAATTCCCCTTTCACCAACGACTCTTTTCTTTCTTTTAACACTTGAACTCCCCAATGGCACAGTGGTACCGTCGTCGCCTTGTATGGAGGCACATAGTGGTTCAGATCCCACTTTAAACTGTACGTCCAGTCCCGATTAGCCTTACTGTGCATAAAGTGGACTTAAAACAACAAATCAATCCAATCCAATTCTTTTAAAACTTGAGAAACCGTCCATTTAGATACTCCCGTGGCGGCGCTTGTGGACTGGACAACATTATACTTAAGTTTATGTAACTCCTTCTAATTTCCCAAATATGTTGCAACATTGTAAACAATTTCTCTGGCCCGTCCTCTAAGGGGCTTTCCAGAGCAGATTGTGGATTTCGTTGGACCTGGCATGATTTGATTTTTGCATTTCAAAAATATGCATCCAAGAGTAAAGAGCAAGAACATTTCAGTGCTTTAAAAAAGAACACAGGCAAGCATGTTATCAGATTACCTTCTGGTAGTGATTGTTGTACTATAAACAAAATAACCCCCACCCCACTCGGCTTTAAAAAAAAATCAGGCCACTGCTCGATGTGGCATTCAGAAAATGAAGTCATTCGCCCAGTAGTAGATATGAGCCGGCACCGACAATCTATACAGTAAAAATAGTTTGTCATATTTGTTTTAGCTTAATTTTGCTGAGTTGGCACCACTCCTAGTCTCAAGGCCAGACCAGTACCTAGACGAGTGGTGGGGAGGATGAGGTAATAGGAAGTGCTCTGCAGGGATCTGCGCATATGGGGACTTGTCAGGCTATATTACGCAAGATCAATAAGCAGGCAGAACAAACAATAAATATGTGAGGTTCTAAATTGGGGTTTCTTTTTTTCATGGTTAAATGTTCATTATATTTAATTTTGACGGCTGTGTTGAATTTACATTGTTTCATGTAAATTAATATTACCAAGTCATGATTTTATAATTAAATTAATAGCGCATATTAGCTATTTTTGATTGAAATGTTTTTTGATTCTTTTGACACACTTAAAAATATCCCAAATTATAGAAATCACATTTTAAGCAAGTACTAAATAAAATTAGTGTTCAATGTAGTTATGAAAAGTCAGAGTAGTTGCTTCATTGGAACCACCAGATAAACCCACAATAAACTGTGCACAATCAATTATTTTTATCTGGCATGGGGCACCCTGAAGGGCTGGCCCTCGGGAGAGTGCCCAAATTGCCCCTCCCTGGGTCAGCTCTGCCCCCGTGCCCCCCAAGAAAAGCCAGCATGAGACGAAATGTGGTGCAATGTGTTACCGTTCGATCAATATGTACGTTCAGTTTTAAATGTATACGTTCAAACAGAGGCAATTGCCGTTAACATGTAGCAGATTTTTGCGCAATGGCTAAAGGATATGATGGTGATAGTCATGAATGAAGCGAAGGAATCATGTATGTGCTTCATTGGAAATATTGTTGTTAAGCTTTTAAGTTTGGCGGCTTTACCATTCTACAATAGCTTCATCTTATGAAATAGTTGAAGTGGTTTTATTTTGTGTAAGCTTTTGTTTAGTTTGTGTTTGTTAATATAAATCAATTAATTTCATAATTATTTTTTTGCATTCTTGTTTTACTTTTATTGTGCGTATTGATGTCGATTTGTTAATGATATCTTGAGAGAGAAAGCATTCAATACTCACATCACAAATTTGTGTGTGTTTTTGATACTATTCTTAGTACAGTATATTTGAAATTAAAAGTAATTTCTTATCTTTTGTTTGTTATAACAAAAACTCTCCCCCTGGAAATTTTTTAGGCCAGTATTGTTGGTGGGGGAAATCCCCCCCCCCCAGGATTTCACACCCTGCTCTTGAGAAGAGCACTGAACAATTCATATGCACAGTGTGGAAATGTTTTTTTGAGGATTCCCCTTTGAAATTCACATTTAGTGATGATTTTTAGGTTATTTTCATGAATTAATTCTATATTATCTATTGAAAATATGTTTCGGGAACTTTTAGACAATGTTTTCTTTTACTTCCAAAAAATTATTACAGGAAAAAAATTATAAATGTAACATATTATACACTGTGTTTCTGTGACCTTGAATCACACTGACAGGGTCGATGGAGACCGACCCAAGTACCAATATAAGATGAGGAACCCTGGCCCGGAAAGGAGTCATTAAAAAGTTATAAGCCAAAACTACTTGGGGCTGTCTATGACAGTGGAATAAGACAACCGACAGATTCGGCTTGTAGATTTAATACAGACATTACTGCAGTATATCATAGCACTCTATGACAGGAACGTTACAGTAGGCGTTCAAAATGGCAGCACCCAGTATTGATGCAGGTTTGACAGTGGCACAAGAAGCTCTGTTGCATGTGCTCTAGCAACCCTGTAATCATTCTGACAGTATCGCAGGCACCAAGAATTCTTGCCAAGAAGGGATGCCAAGCAGTGCACCCTAAAAACTGCAATATATTGCAGGCTCACAAGGATATGGCAACCGGGTTAATCTCCAACTAGGTTTGGCTTGTAACTTCTTAATTGTGTTTCCGGACTTGGGGGTTTCTTGTCTCATATTGGTACTTGGGTCAGTCTCCAACCACCGTGCCAGTTTGATTCAAGGTCACGGAAACACCCTACATACCCGTCGAAAGAAAATTCTGGGGAAAAACTGTATTTTCATGCTCATCCGGGAAACCAACCGTTCCACTGCCAAAATGGAATTTCTTGGTTTAATATTCTTTGAAATCCTCAAACTTAACTAACCCCCCCCCCCCCCAAGCTAGGAATTTCCACTTCAAGCGCTGATACTATGCAAAATTGAAAAATATTTCTTCTGGGTACAACATCCTCTCTTATTCTGGAGGCTCTGCAAACACAGATGCTGCTGCTGTCGATCAGTCTCGAGGTTCAATAGGATATGTGTGACTTGAACAGCTCACGTCAGCTACATCTTGTAACTGAGCTTCACCTGCTTCCTCCAACCACCCAAACCAGTTTATTGATGGCAACTCCAGGAAAGAGTCAAAAGCTCAGAACCATTTTCAGTGTCTTTATTTTATTGTGCTATTTTTGTATCTCGTGTGGTGTTAAAAAAAAACTTGTTTGATTGATTTTGATAGCAGCTAATATGAGACATATGGTAACCTTAACATAGGCTATTTTTTCCTGTCAGACAATATGATGATAAGCCCTTTATGTAAAACAAAATTGTGAACAGGCCCCAAACAAGTCTGTTAAAAAACATAACTACATTTTTAAAACTATTCCTTTATTCATTACTTAACAAGAACTAACACCATACTTGTTTCCGGGGATAAAATATCCTTACCGATTAAAAGCTGAGGCTGTAAAGGAGCACACACAAGGACAAACAGGATAGCTCGACTCCACAAAGGATTATTCTGGCAGTGGATCCAGGTGCCACAGCCTCGTTGGCCTGCAACAAACAGTTACTATGGTTGACTTTTGGGTGTCTTACTAGGTTGTCACCCCTCAAATCCAAACTTGTACTGAAGGAAGGGATCCATGTATGTTTTCATACACTGAATACTACAAGGGTCGTTCAAGGTTGACCAAGACTTTCATGCGTAAAATATTAATGAATCAGTGTAGCGCTGCATTACTTCGGCAGGACAGACCATGATTCCTTGCAAGTAACCATGATCCTTTGCGACACACTTGGCGCATGCGCAGTACTTGGTGGCAAGTAGTGTATCTGTTGCTGTGGAACAGCGGCGTATAATGAAATTTCTCGTGAAAGAGAAGGTGAAACCTGCTGAAATTTTGCGTAGACTGCAAGCACAGTATGGGGAACAAACACTGTCACGGGCAAGAGTGTACGAATGGTGTCATAAGGGTTCCCCTCCACCCAAAAAAAGCAAAGAGCTGCCGTCTACCAGTAAGATCTTGGGAACTGTCTACTGGAACATGAAAGGTGTTATCCACGTTGATTCTTTTGGAGAAGGGTGCTACAATTAATGCCCAGTATTACTCAACACTGCTTACCGGTGTTGTCCATGGGGCCGTTCAGAAGAAAAAACCTGGAATGTTGTCGAAACATGTAATTCTTCTCCATCACAATGCCAGGCCACACACAGCCCATTTGACTCAAACAACACTGGCCAACTTGCACTGGGAGGTTTTACCACACAGTCCTTACAGTCCAGATTTAGCCCCCAGTGATTTCCACTTGTTTGGGGCTCTTAAAGAGCATTTGAGCAGGATGCACTTCCAGATAGATGAAGAACTCAAGAACGCTGTCCTGCAGTGGTTATGACACCAACCTACTTCTTTCTACGCCAAAGGCATCATGGAACTGGACGTTCAGGGGGAATACTTTCAAAAACTGACATAGGTTGGTGCTTCTATGTATGTATATTTCCTGTGTAAGTCTTGGTCAACCTTGAACGACCCTTGTATTTTACAGTTCTACAAAATAGGTGAACCGTTTTTGAATACAAATAACATTTTATTACATAAAAAAATTGTAACATACATAAAAAAGCAACAATTCTATTTTACAGAAACAAGAAGAAAGGAATTTTCTTCAATAACTTAATAACACATTTTAAAAACAGACATGAGAAGTGATGTATGAAATTTACAGTGCCAGTTAATATATATGTACACACACGCCCACCCACTCTTTCCTTCTTTTAGAGAATATCTAGTTACTTAACATTTTCCATTATTTACAAAACTCAAGTTCTATTATATATGTTTGACAACAATGTAACTTTTAGATCAGATATATTTTCTTATATTAAAAAAATAACAAAATAACCATAGACTAGATAAACTAAATCATAAGAATTAAGAAAGAAACAGACATATTGTACCTGTTGTTCATTTTAGTTAAAAAAAAAAATATCATGCACTGTTAAAAACCTACTTTTGAATTGTTTATATATTGCAATGAATAAAACTGTAATAAGATGTCATGTCACATGCTAACGCCTTGTAATTATATTGTTTCATAAAGGAAACAGTTCATACTCCTGCTTTTAATTTTCAATGTGAATGTGTGTGGCTGACATGATAAAAAAACAACTATTTACTTCACTGATTGATTTAACAGCATGCTTTGTTATAAACATTAACATATTTTACTCTCATTCATGTCTGGGAAATTGTACATGGTTTACTATTAATATCTTTGCATTTGATATGGTTAATAATGAAATATTTCATCTGTAGTTTTCACTCTTGTTAAAATCTCCATCTACCAACTCCCTGTTCATCATTTATGATTTCATTTATGTTACTCTACATGAACATAAACTCTATAAGAGTTCTCAAATATCATTTCACATTCCTTTTGTAAAAGGTTTAAGTGTTCTAATTCTGTACACCAGGTCACAAACACATTTCCTTGCATAAAAAGTTTCATGTTATTAAAGCTGTTTTTCTTTATCACCTATTCGAAACATGATATGTTCTGGACACATCAATCTGGTGTTCAGTTTCTTCAAATTCAGGTTTCACAGTTACCGAGCCATCACTGACTCTATGGTGTGCCCGTAGGGGGATATATCGGCTTTGGTACTTTGTAGCATCTGGTACGACCTGTGCCGGAAATTGAATGCTGCCACCTACATTGACGTCAGCTCTGGGCTGGTAGACTGATGTTGCAGGCCTATCCAAACCCCTGCGGTAAAAATTTGGTGGGCTACGAGGATGTAGTGGTATCACCTCTGCTGCGGCAAGAGGCGGGAAGTATTTCGGTCTTCTTTTTGAATCCTCATTTGCAGTAGGAGCATATGGCATTGCTGCTAGTCTTGCACTGTGAATAAGAAATGCCTGCGGTGCATTGTTGCTAGCTAACGGGGCAGGCTGCGGAGGTGAGATTGTGTGCGAGAATGTTAATTTTGCATATTCTTCCGCCTGAGTCAACAGTGTTGCCAACCTTGGCGGAAGAAATTGAACCATGATCGGTTGTGGTGCTGATTGGGCAGTCTTGTGCTGAAACGACGGTGCCAAATCTCCACTTGTATTACTTAGAGATCTACCAGTCCCGGAAGTACCGGTATTTCTCCACTGGTCCCACGATTGCACTGGCTGTATTGGTGGTGGGCTTAAATCAATGGACGGAAGCCATTTTGGTATATGTCGAGGTCTAACTGAGGAAACTCGAGATATATCTGGTCTCGACGGGGCCGATTCACTAGTAGCATCACTGGTACTGTTGACAGGTTTTGTCGGAATCAATAAAACTGGTGACGAAAGGTTATGGGTTGAATTCGCTGGTGCAGCTGTATGGTTCTTTAGAAGAATCTTGGGAACAATCAGTGGTGGACTGAAAGATCTCGCTGCATCTTCACGGTTTCCGTCAGGAGCCAGACTGTTGCTCACATTATCGTGCACACTGTCACTCTCGGGTGAATACCATGGACTTCCGCGGATACCGGTTAATCCCAAATGAAGCACTTCTACTGGGGTACTAGCTTGATCTGGTTCACTCAATCCAGCCAAGTCCTCGTCTCCTATTTTAACCACTGGGGTTCCTTTTAGTATGGATGTTGATGGTGCCTGGAGGACAGGTGTTTCTGTGCCTTGTGAAACAACATAGTTTCGTACATCGTTCTCAATGCCCTGCAAAAAGAAAGACATAATTAATAAACCTAGGTACTTAATAACCCATTTCTATGTGCAGAATACCAATTATCTTTTTCACATTACACATTTCATTTCTACATGAGTGACAATGAAATTCAGCATCCGGACAGAAGCATTCTGGTGCTGCATATGAAAAAGGCAAAACAATCAAGGACCAAGAATAACTATTTCCCACATGTGATATGGCTCGTCAAAATTTCCACTTGCTGTTTTATTCCAAATATTTTTCCAAGAAAATCTTAAACCAAGCGCGCGGACCTCGAGACAAAAATATGGACCGTTTGTCATGTGCGTAAGGTATTATCGTTATCAAAAGATTGCAACGCTGACAGAGCAAAGCAGGGAAAGTCATCCACTGTGTAATCCCATTTCTCTCACTGTTCAATGGTGGAGCCGTCATTGTTCTCATTCGCCTTGTCTACGGTTACTGGTACAGGGTTTAGTCAACACCAAAATTCTGGAGACTCCAAGCAGGAATCGAACCTAGGACCTCTTGGAGTGTTAATCATTTGAAGTGATAATAATTTTGGCTTTTACGTGAAAAGTTGAAAGTTATCTGTATGTTTACATATTCAAAATATAGTAATCCTATCTACAGCCATTTGCAGACATAGGTCACTGAAGGCCTTGTTTCCTAACAGCAACTCTGAAGTAAAGTATATAACTTAATAGAAATCTGAAAAATAATATGCAACCAATAGTCTTATACATTCATACATGCCCATGCATTTGCTAATATCCATTGCATATAACATAGTTTTCACTTACAGTTGATGGCCAACCATCAGGAGTAGAGGGTGGTGGTATACGAGGTGGATTGCAGTTTCCTGGATACAGTGGAACTGTTATAGGCTCTCCTGATACCATTACTAGTCCTTTTTTGCAAAATGACAAGCTGAAAGAATAGTTGTTACAACAGTTTAATTTTGTCCAAATGAAATACTATGTATGCTACAGCTCACACAACTGTTACAAATATCTACTTAATAGTGAATGCAATATTCACAAAGACACTTAAATGTTCTAGAAATATTTTTTCTTGTATGAACAATGCATTGTAACAGTTTTAATTGTCACGTTTGTAGAACTCAAACTCCCTTCATTAGAAGTTACAAGTAGTTTACTGCTCCCGAAATGTAGCAACAAAAATTGTGTTTTTATGCTTTTAGCAGCCATAAACTCGTACAAGAGAAAAAAATTTCCAAACCTGTTGCCAGGTTCTATATCAGACAAAACACACCAGGAATTAAAATATTACCTTTTTTTTTTTTAAAAAAAAAGAGATTGCAAGCATAATGATGGAAACATGCTAATTGGTCATGCATCCCACATTTGTGGATTTCATCTTTGGTGCATAATGATTTCATCTTCCTGCTTTTAATATTTTTTAAAACCTTTCCACTGTAATCCCTGTTTAATCCAACAACAGTTTCGAAACACAGGAACTTGGAAAATGAAACAAAAAGTAATTAATATTTTACATTCATGATGTTTTGTTCTTTTGAGTTTAACACATGCTTAGCATTCAAGGACTACTGTTTCTACAAAAACAATACATGGTAATACAGGACATGTCATCAGGATTTCAACTCTACTGCCCTACTGTATCATACATGCATAAAATATATTACCATTGGCAGTGGCGTGCCCAGGATTTTCGAAAGGGAGGGGTTATATATACTTTTTCTTGGTAGTCAGCCCTCATTTTGTCATATTTTTCGACCTTTGACGTTCTCTTTTTTAGGAATACTGGGCGAAAGGGGGGGGGGGTTATAACACCCATCAACCCCCCCTTGGGCACGCCACTGACCATTGGCATCTGGAAGGGGAAGGGGGCAAGTGGGGGCCACTCAACCAAAACTTATATATTTCACACATATAATTTCATTTCAGCCACAATAATGTTTGTTCATTATTGCATGCCCCTGCTGGAAATTTCTACTGTTTTCAGTAGAGAGAATCTACTGTTATCAACTGAACTCGACTGTGTCTCTCGGAAATCTACTGACACTCTACAGTATTATATTTAATATGTATGTGGTGATTTTAGCTTAAAATGGTAGCTGTAAGTATTATGTTTCATTCATCCTTATTAAGAATTTTTATTTATATCTGTTTGAAAATCTGAACACAGTATGGGTTTCAAAACACCTATAGATAATATACTGAAAACAGTAGACAAACAGGGCGAACATGATAAATTCATATTTAAGCAATGTTTTTTGAGGGAACACCACTATTATTGGGGAAAATGTGCCTTGTTTGTCCCCCCCCCCCTTGGGAAAATATACCTTCCTTGCCCCTCCCTGGAAAAAATCTTTCGGACTCCATATACATTACCAAATGTACATTACTCATGTATTTGATTTACACAGTAGAATAGTACGAGTAAGACTTTCTGGCACTCACTTTCCATGTTACTTTAATATTTTTTTTAATTTGCTGGGAAAATATACAATTTTGCTATGGTTATAAATCTAGTATATGTTAGCTTGTACAAGTGGACCACATACTGACAATTTTTTGTTAAATTTGTTAGCATAAGTGATGGTCTTTCAGGTTTGAGGTACCATGTATGTGTGTGTGTGTCTATATATATATATATATATATATATATATACAAATAATGAAGGAGACAGTAAGTGTTTTACCACACGAATAGAAATAATTCAATATTTCGCGATCTGAGTTGCATTTTCAAGAAGGTAGGTGCAACAGCCCAGCCCACAGGTGCAACAAACCCAGATGCAAGACCTGCCCCATACTCATCACCTCCCCCACCCTCATCACCTCCCCCACCCTCCTGATCCCTACAGTGGCAGGTGAGTTCACCCTTCACCCTAAGGGCACCTGCCACTCATCCAACCTAATTTACACCCTCATCTGTCAAATCTGCGGCAACTTCTACCTAGGCGAAACCTCCACCCCCTTGAATCTAAGGATAAATAATCACCGTTCCTCCACCCAAAACTCCGATTTCACAGTTGCCATCCACACCAACAGCCATAACACCACCTTCAATAACTGCTTCCGTGTTGCCATCATCCACCTTTTACCCCCCCGCTCTGACACATCTTTCCGCAGGCGATGGGAAAGGGCCTATATAGCAGGCATGCATGCCACTATACCCCCCGGACTCAACCTAGCCAACCACTCTTTCCTCTCCTCCCCGAAACTACCCACCCACCTTACAGTAAACACTGGCTAAAGTATTTCGTGTTTCCTTTCAACTGTTTCTGGCAACACTGACCATAGAGACGCTACGGTCAGTATTCTGTGCCTCTACTCAAAGTGTCGTCAATCTTTTATCTACCTTCTTGAAAATGAGACTCAGATCGCGAAATATTGAATTATTTCTATTCATGTGGTAAGTGTTTACTGTCTCCTTCATTATTTGTATTTATCCGCCCTTCTGGCACCATTTCTAACCCTATTCCTGTATATATATATGTGTGTGTGTGTATGAGGTTATATAATTAAATCTAAATGCATTTGAAAAGTAGTGAGTTAATCTTACAAGGCTAAAGGCAAACTATGCTGGCTTCCTACCAATCTGTGCTAAGTCAGGTGGACGATGTTGCTGATATGCTTATGGTATGCTCCACCACAGAAGCAAGCAAAAGAGAAATCTCTGGTGTGTCAGCAGGAAATACAACAGCAGTGTGTTAAGCTTTGACAATAGCTGTGGTAGATTCACTGATGTTGGCTTTCACTGATACATCCTCTACAGTTATGCCTTTTGCCCTATAGTTGTGTCCACAATATATAGCTGCAACTAATCACTGATTGATACAACACTTGAAGATCACCCTACAGAAGACATAGAGGATAAATGGGAGTCAATGAAGAATAAGGTCAAGGCAGTAGCTAAGGAAGTTCTTGGAACAGGAATTAGGAAGAAAAAAGAATGGTTTGATGAAGATTGCAAGGAAATCGTTGAATTGAGAAATAAAGCATACCATGCATATTTGAGTCGTCCAACAAGAAGGAAAAAGCAAGAACTAGATAGATGGAACAAAGAGGTTCACACAATATGCCGGAAAAAGAAAAGGAAGTATATAACAGAGAAAATAATTCATATTGGAGAATAATTTAAGTCCAACAATACATATATGGCATATAAAGAAGTAAGATCAATCAAAGAAGGATTTAAAACCAGAACAAACTGTTGTAAAGATAAGGACGAGCGCTACTTCTGGGAGATAAGGAAACAATCAAACATAGATGGAAAGAGTATTTCTCTAGACTACTAAATTCAACACAGTCAGTGAATGCCCACAAAGAAACTAGCAGGAAAAGAATTACCAGGAAAAATGAAGAACCAGTGAACCCCCCTACAAGGCAAGAATTTGAAAACGTCTTAAAAGCCCAAAGAAACAATAAAGCTCCAGGAATGGATGACATACCATACCATACTATGGAAAAATGGAGGGATCAAACTCTGAGAGACACTGTTTCAGGGGGACAAATTGGAATGTAAGAACTATAAGGGCATTTCACTCTTATGCACACCATATAAACTATTTGCATTAATAATAATAAGCAGATTGGAACCATATGCAGAAACAAACATAGGAGAATACCAGGCTGGCTTTAACAAAGGCTGCTCCACCATTGACCAGATATTTACAGTAAAACAAATATTGGAGAAGTGTTGGGAAGGAAACATAGATATCTTCCAAATCTTCGTTGACTTCCAGCAAGCTTATGACTCCATACATAGAGATATGATAGGCCACATCATGACAATGAAGGGTACCTTTGCCTCTGTATGCATCCAAGCAGAATTAGGAGACTTCTTTGAAGTAAAGCAAGGACTGAAGCAAGGAGATGGACTGGCACCACTCATTTTCAACCTGGTGTTGGAATACGTTATCAGGCAGCTACGAATTGAAACCAAAGGCACTCTACAATACAAATCTACACAAATAGTTGGATATGCAGACGATATTAGATCACTAAGAAGAGTAAAGGAAGTCTTTAAGCCCCTGAATGAGGAAGGCAAGAAAGTTGGACTAAAAATAAACGAGAATAAGACAAAGATATTAATCCAGTCAAGGAAAAGAAGAAACTGTGAACAGAACATGGTAATAGAAAACTTTAACATTGAACTGACCAACAACTTCTCATACCTAGGTACAAACCAGAATGAAAAAAATGAAGAAATAGCAGAAATACAAAAACGTATTCAAACAGCAAATAAGGCCTACTTCTCGATATTACCTTTAATCAGATGTAGAGAGCTCAAGTGATGCTATACAAAACACTCATTCGTAGTATTGTAGTAGATGGCTGTGAAGCATGGACTCTTTCTGAACAAGCTGCTAATGAACTAGACTCATTTGAGCGTAAAATCCTCCGAAGAATCTTTAGTCCTATGCAGTCACAAGGAGTGTACAGAATTAGATATAATGACGAAATTTACAATAATTAAGTGCCTCTCTTCATATACATAAGAATAAAAAGACTCAACTGGGCTAGCCATGTAGCTAGAATGGATGAGCACCAGATCACGAAGAAGATGCTAGGAAGAAACATGGGAGGAAGAAGATGTACAGGAAGACCAAGGATCAGATGGGAGGATAGTATCCAGAAGGATGCAGACTCCATCTTTCACATCAGAAACTGGAGAACAGCAGCCCAAGACAGGATGTTCGGGAGGAAGATAGTTGGTGAGGCCATGGCTCGAAAACGAGCTGAAGCACCATAGGTAACAGGTATCATATACAAAACTAGATTCTAAACTTTAGTTTACAATGTATCCTCAAGTTTCTTTCCTATTCCTGCAATAGACAGAGGTTTGCCTGAAAAATCAAACTACAGATCAAGACTGGATCGATGTTATTAATCATCTCTATTTAAAAACATAAAGCAACTTAGCTTCATACCATACAAGATAGAAATTTAAAAGATTAATATTCTATTGTTGAACTTGCTGCTTTACCTCTTGCCAAAGCTATCACTAATGGTAACTTTATCTATACTCCATCTTGCTAGTCCACTAGATATCCAACCACTGTAAGCAGTGTAAAGTAATTGAACTTTGATTGGTTCAACCATCACAGGATGAGGTACTACAATACGAGACAATGATCCACCTGCTTCCAGTTCTTCATCGTCTTTACTGGAAGAAAATATAAATTTTGCATTAGTTAAGTTTTAATGCAGTACAAAGTTAAGAACTGAAAAAAACAATGTAAAATTAAAATGATGATGCCATTAAATATAGTAAGTTAACAAAAAGTGTCTTAACCCTAGAACACAATTGTGTTCCAATATTACAGTGTAACTAGCGCTACATAAATTTTACGTACATGAAGGAATCTATTTTTAACACAACCTCTACATCATGAAAACAAAATGACGATTCTTTGTGAACATTATTTTGTTTATTTTCCTTATATTGGAATTTTATTCTTAATTTTAAAATGTATAAACATGGTTTTATTTAACATAGAATATTTTAAGAGAATGTCTTGATTGACAAGCCCCCGTATGTACATTAAGAATGAAGGCGGAAAGTTTGAACAATGAAAAATAAACAATAATAAAAATATTCATAACGCTGTAAATAAAATTTAATTTTAAAGTCTTACAAGAAAATAGTGCATGCTTCTAAACTTTTGTTTTCAAAATCTAACTATCCAAATCGAATTTACGAATGTCAAAATTACATGAAAGATTTTTCTCATTTTACTAGAATTATGTAAAGTTGATGTACAGTGCACAACATAACAAACCAAATCAGGATGATCAGCACTTGCACCCTCTTTACCACAGTGCTGCCTTATGGCTGACAGACTGCTCGAGGCATCTAGGTGGAGGGGTGAGTGGGTGGGAGGTAGGGGAGGGATTTGAGCGTAAAGCATATGTAAATGTTACGTACGGTAGTGTTCTAGGGTTAAACATGAATAGTTTTTCTCATAAAAAAAATCTTCGAAGTCCTGCAATAATTTAATTCCACTACAATGTATTTTTACTGTGCACATTGCTTTCAGAAGCCAGTTTGCCATGGTGATATAAACAGTATTTATGCATAGTCAGTCATAGGAGCTACTGAAAAATAATTTAGCAGTTACATCAAAATTAATCCCAGCCTCGGCTTGGGTGTTCTTTATGAGTGTCCCTTCATCAATTGTTAAACTGTCAAAATTTCATGACATATCATGTCCATTGTCAGTATATTTTTTTATGGGGAAGAGGTACTTGTACCCTTCATAAGTTAGTTTGCTATGGTGATACAAACGATATATTTCTTTTAATAACATGCATTACTGTCATATTTTTATTCTTACTTTGAAAAAAGGTGCCTGTAAGGCATGCCATTGCCACTAGGACTATTATTTTAGTTTCTAGGTTATAGATGATTAAATCATAAGACCATATGGAATTTTGGTGCAGTTAGTAACTTACTGTGTGAGTGTGAATGTTTCATTTATTTCTGCAGTTCCAATCAGTGTCACTTGTATTTTTCCATAACTCACAATGGGTAGAAGACTGGGTGAACTTTCAACTTTCAGATGATATTGATTAGCTGAAATATATAAAAAAATAACTAGTTACATGGATGAAATTTATGTTCTACAAGTCATAGATAAAATAATAATAGTTTTAAGGACCACGGGACATTATGGATCGTGCACTAGAATTTCGTAAAAAGCTCAAAGAAATGCAAAGCGGCATGCACACCAGCCGTGTGTACGGCCTGTGATCCTCTTTTGTTTGCGTAAATAGTACTCTGCACACAAATGGCATGCAAGCTGTGTGGTTAAGACCGAGAAACGGAACCAGCGAAAAGGGACATGCGCGAAAATGCCATAAAGAACTGCTGAGCGGCTGTATGAAAGTTGTACAAAAAAGTGTGGGAGAACAGAGTTGGTGCAGAAAGGTGAAGAAAGGTAAGTAACCATGAAAAAAACTGCGGGGAAACAAGTTAGAGTGAATGTATGAGTATTGTACAAGTGTGTCGTCATGGAAACCTGTAATGAAAGGAGATGAAAATTGCTATGGTGAAAGTATGACATCTGAAGAGGCACTGTAACAAATACATGATGATACCGAAAAGAGTGGTAAGCGTCCCAGCAAACGTGCAAAGACTACTGAGAGTACACCTGACATTACAGCAACATCTGTTCCTTCTCAGCATCATGCGGACTCCTTCATTGAATGGTGCGGTCTATGCCATATGCCTGAGGGCTCACTGGAGCAATGGATACAGTGTTGCTCATGTAGTACATGGTATCACATTGACTGTACTGCCTTGACAGGACAGGAGGATCTTAATTCTCTGATATACATATGTGATTTTTGTCTGTAACGTTCAGTATGTCATTTCTAGCATTATTTTCTGTGCTGGTCCTTATTCCCCTGACCGGTCCTTCATACCCCATTAACTAAAGGGGCAATTGGGACCATACAACCTACCTTTCAATTCATTGTTGTATTGCCTTTGCATTATATTCCTACTCGTTCCTGTTGTCATTAATGTAAACTAGAAAATATACATTTCAGAATGCATCCTGTTTGTGTTTTCTTGAGCAGCTCCTGATGAATTTCTTCAATGAAATAGCAATTTGGTGGTCCTTAATATCCCGGGTTACGTTAATGGTAGCTCGTATTTTCCATTCTTTTATACATTTGAATCGGCTTTTTAGCAACATTCAGGCCAAATTATTCAGAGATGAATTTCATATGTTTGTCAAATCAGAACTTGAAAGAAACTTGTGCATGACTTAAGGCTAGGAACAACAATATAACAATAAAAAAGGAAGAACAAGAACGATGAGCTATTTACACTAAACAATCTTTATCCTGTTATTCAAACTCTACTAAAAATGCCTTTATTTTGTAAGTCAAGTCAATTATCTGCTAATTCATTAACACCTTCATCTGCAATACTTTTATGTTTTAATCAAACATAAATAATCTTGAAAGTCGAGCAAACATCAAATTGTTATAGAAGTAATAAAAATACTGTAGTTCAAACTTAACAGGGTGTTTCAAATCCTAAAACCCCTTTTCAAGTATCAACTACTGTATTGTAACTATTGTTCTGTAATAACTGAGCATTTCATATGTATATATTTTATGATAAAACAATAACTTAAAACCAACAATCAATCTTAATTAACACATGAGAGTAAATGGCTCCAATTTGATAAACATTAAGGCAATCCATTAGATGTCCAAAATTGTCCAATCAATTCTCACTCTGAAACATCTCAAAAGCAGTGTGTTAATTAACCCCCCCCCCCAAAAAAAAATGTAATCCCGGCAAAATAAAATTATTTTTATCCCTGCCAGGGATGTTTTTTTTAAAAATTTGATTAAGTTTTCGGTGTTACTAGTTCGATAGTTCTTTTCATGTATGAGTTTCTAAATTACGTTAAAATGTTATTATAAAATCTAATGAGCTAGGTTAGGACTATAGATCTAGGTAGTTAAAGCAGAGAAATAGTTTAGTATACTGATATAAAATAAAATAAACTGTCCTTGCCTCCCCTGGATGTGAAACCCAATCACCGCTACTGCTCAAAAGTAAAAATATATTGCCAATTTACCCAATTGTGAATGACCCCCAGCATCTAAAATTAAGCAATCGCCCTTTTGAAATGTCTAAAATGAATCTATTGGGTGAGAGCCGAGGGGGAAAAATCATGAAGTAGCTGCTAATCTGCCACCAAAGCAAAAATACATAAGTATATCTCCTTGCAATTGAATATATAATAAACATTCAATATATGAACAATGGAGTTTCCTTGCTGCTGCCTTCAAAGTGCATTAAACAGAACTTTTCTGGTGTTTGAATTTTTTTGCAGACATATGAATAGAACATTGACTTGAAACACCCTTGTAACCAAATAATAACAATTTTCACATCAAGTTTACAGTATCATTCTCACCACAAAATGGCTCCTCCTCTCTAGTGACGAGATATAGTGTCCCCCTACCAGGAGAACGGTCAGCATAATATCCCATATTGCCGCATTTTCTGTTGTTGTCACTGGAACACGGGAAGCATTTGCCCTGCAGGAAGTCATCGTAGCTCTCACATGAGAATGCAGGGAAATGACAGATAGGAGATACAGAGTCCGTAAAGAATTTATACGCCCTTCTGTGGTTGCAGAGGCTTCGACCATCACCTTCAGATGCTGAAAGATAATATGCATTTATAAAGTCAATGTCAACAATTTTTAAAATACTCATTTAATTTTCTAAACAGAAGCTCAGATAAACATTGCAATGTTTCCTTACGATTTGTCACACACAGGAGAGGTACTTTGTAGAAATATTAGCGAGAAATTCAGACTTGACTAGGACTCAAACTCGAGGTGTCTTGTATACTGACAGCTCTTTCACTGAGCTGCCGAGCCAACCCTGGCTTTGCCTGATTTTTCAATGTTGCTGTTGCCTTTGAAACTTCGATGACATTGACAGTGCTTAGTTTCATCCAACGCAGAGATGTATATTACGAGTATCTTACAATTTGTGAAGAAAGTCTTGTTTTTAGAAAAAAATAAATTGATTTTGAATATAAGAATATTCCAGTTTCCACAGGTTTTTGATGTAGATAGGGAATCAACAGAGACCAATTATTTGTCATGTCACCTCACTATAGAGTAAGTGTGACTTACTTTTCATTCTTAATTGTAACACAAACAGAAGTAGTACATCAATAACTTTCCTCAAACAAACTCACATGAACTAAAATAAAAACCTTCTTAAAGAAATTGAAGAGATTATGCTGTGATGGGTGTTACCAAATTTGTGAACTGTCTTTGCAGGTGGAAAAGGTTGAAGCAAAAAAAGAAAAAAACGCTCTGGTCCCTGAATGAACCTTATACATTGAAATGTATATTGTGTTATGCACAAAGGTCAAAATAAATCCTCAATGTTTTTATTTTTTTAAATATTCTTAGATTCAATATTAAAGAAGAAAACAATCCTGTGTTTTGTTGAAGGTGTTATGGATCTACAAATTCAATATAAAATAGACATGATAAAAACAAAATTGATCTTATAAAGGTGTTTAACTAAAAAAAAAATGGTTCATAAGATTTTTTTCCTTAAAAAAAATCTTCAAACAGGAACCCCCTCTTGACACACCTTTTCCTAGCTGATCTTGGAATCTTAGAAGAATACCATGAGCAGTCTATGAGATACAAATTATAATAAAACCGGCAAAACTAAGACGAGTCTAATAAAAAGAATATAAGCTGCAAAAATACTACCAGTTTGTTTCCAATTTTAATATTTTCATCTCAGTAGGTATACGAGTATTATAGCCTAATGACTGGGGATAAAACACAGAAGATAAATTACAGTCCAAAGAGGAAGAAATAATCACTAATCACAATTCTGAGTATGCCACTGGCTGACATATTGTACTGTTTATCATTATTTCTGTGACATACTAACAACCAGCCAATAACGCTTGCAAATATAATTGAAATTTGCAACTTACACCACAAGATGTCACTGACAGCACCAACAAATAGGTTACTGCATCCTTTTTGCATTCGGCCACCATTTGGGTAGAAGTCAACATGGCCCATTGGCTGCCAGGCACCCAAGCCTCCAAGAATAAGGTTCTCCCCATTGGAGTGGATCACGTCAACAAACATAGCATCAGTTGAATCAAGACGAGCACGCGGATCTTGGTTTTCAAACAGAGGGCCTGCTGGGTCCAGTCCTGCAAGTGGACAATTAATCAGAAAACAATCATCATCACCACTTTCCTTAAATATAAAAAAATTAAGACTTAAAAAGGTTTTCTTTATTTATGACCATTAACAATATTCATGATAACACATTTTATTATTCAGGGAAATGAAACGGGAAAGTCAATTTTCTGTTGTAAGTGAGATAGTGGTATCATTTCTTGCCATATGGATGCTGTACTGGACTTCACAATATGCTTCTTTTTATTCATACATTTGACCAGAAGCATGCGGTAAAGGAAGGCGGGGCAAGCGCCACTTGCGTTGTTTTTCCAAAAACAACATTGATATCTTAAGTTCATGTTTTCCAATGCCTTTAAACACCTCAGAATGGAATTTATCTACTTTAACATATTTACATCTGCAGACTTTTCAATTCAACTATTTCCGTCATATTGATTGCAGCCTTCACGAGGCTCGACAACGTGGTACAGTTGATCCACGTTAGAAGGAAGAGGGCTGCTTGCCTTTCTCCACGCTTTTGGAGTGACTTATGTAGTTCTTGCATGGTCACTGTATTTCTCCTTCATGAACAAAAAGGTCGACTGCAAGCGACTCCCACCCCCGATTTGTAACTTCCAAAATTTTCTATACATCCGTAGAACCACCTAACTCGGTTCGATTATTCATGTGTATAACTTAATAGTAATATTAATAAAAAATATCTTATGAAGTTAGTCAATGAGTACCGGTTGTATGGTATTTATAAGAAACAAAATCACCAGCCAATACTTGGACATATTTGTCATGTGATTAGTAACTCCAAAATATAGAGGGTATGTAACACTGCAAACCAGGGTGAGGAAGAGGCGCATTTGGAAGCGTGGGAGCTGCGGATACGTGTTTTCTTTACTGTAGCCATCGTCCTGTGTTATTCTGTTCTTTTGTGTCTTGTTTTTGCTGTTTTGTGTTCAAGTATGGTCTTGAAAATAATCACCAGGGCTGACAAATGAGACAAACCATTGATTTGGAGTGATGTAGGTAAGGACTCGATTAGGGATCTTCTTTCATTCAGTTAAAGAACTTCTATCAAAAAGTTGGAGGTGGTGAATTATGAAAGACCGTGTCTTGAACTATGCATAACCAAAACAAGTAAGAAAAACGGGAAAGTTTTTATTAAGCAGTTAAAAAGTGTCTCAGTAAAAAACAATATGTCTGAATTTGTTTGAGTACACTTTATGCACAGAAAGGCTAATTGGAACTCGACCTACAGTTTAAAGTGGGATCCAAACCACTCGACCAAGTAAAAGGCAGCAATGTTACGTATTGTGTGGTTATGAAGTAGCAATGTTATTAATAAATAATTTTGTTCGAACATGGAACGATGCAGGCCACAAAGACTTCAGTAATTTCCATAATGCAATGCAAAGCCATGAAAATTTCCAAAATCACACTCATGCAGTGATGTACAAAAGGGGGGATTGGTGGGGTTCATAACCCCTCTCTTGGCACAGTATTCATAAAAAAAAGAGCTAATGGCAGGGAAAATATGACAAAGGGCTGGGTTTGCATGAAGGGGGGGGGGGAGCAAAAACCCACTTTACAATTCCAGCCCCTCCTGTGTGTATACCAGTGATTTATTCACACACACACCCAACAACTCCTACCCCCCCAATTTCCTCAATACCCTCCTAAAAGTTATCACCAATGCAAAATTTTTGGTAATTGTGGCTCCAAATTTACCATTACACCCCCTATATTACATTTGAAAATATTGTAACTGACCCATCGCTTGTCTATCACAAAAATTCATGGCACACCCCTGCATTTGACACATGCATCAAAGGATATGTGGCTTGTACCTTTTCATTTGCAAATCGAGAAATGATTTTCAATTAAAATCCCATTTTTCTAGAGTTGGCGAGTTGACTTATCTGTTCTTTTTCCCCTGACCCTTCATTTATGATACTTAGGACTGGAAAAAGTAATATTCTGAATTAATTGTAATATATAAGAAATATTGATTGATTGAAATGAAAATTATGGGTGCTTCAGCACTTAGGCTATTCGCACCCATCACATTATACATGGTCCAACCCATTATCATAGCAAAAATCATTATCTCTCAATGAGCAGTAAAATCACCTTACCTACTTAAAAGCTGAGGTTGTAAAAGGGCATTCAGCACAGATATGGACAAATCGTATGACAACATGCGTCCTTACAGAGGATTATACTGGCTGTAGGTTCAGGTGCCAGAGCCTTGCTAGCCTGCAAGACTGCAAGTACCGGGGTGAACTACGTGGAAGTAAAGTTGACATTTGCATGTCTTTTCAAAAGGTCACCCCTTACACCGCAAGAAATAGAATAGTCAACACATTGATGAATAATGATTAGGTGTGATGAATGTTTACAACATAATTTCTAACACCAGCAACTTACAAATCTGAGATTTAAGATAAACTAAAATCACATGTATTTATTTTCATTTATTTGCCATTTAAAGAATTTTCCCCAAGTTTTATACTCCCAGACTGTAAGTATTGTAGTTGTGGATGTCCAGACAAGGGGGGGGGGGGGTTGGGCAATGTGTCCCCTCCTGCAAAATAAATGTCAACCTAACATTATTAGTAACATATATAGTTTCATTTCAGTTAAAGTAATTTACATGGCTGAGCCGATATCGATCGATGCCAATATATCGGTTGGAATTCATCTACCGATATCGGCCGACACTTTCCCGACATATTGGTCTTTCACAGGGTCCTCGAAAATGCTGTGTGACACTTCCATGGAGTCTAATTATCCTGGAAATCATTCAAAATTCAAACTTTATTTTTATTTTGCATGAATTTTGCATAAGAAACTTTATTTTGCGAGTACATACTATCTATTTTCATAATCTGATGAAATTCTTGAATATTCTAAAGCAAATTTATTTGTAAATTGATTAATGTAATTGGAGAAGAATATTTACACACCAATATTGATAAATATTTTGAACAAATTTTAATTATTGAAAATTTCAAGTATCAGTATCGGTGAGAGTATCGGAATCGGTATTGGTTGAATGTGGTATCGGCTCAGTTCTAGAATTTATGTTAATTATTATAAAAGTGTTGCAGGAACATGAAAACTTCAGTCTGAAGGAACGTATTTTTTTTAGGGCAACATTATTATGGGGGCCTGCAAAAAAATTACCTTACTTTCCCCTCCCTGAAAAAAATCCTGCAGTCATCCATAATTGTAGTATTGTGAGAAAGGCACAAGGAGCTGTAAAGAAGCTTTAGCTCAAATTAAATTTATTTTAAATACAACATACAAGGTGGTGAATGTTTTCCCATAAGCTGTGACAATGTTATTTCCCAGTTATTATTATGCATAACTAAACATGACCTGAAACACTTACCAGTTATTCGACTGAGATTTTTAAGTTCAGCCCCTGCAAATCCAGCTGCATGTGCTCCAAGACTGAATCCAATGAGGTGAACTCTGTGAATAGGAAGTCCATACTTCTCGTGCAACATCGAGACAAGCATTGCCACCTGTTTCCCCACCAATCGTGTGTTTGCTGCTGCTCGGACGTAGTTAGGTATGGCAGCTCCTGTTTCCCAATGAACACATATTACATTACAGTCTTCCTGCAAGATACAAAAGCAAGATGTGTTGGTTACTGGCTGTCTGTAATGAGTATGTACGTCGTTACCTTATAATTTGTATACGATCTTCATATTCACAATACAGAAATTGAAATCCCATTTCCAATTCACACTTGTTTGCATCACCAGTTACTGAACAATTCACATCACAGACAGTGTCTCAATTCTTTGCCTTGTATATCAGGATCATACAAACAAAATAAAATGAACTTTAACAAATGTACATATGATAAAGGAAGTATATAAAACAAGGTGAATAAAATCAATAAGATAAGCACACTAGTGAACTTGCAATGCTACAAAATTGTCATTGTGTAATGATAATAAATGAACTGTAAAAGAAAAAAATATAAGCATTACAATTACGAAATCTTTATTCACATTGATCTATAAACTAGAAAATCCCACCCTTGTAAAATTTGCTATAATTTTATAAATATAGAAATAATTTTGATTGCCATTTTCAGTGCTTGAAATGGTTAATTGATTGAGTTGGTGTTCTAAGTCCACTTTATGCACAATAAGGCTAATTGGACTGGACCTACAGTTTAAAGTGAGATCTGAATTACTATGTGCCTCCACCGGTTTCCACCCATAGATTACAAGGTGACGACACTACCACTGCATCATAGGAGAGGCCTAGTGCTTGAAATAGAACTACCTAGCTGAAAGCTCATGCTTGATGGAGTTTGGGGATAGGGAGGATGCTTTTATGGATCAAAATTGAGACAATGCAGTAGGTGTCTACCGCAAACTATCCTAACTGGGGTATGCTCGAAGATTTTTTTTTAATTTCCACATCAAGCACTGATCATATTATGGGTAATAAGAGCATTAAAATTACAATGCATAATTAATTTTCATTGTACATTAACCAACTCAGTGACCAATATCCTAACATTGTAGGTTTGAGCTTCAAGTCTGGATATTAGTATTTGTTTGCAATAATCCCTACTTCAATCATTATTTATCATCATTGTGATTGGCTACAGAGGCAGGTGAGTGATGTAAAATAAGATTGATTGATTTGGTTTATTAAACTTTGCTTTTCTGCCACTTTTGGTTAATCATGAAGATGAGGATGAGTGATGAAATTGATGAAGGGGCACTCACAGGCCATGATTCAAACCCAGGACCCCTGGTGTCATAGCATGCTGTGCTAACCACACTGCCACGGAGGTCGGCAATACTAAAAAATCAAATAATATTGGAATTATAGTAATTTAATTACAAGTTAAAGCTATACAACTTCTCTGGACAGATTTGTTCACATATAGTTCAGCCATTTTATGATTGAAGAGTTTATGACAGCCTTGTTAAATTAGCAGTAATAACAGAAATATAATATTTACTAGGATACTGAAAGCTAATTTGATGTTATTACCATGTCGGGTTTATATTTATAATTATGGAAAAGAATAATTTCAATATATTAGAATGACTGGGGTGCAAATGAGAGTCTAAAACTTTCAACGATTTGGATAAAAAAAATTATACATTCTGATCCACAGACATGATTGAGAGGGAAGAAGTATCACTGAATTGAGAACCATAAGATAACTGTGTACTTACGACAGTCATTAGAGCAGATCTCATCTCATAAACCCAGACATGAGAGCAGCTGCTCCCAAAGCCATGGATGATGACTTTCGTGGGAAGGCTGGAGTTGAAACCTTCCTCCAGGAGGACTGATGTCATGTTGGTGAATGGCACCTGCCTCGGAATGTCCTTGTTGATCCTGGAGTGGAAGAAGAACATGGTGCCCACTTCGTCTGGAGGTGATGGGAGCATATCCAGGTATCCGAAGGGACCTGCTGACATGAAGCACCCAACATCTGCATAGCAAACCATGCTTTCTGCTCTCTTGTGCCTGCAGAGGGAAATATCACATTGTTTATTCAGTGAAAAGAAGTACCTAGCAGTGATCTACATTTCCGTAGATGTACACATAAGCCACAACCATTCTATGCATAGACAATGTAATCTAGGCCACTAGTGTAGAATTACCCAAATAGCATTTTACTGTAGTAGTGATATATAATTACTCTGGAGTTGTTGGAAGACCTTGCACTTTTCGTAAACAGTTACAAACAATTTTATACTATGAAAGATACACAATATATGATATATTCTTATCATTCATGGAACAATTTGCTACTTTCATCTCATGATTGCCATTTTACATTTCACTTTATCTCAAAAGTAAAGGAAAATTTAGCTGTTCAAAATATGTTTCTTACGTAAGTACTGAAAATGTAACATGTTACTTGAGTTACATTAGTCCGCAACCTTGTTTATAGTGCTATACATTCTTGTACAATGCAAATGTGGGATAAAATACATAGTTGTCAACTCTGTGCGGTACCCAACTAATATCAGCCTCTTACAATAATTTATTTATCTGTCACTATGGATCCAGCCATGGCTGTTAATAAGGGGAAGGTTTAATGGGTCCTCCTAACCCCTTCTCATTGCTTAGTAAACATTTCATATTAATTACACAATCAAATCAACAATTAATAATTTCATTATATTGCTTGGAAGAATTTTGAAAAAAATGTTTTATTTATGGATGGTGACATATTCTTCATTAACAATAATATTATTTTCTTCGTAACTTAAGCATGTTTCAGAATTTGTTATGGATAAAACATATATTGTAATTGGCACTAATGAATTGCATGCAGTCTCAAAAATTGAGTATTCAGAAAAACTTTGATAGATTTTTCAAAAGTTGAAAATAGAAACATGACTGTACTCCTACAATAAACATAATGAATAATAATAATGTCATTCATATTGCACAATGAGATTGTTTAAAGGGAAATATTTTATTGATTAATCGTAAACTGTTTAATTATAGCAATAATAATAATAATAATAATAATAATAATAGTGACGTCTTTACAAATTTAATAATTAACATCAAGCAAAAGTTATTAGTATTGATATTATTGTAAGTATTAAAAGTTTACTATCCTTGGGCTGCTGAAAGTTGAATCTCTCCCATTATTTCTCTATAATATACGAGCAAAGATCCCCCCAAGGCTAATGGCGCATCTCCCCCAAAATCATGCCACGAGTCCACCAAAATCATATCATGCACCCCTCCCCCCCCCCACCAATCATATCATTCGCGCCCTCAAACCATATCGTAATCCGCACAAAGTATTTAATTACGACAGCGTGTCTACCGAAAGTAACTTTTTTCTTAGCTTTACTGAATATTATACTTGATCTGCCCCTCCTCCCTAAACATGGGGCTCATCACTCAAGACTACTCCTAAAATCGTTGAACATAATCCAGAATATCGCTTGTCTTGTAATGCAGCTGTAGTATAAAAGCTTCACATTCACCTCATTAAAGCGCCAAACACTGATCCTAGCCTGAGAACATTGCGAGCAAAGCGAGCAAGAAAATTTTTACATCCATTTCTTTGCGAGCTCTCAAGAATATTAATTTAAAAGGATGTCAATACTTTCTTAGTATTTTCGAGTTTCTCCTTTGGCACATTCGGGGTCGAAAACGTATGGATACCATATCGCTAAATATAGTCTCCAAATTTTAATGTTCGAACTCTCTCTCCTCTACAGAAATCCCTTGACAATCTAAGATTTAAGACTTCATCAATAGCTTTCTATTAATACTCAATTAATTTTAGACTTACTGTTGATATTGAAGAGCGGATATTGCCTCCTCCAAATAAACAAATTCTCAGTCTCCACACCAGAATTTCCGCAACAGTCTAAGACAATAACAATACACAAGATTTGGATATCCCCTCAATTTTATGTTCAATCCACCCGTAACTAAAATACCCGCCATAATCTAAGACCTAGAGTTGGATACTGTCCCCCCACATTTAATTCAGAATCCCCCCTCCCAGAACCCACAGGTCAATTAAGGCCTAATATGTAAACTGTTGGATATCTCCCTCGCCCCCTATCTTCGATAATACCCTTAAACACTTCCTTTTCTTCATCTAATGGATTAAATATGGTGCATTTAAGGTGTAAAATCTTTACATATATTTTGGAAAAATATATAAATGTTGAATTTTATATTATTTGAAGGGAAAAAATCCCCCCAAAAATCTGGATGGCGCAACCTGCACCATAATCCCCCGCTGAGGCCACCCCTGGATCCAACACTTCTTTCTATTTATTTCTACCTGTTCTGCATATCTTTCCCGTCCGTGGCAATGAAGTCGAGCCACCTAAAAAGTTCTCAACACCCAGCCTCTTAGCCCCTGGGTCAAAGAAACCGCCCAACATCTTTTTTCCGCAGCGTGGCCCATTAGGCAAGATAAAGAGACGGCCCCGCCCTGGACGTGTATACTTTACTCCTTTGTTCAATTTGTCCTGTATCACCTGCACATCGCTCTTAGCCAGGGCAGGGCTTTTGAAGATCTGCCCTTGCACGAGTTTGGATCGTGACGGTGTCCGGTCACGAATTAGACGACGAGAAACAAAAGAAAGGCTCTTTCCCTTTTGTCTTTTGTTCGTCACGAGGATTCGGCAGATTCAAGAGGATAAAAAGAAAGTAGAGCAGTGATGAGAGGACTTAGTATTTCTATTTAACCGTAAATGCAGATTTTTTTCTCTCTTGTGACCTTTAGTTTTCAGCGAACAGTTTATATCAGAAGTAGAACAATGGTTCTCAACGTTACTGTGACCACAGCCCGATATTGTTTTTCTTTTTAAGTTGGTGATCCGATGTGAACGATTTTACCCGTAAATAACTTTCTAATATTTAACATATTTTTAGCTATACATTAATTAATAACTACCCTTGAAATAAAATACAGTGGAGACTCTTTTTTTTATTCGAACTCCCAAGAGGACATGAAAAAAGGTAGAATTTTCGAAAATTCGAATTAACAAAAACATAGCGTCATTAAAGATGGTTTCAAGAGGAATAAACTTCTATTCGAATTACCTAGTAAATCGAATTATCCAAGTTAGAATTAGAATCAACTGTATTAATAAATAAATTACGACAATCATAAAGAGCATCGATCGTGACTAAGCTTGTTGGCATATTTCCACTATAAAATATGAAAAATGAAAACTGCAGCAGCAACCTAGATCACATTTTCATAAATTAGAAAATAAAAAATATAATTAATATCAATGTTATAATTGCATATTCGTCAAACCTTTGGAAAGAATTTTAAAAAGACATGTAGATCATACGATATCTTTATTAGTTAATATTTTCGTAAAGAATTTTGACAGCAATTTTGTTTGTAATTGTGCAAGGAGTATAGTGCAAACTGCAAATGACTAACCTAACCAGCGCCATCTAGTAATAGAAAATTAAGCTTGCTTGGGAAATAAAACCAATATGTAATGCGATGTTTTCGGGTGGAAAAACAGTATAATGCTCTAAGGCTGCCTATAAGATTTTTTTTTCTGGGGAAGAGTAGGTAGGGTATTTTCTCCACCACAAAACGGCAATACACCTCCACACACTGTTTGAACTTGAACTTCCAGAGAACCTGCATGTAATCGGTTTCATTATAATAATTAATTCAATGGAAAGGGACTCTCTCTATCGAAAGAAAGGCGACTTTTTGCCATTTAGAACCTTCAGTCTAGCAAGGAAGTATATTTACTAAACTGAAAGGCTCTGTCTAGTATGGAATTGTGAGCAGGGTTGGCATGTTTAAAACAACTAGTTTTAAACGTTTAAAACACATGGCTTTGTTTTTTTTACAAATGTTTTAAACATGTTTTTTCAGACTTGTTTAAAACACATTTGGATACTTTATGTTTGATAGTTTGTGGTTATTTGCGTGTTTTGTAACTTTGTATTTTCATTCATTCCGAGTGATTTTGTTTATTCTGCACAAAAATCTGTTGCGTGGTTGAAAATGTATAATCAGTTAACAAAGAAACATATCGTGATGAGTACTCGTGGGCCTCTTTAAAATGCCTGGGTATGTTTTTTTTTTGTTTTCTTTTTGAAGTTTAAAGAAAATTGAATAGTGTATGGATGAAAGTCTTGTTCCTCACTTAATACACTGCACACAGTTGTTAATGTCAATATTTTGTTGCATTCACGAAAAAATGTCGTATTCCGAAAAACAGAGTAGCTACCACGTGGATAGAGAGGAGCATGGTAACTGTGTATTAGTTGAAGCTTCTTGAACAGCCTACATGCGAGATTTAACTTTTAAGATGAACAAAAATAAGTATTTTAAGAAGTTAGTCAAGCGTTTACTTTATAACTAGGAACATACTCCTTCCTTAGATTATTAACAGATTCCTTATTAATCATTATTCTTAGAAAATAACTCATCTTGGCATTAGGTTTTAAACGTTTTATTTGTTTAAAATGTTTTTTTCTGTTCTTGTTCAAAACATTAAAAACATGTTTAAAACAAAAATAAACTTTTTTTTCGAAAAAACAAACAAAAAAAAACAGAAAGTGTCTTGCCTCAGTTTTGAAGAGAAAGTCTCTAATGTCGTGTCGGAATCAGTGCTCGAAAGTGCAGCTCAGCTAATGCCTGGGTATAATAATTTATATGCAAAATTTAAACCTACTAAAATGAACTCGAAAACAATAGGCATTGACGTTTTAAGAGTTCGGCACATCCTTATTGAATGTGTCGATTTTAATGTCCTTAGACGAATGTTTCATTCTCCCGACTCCTTTTCATCCACGTTGGGAGATGACGACAGTCATTTAACTAATGTTTTTAGTGTTTTGAGAAGCACGGGCCTTTTACACTGTCTCTGGGGGATTGTTTAATGTCTCCTTATCTTGTTTACGAAACACTGTCAGGGATTATCTGCTTACGCAGTTTCCTCAGACTCAGAGGTGGATTGGTCGTGTGTGTCCTGTGGAATGGCGCTAACGTCTTTAGATTTTTATTTGTGAGGGCATTTAAAGGTAATTGTTTATGCCGTTAAGATACAGGACCTTCACCATCTGAAACAGCGCATTGATGCTTGTGCTTGTGTCAGCATTCAGCCTGACTTGTTGATCAAGGTTCAGCGGGAGTTGGCGCACCACTTGGATCTAACACTAGCAGTTGGTGAACAGCAAGATGAATGTACCATCTTGTAAAAAAGAAAAAAAAATCCTAAATTAAAGTTACAAAAAATGAATCATACCAATGTGTTTTTCTTGAAATTCTAACCCATTTTCATACATCGCATGCCCACCTAACAATTTAAAATACTGAAGCTCAATCCAAGATGGCCGCCATTTTGGTCGCATACCTTATCCGGTGCCCCACCCCTTCCCTGTATCATGTTTGTGTCTGTTCTTTTTTTCCTGTTTCACTGCCAGTCTGCTTCAGATGGGTGTTTCCGTATTTATGGACCACCCTGTATATATAGTCCTGCAGCCGGTCTAAGATACAAGCTTTGGGCTCCGCCTACGGGACGCACTCACACAGGTTCGTCCTGGTGGAAGCGTAACAACTTTTCCTGAGATTTTGGCCTGTGTATGGGACCACCCACCATCGTGAAAAAATTGGGGAGCTACGAAAGAGAGTTCTCTCTCTCTCTCCTCTCTTCTTTCTCATCTCTCTATTTCTAATCTTTCTTTCACTCATCATCCTTTCCTTTCTTTCTCATTCTCTCTTTCTTGAAGAGAGAGAAGCGACAGAGAGAAGAGAAAACTCTTCCTTTCCCTCTCTATTTATCTTTCCTCTTTTCCTTTTCTCTCTGTCTCTCTCTCTCCCTCTGTGTGTGTGTGTGAGAGAGAGAGAGAGAGACAGGAAGGAATATAGTAAGAGATGTCTCTCTCTCTCTCTTTCTCAGAGAACTGCTACGCCTCTTGTGGGTACGTACTTAAATGTTATTTTCCACGGCTACAGATATCTTAATCTCAGGGGGATAGGTTCTTTATTTAAGAATTCCAAATAAGAAAGCGTTTTATAGCCAAGAGGATATAGTAAAATGCAGATCTATATTCTGATAATCAATACAAAATACAGAGAATATATATATATATATACATATATATATATATACATATATATATATATAATCGAAAAGGTATTATTTTCTTGTATCTATTTCTCCTATAGGAAAAAAGCTTCTTCTTCCTTGATTATCGAAAAGGCTTCTTCTTCTTTTATCATCAAAAAGATTCTTCTTTGATTATCGAAAAGGCATCTTCTTCTTTTATCATCAAAAGGCTCCTTCTTCTTTTAAAAGGCTTCTTCTTCTTTGATTATCGAAAAAGCTTCTTCTTCTTTTATTGTGAAAAGGCTTCTTCTTCTCTTAAAGGGCTGCTTCTTCTTTGATTATCGAAAAGGCTTCTTCTTTGATTATCGAAAAGGCATCTTCTTCTTTTATCATCAAAAGGCTTCTTCTTCTTTGATTATCGAAAAGGCTTCTTCTTCTTTTATCAATTTCTTCTATAGGAAATAAAGGCTTCTTCTTCTTTCGTCAATTTCTTCTATGATAAAAATATGTGAATGGCTTCTTCCTTCTTCAATTTCCACTTCTTTTCTTTGGTAAAAGGATAATCTTCTTTTTCTTTCTTCTACCTTTTATGACAATCTCTTTCTTCTATTTACAAAAAATAGTCATCCCCTTTTATTCATCGCTGTTTCTTATTTCCTCTATTCATATCAATTCTTATTTCTTCTTTCAGCAGCAATTCTTATTATCTTCTATATTCCGACGAGATATTCTTATATTCTCGATAAATTCTTCTATTTATTCTTTCCACAGCAAATTCTTATTTCTTCTATTCTTCTTTGCCACTGGAAAAAGTTTTATTTCTCTCATTTATCGCAAATATTTCTCTTTACCATATCTCTTCTCAATAATATAGACAAATCATTAAGCTGCATTCCTTGTAGAGAATTGAACCAAAGCTATAGAGGATTTTAGGAGCGTCTAATCTGACAATAGCGCCTCCTCCTAAAATAACAACCAAGGGAAATAACCAGGATCGCTAATAACAAGCGCTGCCGATGGTCCAGTGCGACTAATAAAGAGCGCAACCGTAAAGTGCTTCGGGGCGTCTAATTTGACAACAGCGCCACCGGGGAGAAGCAACCAAAACATGGCAAAGTTCTCCTCGCCAGAGAATCAAAAAGAGATAGATTGCTGAATTTGTTCGCTTATTTAACAACTTTCCTAAACGTTTCATATGCGTCCATATTCTTAATTATTTTAATTTACTATATACAACATTCTATTTATTTCTTTTATAGTATTTAAACTCTTCTTTTATATATTTCTTCAATTTACTATAATATATATAATCCCTCTTCTCCGCTCTAAGTTTTTTATAATTTCCTTTGCTCCTCTTTATATAGCGTGCTGCCATCTCTCGTCGATTCCGAGAAACCATTCCTCCTTGCAACTTTCATTGTCTCATCGAAACTGGCACGTGACAGAACGGAGGGATTGAGGGAGAGAGAGAAAGAAAAAAAGGCGAGGAGAACACACTATATAATATGAAAGAGAGAGACAAGAGCAAAAAGTAAAAATGTCAGCGAGCGTTGATTCTACAAGTCTTTTCATCTTCTGTAGAAATAATAGCTCAATTTTAAAATGTATCGAGATATACAAGGTTCCCCCCATAAAGTAACCGAACTGTCAAAAAAAAAAAGAACCAAACCAAATAAAAAGGTACCGTATTCTGGCAACACTGCAAAGAGCTATATCTAAACCTCTCTGTCTAAACTTCCCGTCAGTGCATGTTTCAACCTGTTACAAGCATTCTGTATCGGAGCAAGCGTGCGTCAGATGCAGGTCGTGCGCAGGCGGCGTACAAAATACGCGCACCAAGATGGAACAACGTTACAGCATAAAGTTTTGTTACAAATTGTCTGAATCATTTACCACAACGTTACAGATGATACGGACAGTGTGTGGTGAGACGAAACCTGGTGTTTACAATATGACCCCGAAACAAAAAGACAGAGTGCGCAGTGGAAAAACAGTTCTCGCCCGTAAAGAAAAGAGCACGGATGTCGAAATCGAAGACAAAGATGCTGCTGATCACATTTTTTGGTTCCCAAGGACTGATCCACCATGAATTTGTCCCTGAAAACCAAACAATCAATCAGTGGTATTACAAGGAAGTGCTTGGTTGTCTCAGAAACAGGATGAAGCGGGTTAGGAAGGACCTCTTTGATTCTGGCCAATTGTTTCTGTTACACGATAATATTCGGCCTCATACCGCATTGTCTGTACAACAATACCTTGCTAAGCATTCAGTGACAGTGATCAATCACCCTCCATATTCTGCGGACTTATCGCCTGCTAAATTTTTCCAAGCTTAAGATGGCTGTGAAAGGGCGAAGATTTGACGACGTCGCGGACATTAAATTAAATGTTACGCCTGTTTTGCGAACACTTACTGTCAATGACTATCAACAGTGTTTCCAAGACCTGTACAAACGCTGGTCAAAGTGTATTGCCTCTTCTGGTGATTATTTTGAAGGCGATAAAGTCATTTGAAGGTAATTACTTGTTTTCTTTCCTATAAAAAAAGTTATTTTTTTTATGGGTGAATCTTGTAAATTCAGCCACTTAAAAGTATCCTATTGAAGGTATATTTACGAGGTTACGTAAGAATGGCACTATAAAATAGAAATCTTCGTGAGAATATAAATAGATATGTACGAGATTCAATTCCCCTCCTTTTATCTAATTTAAGTTTAAAATTAATTGGTGCGTGTCAATATTTCACAACTCAAATACATGACATTAATTTTCATGTAGAAATTTCACCAGCCATTAGTATAAAAAACTCAATATGCTGACCAAGGCAGTAATTTAATTTTATTATAAAACATAAACTAAACGTAACGTTTCAACCTTATAGCAATGGGGAGTAATGTTTGTGTATATAAATCGTCCTGTTTTTGTATCTTGTTACATTTGTACTTTGTGCAGAGTCTGAAGACCTTGCTATAAGGTTGAAACGTTACGTTAGGTTTATGTTTTATAATAAAATTAAATTACTGCCTTGGTCAGCATTATGAGGTTTTTTATATCATGGAAACAAGGCTTAATGGTGTTATAATCAGCCATTAGTGTATCGAGAGACAATGCAAAAGAAGACTTAACAACAGATTATTATGAGTCCATTTCGCTTGTCGCAATGAAGAAGTTTTTGCTATGCGATTGTAGAGCCATCTAGTGAACCACTATCCAAAATACTGTCTAATGGAATAGGAAGGAAATTCTACGAAAATTGTCTTAAGGTTAGAGGAAGGGAAGCATAGTCATTTGCAATCATTAAATGCTGCAGCAACAGAATAAAAATGGCGAAAGGTTGAAATAATGAATGATTGGTCGAGGAAAGGAAGGGAGGAGTCATTGCCCCACTTTATGTTTAATTGTGTCTACATTTGCCTGCAGTGGTTGTGAAAAAAAATTGATATGCCGTCATAGCTAAATAGTAGAACTTGGATGAAAGTCGTTTGGGGAGTGTGCTCGAGGGAAAGAACAACAGTCCCATCTAATTTCATGAACGAGAAAGCTTGTCTTGTCCTCGGTCTCGCATCGTTCTCGTTTCGATTGCAAATTAATGTCTCGTTTCTTGTCTTCGTCTGGAAGGAAGTATCATCATCTAGGTATAATTTCGAGTCGCAATATAGGCCTATATAGATTGATTTAGTTTATTTTACTTCGCTTTTATGCCACTTTTGGATAATCCCGAAGACCACGAAGAGTGAGGATATGATGAAATTGATGAAGTGAAGGGACACTCACAAAGAACACCCATGCTCAGGCCGTGATTCGACCCTGGGACCCCTGTCTTAACTCCGCCACGGAGACCGGCCATTATACGTATTACTTATATCTAGAATCAAGTAACACGGCTACTTTTTAAAATTATTACGCGCCCACATAATTTATAAAATTCAATGTTTAATGTGTTAATGTAAAACGAAATACTGGTGTTATTCTATGACGTCATAATTTGTTTGACGCAAATTTGTAGTCTGTTGCAATGGTTATTGACTAACCTTAAGATATGAGAGTCTTGGTTGCTAAGTGATGTGATTTATCGATTTTGACGGCGAAAGTAAGGTAATTTCCAAATGAGTGTTTCAATCTGTGTACTCGAATAATAATTTCACAGTTTTATTTCTAACAAGAAGTTTATTTTCGAGTGCAAGTGTGTGATATTAAGATCAGGTATTCTGACTGTGCAAGATTGAAGAGATTTTACATAAAAATACCCCGTAAGTTATTCCCACGTCTGAAAAGGCCTCATAGTAGGCTGATACGTCTTTTGTTCTCCGAAATGAATTAACAGTAAGAATATAAAAAAGGTAAAGTGCTCCCCTGTGCATAGCACTACGCTATGAAGGCGTATAGGGGGTGTGGGGGTAACGCCCCACACTTTCTTGATCCGGTCGTGAGTGGGGATGATGTGATCAACATCACGCCCCTGACCGCCTTTACCCCCCAGGGTTTCACTGAGTTTAAACCGGGAACGTGACAAAGTAATTTGAAACCACTGATATTTATCTAAGACTATACACTACAAAAGATATCACCGAGACTATGTCTGGGATGTCCGAATTCTTCCTCCTTTTGGTGATTTTGATGCCTGCAGATATGGCTACACTGCTAGTGATTCTTATGCGGCATAAAAGGAGTTCCGAAACGCATGTAGCTAATTACATGACGCAACCTCCTTTCCTAATCATAATATAGCCTCGTTTCCATTCATGTCTGTTGCCTTTTTGCACACACGGAGGCACCACGACATCATTACCAGAACTTGATTGTAATAAAAGAATGAAGTCCATACTGTTGAGATGCGCTCTGACATATAAACATATATGATGGTGCATACATTGTTTGCATGTTTATTTCTTCTAATGTCATGCTTCCTTGCCTTTTTCTTTGAGTTCAGTTGGTGCCGACTCTTGATGTTTCTTTATACTGAACGTGAATCTATTTGGCATTTTCAGGTCGATGGTCATATATTTCGATGTTCTCTTCTTTCTGTTTTGTTTTGTTTTCTTCTCTTCCGTTGTCTGCATCACTTTCATTATTTTCTTTCTTGTGTTCCCTATCTTCCCCTACTTCAATACACTCTTTGCTTTTTATTATCTCTCTCTCTCTTTCTCTTTGTACCTTTTGTCTTGTTTTCCCTATTTTACCTTTCTGTTTGCTTTCATCCTGCGTAACTTTTTAAATTTCGTTTCATTTTCTATGTTTCTTTCTTTTTTCTATGTATCCTCCCTTTCTTTTTATTTCCTTCTTTCTGTTCATTTTCTTATCCTGTTTTTATTTTCCTCCTTTCTTTTCCTCGTTCTTCCTGTTTCTCTTTCTTTGAATCTTATCCTTTCTTTCTTTCTTTTTTCTGCTCATCTCTCTTCCTCTGTTTCTATTTAATTCAGTTTCTGTATATTTCTTTCTTTCTTTCTTCCTTTTTCTCTATGTCTTCCTTCTCTCATTCTGTTTCTCTACTCCTTTCTTCCTGTCCTTTTGTTTTCTCTATTTCCTTCCTCTGTTTTCCAATATATTTTTATTACTTTCTGAACATTTCCCACGAAGTCTCATTGGGTGGATAGAAGGGCGAGCTACAGCCCAGCATTGCCCACCTAGTGGCTACGGCCCTTTTTGAGAAAGTAAAACAGATCATTCCCAACCATCCCGGAAATTGGACACGTTCATTTCAAATTAGAAAAAAAATGTTCCAGCAGGAAAAACAAAGTGAAAAAAAATTACATAAATCAGGAAAAGTGAGTGTAAATTTCAGCACTCATGTTCTAACCACTTAATACAATGACTAAATGAACCCCATGAGTTTTCAAAATTTCAAAAAAACGATTTTTTTTGCGAGCTTTCAGGCTTCACGATTAAGATTTTCCAGCATTTCTCAAAGATTTTTTTAAGCTAGGTGTGTAAACGTTAATAATAAAATAATAATGACTGTTCACTTTAGTACGTTAACTGTATGAGACGTAAAGAAATAAAGGAAACAGTTGTGCAGGACTAACACCCATCTGCTGGATCAAGTAGAAGTCTATGTAAATGACAAAACCGCCGTTTCTGACACAGTACATAGTTTGAGTTGTCTCTGAAGCAACTTGTTTACGACTGCTGTGCGCGGATTTTTTTACAGAATGGCCGCCGGTTTTGGGGGACTGCCCCCGAGTGTCAAAGTAGTCCCAGTCGATGATACATTGGCCGTAGTTTACTAGTATTATTGTCATTTCTACTATTTAGTTTTGTGACACGGTCTGAAGTTTCCTGACTTTCACGTAGAAGTATCGCCTGCCCCCGTGGTGGAGTGATTAGCACATCGCGCTGCGACGCCAGGGGTCCCGGGTTCGAATCCTGGCTTGGGCATGGACATACCCATCTTCGCAAATTAGCCAAAAGTGGCACAGAAGTATCTTTGATCTGTTGTTTTAAGTCCACCTTATGCACAGATAGGCTAATCGGGACTGGACCCACAGTATAAAGTGGGACCCGAACCACTGTGCCATGTGCTTCCACCGGATATCGAACCGTGGACCCTTGATTACAAGGCGACGACCTTATCACCACGCCATCTTGAAGGCCACCCATGGAAATATCAACACAGACACAGCTGCGTCCTTCCTGGAGTAGGAAACTGCCATAAATACACAAATATAGCTGATTTTCGCATTTTGTCCCTGTATAATCTATTGAAGAAAATCAACCGGTAGTGACGTCACTCACCTGCGCGACATCCGGCGCTGATGCCATTCCTCCATGGACTTGATGACTGCCTGCAGAATTTCCCTGTCGTGAATTTCATCTTGGGCCTCCTGGTCGGGGGTAGCCCACCTTGAACCTTGTGCTTCCAAAACTGAAAGAAAGAGAAGGTAATTACTCCCTGCATTTCTTTGCTCGATATATTCTTAACAATATCATTAATTACATATTAAGGTGTGTGAGGAGATAATAATATGCCTTGGAAGTTTAGTGGAAGATAGGTACAGTACTTTCGATAGCAAACACCACTCTCAACTCTACGAAACTTATAATTTCGACAGCTAACGTCACTCTGATCACGAGGGACTGAAGATAACGACAGCTAACGTAACCTCAGAGACTGAAGATATCCGCAGCTAATGCCACTTCAGAGACTGAAGATATCCGTAGCTAAAGTCACTCTGATTTCCATGGATTGAAGATATCGACTGTTAACATCACTTTCATCTTCGGAGACTGAAGATATAGACAGCTAAGGCCACTCTGATCTCCAGGGACGGAAGATTTCGACAGCTACAGTTACTCTGATCTTCAGAGACTTAACATATCGACAGAAAACGTCACTTTTATCGTAATAGACTGAAGATATCGACAGCTAGCGTCACTCTTATCTTCAGGGACCGAAGATTTCGACAGCTACTGTCACTCTGATCTTCCGAGACTGAGATTTCAACAGCTAACGTCACTCTCATCTTCAGAGACTGGCGTAGGAGTCGATCGCCAACATGGATATGTCTAAAAACTCAACTAATAATAATCCTTGAATTAAATAATTGAATTAATGTTCTAGCGGATGACAACTGAGAAATTGCCCCAAGAGGGCAGGTCTTTAATCCGCCACTGCTCCTACTATCCATATTGCGGTTAGGTTAGAGGTAGAAAAGCGGCGCTGTAAAATATGAGAGTAAGTGTAATACATTGGGAAGTCATGTGAAACTTCACATGAAGTAGTAATGGATTAGTATAAACCTCACATCCCGACACAATGCATTCCTGAATATATTTCACCGTCATTAAGTTATAAACGGTATCCTCTTAGTTTTCCTTCCTTTTTAAAAAAAAAACATGGTGGAGAGTTGAACATTAAGTACGTAACCGAAAGTGAAATCAGCAAATTTTACACATTAATGGAACGATAATTCTGATATAAAAGTAACGTTGTTCAAAGAATCACATTTCACTCTGCATAAGTTCGGAGCCAGAACGGATGTTTTCTCACCAGATGGCAGCATAAAACACATCCATGTAACTTTCTCTCATTGCATTAGCAAGTGATAAAATTTTAATGTGCTGTAAGAAAAAGTATTTCACGTACCAGACTGGTTTATTTACTTTTCAAAATGAAGAAAATATACCACCGTGAGAAGGTGTACCTAGTCATATCATAAATACTGTCACAAGGTTTGCAGGAAATAGACACAAGATGGTTAGGGATAGTGTAATATCCATAGAATATGTGGTATACGAATATGTGAACACAAAACACCTATAGCTACTCAAAATGACCACCTTTAGCACGCACACAGTCCTTCAGTCTTTGTGGCCACGCATCAATTGCAGTACGCACGATATCTACAGGGACGTCCGCCACTGTCTTCACAAGAGAGCGCTTCAAACTGGCGATGTTGGGGTACAGCGCCTAGAATAACGTAGTGTGGAAAACGGCATGCTTTCGCGCTCTCTGGGTGGTTCCACTCGAAAATGATCCGCTAGAGGCGCTGGTGTTGACCCCGGTGCTTGGTGTTCGACTGCTTATAATGGAAGTAAATGGAGTTTTTGCTGCAACGTCTGATTCTTTTACATGAAGCATTTCTATGAATGTGATAATTGCTATGATATTTGGTACAGTGGTCGCGAAGATATTAACGAACATTCTAGACAGTCGAACACGTCCTGTTATGGTCATACTTTCGTTAATAATACGGGAGAAAAAATACGCGTGGAATGCTCTTGGCAACTAAATTTTTGTGTATGAATTAGGTTCATTATTATTATCATCATCATCATCATCATTTCTTTTAAAGATATACACACTGAAGCATTTGTATTTTTGATATTTACTGTCTCTTTTCTTCCGCTTTAAACTGATCGTGGCGATGATGATAATGATGATTGCATGAAACGACAAGGGGAAACTAACAACTTTCTTAGTGCCATCGACATGAGTGTAAGGAAACTTTCAAACCAATGGGACACGGGATGTTCACACTGTCTCACTAGTGACACACACTTCCAGACTGTAAAATAGCATTCACTGCACATGAGGGTCGAAACAGCAAACGACACGTTCATATGGCGTATTCGCGTACTACTTGTTACTTCGGTCGGAAAGCTCCTTAAAGGAAGGGTGCTGAGACCGAAGCGACGCGCTACAGGGGGAGTTCCCAACTAAGTGACAAGCGACATGGTGCCTTCAGTCTATTAGCAAGCGTTGCTTGCGAACAACAGATAGGCGACACGATAAGCCACACGTGTCGCTTTGTCGCTTCTGCGTCGCTCAAACTGGGCAATTTCCTCAATAGCTTGCAACATGTTGCCGTGGTTTGTTGTTCGCACATACGCGATGCAATGAGTGTCTTGCTTTAGTGAGATTGCGCACCAAAGCGACAAGCGGCACGCGCCACTTATCGCTTGAGGATTTCACCAACCGAACGCTGGCCTGTGCTTCCCGTCATGCCGCTACGATGTGAAATGTTGCTCTTGATTGGCTCCTTTCCAAGCAACATGTGTCACTTCGGTATGCAAGTTGCTTTGGACCGAATGGCCCGTGTCGCTTTGGTGTGAAATCCTCGTATCGTTTGTCGCGTGTCGCTTTGGTGTGAAATCCTCGTATAGTTTGTCGCGTGTCGCTTTGGTGTAAAATCTCCTTGAGGAAACGATGCAGTCAGAGCTTTTGTCCCTACGGTTCGAAAGGCTGCATTGATTTCCGACTGCTCGCTTTCAAGCGACATTTGTGGTTTGTCGCCTCGGTATGAAATATCTCTCAGGATACTAATTATTTATATTCTAATAACATAGAAAAATAAACTCTAATACACAGTCCAAGACCTGACGTCCGGAATCACATTGCGATGTTTCTTCTTGTGTTACGCATGCTATTTATTTATTAATTTTATTTTACTTTTCTTTCCAAATTAATGCCATTTCGTGACTGCAAATCACTCCACAAATATAACTGTTTCCATCAATTCATTTACCGCCTTTATAGAGAAACAAATATACACAATATATTCCAAAAACTAACTAAGCCGCATTACTTTCATAACAAAATTAGAACCTGGGTCGATCGCACTGCCATCTACTTGTCATCGTCTCGGGGAACCAGTTTCTTGGGTCGTTTTCCACACTACGTTATTCAAGGCGCTGTAGTTGGGGTGTCTTTTTTTGTACGCCATTTTCTGAAGAACAGCGAACAATTTGTAGTCCAGAGAGTTAAGATCGGGGCTACCAGAGGACCAATCAGAAGTGGAAATGAAGTCCGGCACAGTCGTCTGGAGCCACTGCTGGGTCGTCTTAGCCTTATGGGCTGGCAGAGGCGCAGGAACGTTTTTCATTTGGGGGGTACAAAATTCAGTCTCCGATATTATATATATGTATATATACGTATATTACTTCCTATAATGTGAAGGCATGTGAAATATTCCATTTTAGAACAGCACACACGAATTTCTTGTTATTTAATGCAAAATTTGCACAAATAATTTTATTTCTTTGTTTTTCTTTAGAATTTATGATTATTTCAAAAACAGATTTTAAGACCAGATAATAATTCCGAAACATATAAAGCTCTGAACCTTGTTCTGGGCTCATTTTGAATTTAATGGAACGGAAAATCAGGAATTCGAAATGTGAAAATTGCGGACAAAGATACATCTATTCATTTTAATGCAGGTTGCGATTTAAAGGGTGTGAGAAGGATTCCCACCTCCTTTATCTTGAGCCATCCCAACCAGGAAAAATCATCTACTGGATATAGAAACCATGTTATTGAGTACCACTTCAGTTTAGTTCATTTTAATTTTGAAGTCCCATGGCTACATATAAAAAATATCTTTAAAAAAATCATGGCAAAGCACTTATATGTAATGTGTCTAATGACGTTCTTCAAGCACTACTTATTATTATACATACCAAAACCTAAATCCTTCATATCTCAGAGCAAGCAAAGAAAAGTTTCTTTGTTTTCAATCTTTGATGGACAATATGAAGAGCCAGCCAAGGTTTCTTCTCGTATGTAGTGGCATTAAATGCGGAGCGGTGAGCATAGCGCCCTACGATGACAGAGGTCCCGGGTTTGAATCCCGGCCTGGGCATGGGTGTTATTTATGAGCTTCATCAATTTCATCATATCATCACTCATCCTTATCTTCATGATTTGCCAAAAGTGACAGAAATGCGAAGTAAAATTAACCAAATCAATCAATCAAACATTCCCATCTCACTCCAAAGACCTTGTGAATCCAATCCAATATCTACAATTGAATGTGAAAGCGGGTTCGATGCAATAAACCTAACCCTAACTGATTAAGAGAAATTATTTAGAAGTTTTAAACATACTTTTCCTTTCATTAAATAGACTCCCAGTGCATTGTTTCCACGCAGAAAAATTTGCAAAAAATTGGATTAAGTCTAAGCCTTTTAGGTTTAAACTTAAAATGACGTGTTTTTTGTATCATTCGATATGAAATTAGATGTTAAGCAATTAGTGTCTTAATTCTAAGTATACCTAATACATAGGTAAAAACAAGTTCTCCTCCCTCTGATAAAATCACAAATCGCACTCTGTTTTAATGACTGGGAAACATTTCATTTCACCTAGGACTGATATTGCGATGAGACGAGTCGAGAATTGTCACACCTCATCTCGTCTCCTGTGTGGTGAGGCCCTTTTTGTTCTTGTTTGTGCTTATTCTTGTCTCGGTTTAAAACTTTTTCTAGATTTACTTCATGCTCAGATAGGCTAATCGGGACTGGATCTACAGTTTAAAGTGGAATCCAAAGCACTGTACATGTGAGACCTCTCAATTACAAGGCGAGATATCTCGTCCTGATTGATTTGCTTTATTTTACTCCACTTTTTGTGCTACTTTTGGCTAATTTTGCAAAGATGGGGATGAGTGGTGATATGATGAAATTGATAAATGGACACTCACAAACATCCATACCCAGGCCGGGATTCGAACCCGGGAACCTGGCGTCGTAGCGCGATGTGCTAATCACTCCGCCACGGGGGCGACACATCTCATCCTGACCCACGAAATATTTAGTATAAGTAACATGTACATTGTGTCACCACTCTCACAACGCACAATATGTAATTAAAGCAAAAGTAAAAAAAAAAAAGTAAAGTGCTCCCCTGTGCATAGCACCACGCCATGAAGGCGTATAGGGGGTGTGGGGGTAACGCCCCACACTTTCTTGATCCGGTCGTGAGTGGGGGTGATGTGATCAGCATCACGCCCCTGACCGCCTTTACCCCCCAGGGTTTCCCCCAGGTACCCATGTTATTCGACGCTGGGTGGGCGCCGGGGCCGCTTCCAACGTTAGAAAAGTTCCCGGATTTGAACCGGCCGGGTATCGAACCCGGGACCTTTAGCATGGTACTCAGACGCGTTACCGATTTTTTTTTTAAATAAAGAAATACCCCCTACACGGAGATATCCCCCACCTTTCACACTTTTTCTCACTTTTACACTTTTCAATTCTTACAGTTTCTCAGTTTCTTATCATCTGGACAAACACAAATACCAATGCCTTACCCTGGACTCGAACCCGGAACCCCTGGCGTTGTGGCGCGCTCTGCTAACCACTCCGCCACGGAGGTCGACTTACTCAGCCACCGCGGCCACCGTAATTAAAGCAAAAACTTTTCTTAATAACGTTTGTCTGCTTTACATCTTGCTTAGACACTGCGAACCGTCGAAATACGGAATTTTATCCTGAATAGATGATATCGGGCAGCACAGGCTCTTAATTGTCAGTACTGGATTTACTTTGCAATTACAATAAGTAAAATATAAGTCTAATTTGAAAAATCAATGAAATATACACTTGCTATGTCTGAATAGGACATTTAAATTTATTTCAATCAATTTCTTCAAACATGATAACCAGAGTTTCCAACGAGATCGTCTCTGACATCAAGTATCGTCTCGCTTTGATTTTGCAGAGATTTATTTCATTCTCGTCTTGAAATTTGAGATGACAGACTCTTCTTGTCTTAGTAACATCTCTATTTTCAACAAATCTCTTAATATATAGGTTTAAGTATAGTTTTCAGAGTTGTACATTGTACCCCACCCCCCTCTCAAGTTGGTCTGTCGTGTCTAGTCTCGTTTGTGTAAGTATTTAGTTTCGGAAAATTCCATTTGAAAAATCGAATAGAAAAGGTCAGTCATATACTCTTCTGACGAAGATTTGTATCTTATCTTCGAATCGACGCGACCGTTTCTTAAGGAATGTGTACCCCCTAACGCAAAAGATCATTCGTCTGGAGAGTGATTTTCTGCGAGTAGACTAAACTTTACCTGCTTCCACTGTTCCACACAGATTTTGAACAATTTTCATCTCCTTAAAGGCGTTTCCAAGAACACAGGTCAATGAACTAAATCGTAGCAAGCACTATGTAGTAGAATAAGTTTACAATGGTTTGAATTTCTGTGGTAAGGAAGATAATTCTTATAAGTTATAAACGATTTAAACTTTTTTTTTATTGAAAATAGGTTATTTTAACAGTAGCATCTTGCGTCTGTCAAATTATCTAAGGGGGGTACGATTAGATTTACGGATTTAGGGGGTACAGTACCCCCTTCAAAAATTTAGGGGTACAATATACCTCTGTACCCCCCGTTCCTGCGCCACTGTGGGCTGGTGCCGGATCCTGCTGAAACCTCCAGGCCTGACTGCGAAAGAGGGTGTTCGTGAGTCCCTTGACCACACCCCCAAAGACCATCTCTTGGTACACCTTGGCCGATGTTTTGATGCCTTGCTCACGGAAATGCAGCTCAGTGGTGCCCTCGTTGCTCACCCCCCAACCACACCATAACTGACACTGGATGATAAACCCTCTGGACCCTTGGAGCTTATCAGCAGCTTCTCGTGAACTCCTCGCATATACCCTGTCTTGGGCATTGATGCCTCCTCAACATTGAACAGTTTTCATCGGTGAAGAGGATTCGTCTGTGCCCTTTGCTGCGTACCGTGTGGGTAGGCGCTTTGTTTTGATCTAACTTTGCTACTTTAACTCATCATTGAGGATATGACCTGTACGTCGTTTGTGAGCTTGAAGTCCTAGGTTACAACGTAACAAACGAGACATGGACATGTTTGACATCTTGTGGTCCTGAGGCAGTACTGACTGTCTCCTGATAGTATTTCGTCGTACACACACCGCCACTGCTTTCACAGCCTCTGGCGTCCGTACTGTTCAAGGCTGCTCTGCCCTGGTCGTTCACAGTTTCAGTTTCATTGTATCGCTGGAGAGTGCGATACACCAACCTCTTTGGTGAGATTTTCAAACTTTTCCAGAAGCTTCAAATCTCAGTCTCTCGATTTTAACTCTCGCCCCATTTCATCCTGATCTGTACAACAATCACCTTCTCCCGTCTGCAGCTCACCACGCAATGACTCGGGTCTTACACCTCCCCATGGGCAGGAGCTACCCTTGCCCTGAAGATGTCCAGCCAGCCTCCAAAGTTGTGACAGTATTTATGATATGACTAGGTAATATTTATAAAGTTCCGTAAAAATCTGGTATTCCCCGGACACCTATAACTACTTCTTTTCGTCAATTTTTGACATTCATACTTACCTATCTGCTTCGCGGAAAATTCTTTAAGGTGTATTCACGTTTTTTTATGAAAGTAATTGCAATTTTTCACATTACGAGTACTTCTTTCTCGTAGTCTTCTCGCTTGCCTGAAACACAATATGGCGCGTACACCTTCCTAGAAAATCGCGCGTCGTGCTTGTGTTTTGTCGATTTTCATTCGTTATGCAGTGTTTCAACCTTCGGAACCCAAGAAATACCCGTGAAAAAAGCTCATGTGATCTTTTTTTTTCTTCTAAGTTTTTCGCATTGTTTTACGAAGAAAATTGTAACGATTCGTGGGGTTATCCGTGAATAGTTTTTGGGGATATCCGTCCCGGAATCGGTGAGAAATTGAAACTAAAAAAAAATATTTTAGTTTGAAATTTTTGAGTCCAAATTTCCCACCGATTCCGGGCTTCGCCCCTGGGGCAATTTACCTACCACCCCCCTACCGCTAACGCGGCCCCGCCTCCGCCCCGCTCCGGCTACCCGGCTTTCTCTATAGAGTCCCTGTTAAAGAAATTGTTAGAAATTGGCCGGAGTCACCTGCCCCCAAATGAGCCCCAAACTTGTAAATTTGAAGAAATCCGTTTCCTGTTCAAATCTACACGGAACTCTTTTAAACCGTAACTTCCCACGTCCCACTCCTTCTAACGAGTAGCTTACATTGACTGCCATATTTTGGACATTCCTTTCCTTTCTTCACGATCCCATGTTCAATTAAAAAATCCACTGGATGTTCCACACCCGGTACAAATTTCACCACGCATCCACGACACGTCATGTTTCTAACTTTCGTTGCAAACACAGACTGTTCAAACACTGGATACCCAATGAACATGAACAAAACACAATCATGACGCGTGATGATGTAAGCAAGTGTACGCGGCAAAGGCTATTCTCCGTCGGAGAATTAATTTTCAACAAAGAACATGAATTTCCGCTATCATACATTCCCACATCACACAAAACACCTTCCAGATGTTAGACAATGCTACAGGAACTTATTACCGTAAGTAGTTTCTTCTGTAAAAATGAAGTAATCTGTCCGGGGAATATCAGATTAGTACCTAAAGTTCCAGTTCCCATTTCAATATTTGCGAGGGTCTTCGTTAGTTTGTGTTGGTAAAGGTTCTTGATACGCAACATTCGTTGGTTCGTAAAAGGTGCTTACATGTTAAAAATGGGGATAAGGCATCTTGAAATACTGCCGCGGTAGCTCAGTTGTTATGGCGTTTGACTACCAAGCGAGAGACCCGGGATCGATCCCGGCGGGGGAGAACCGGGATTTTTTCCACTCTGGTGAGTAAAGGAGGCCAGGGGCGTGGTGCTGACCACATCTACCGTCACATTCGGCCGTGATCAAGAAAGTGTGGGGCCCTCACACACCCCCTATACGCCTTCGTGTCGTGGTGCAAGCACAGGAGAGCACTTTGCTTTTTATTTTTATTTTACTATAAGACATCTTGAATCCAAGTCATTTGTGTATTACAATCAATGTTTATTACAGCAAGACGAACCAACGTGTGGTGTATCAGTGGTAAATTACCATCTGTGTAGATACACGACAATAGCGTGCCCAGGAAGGGGTAGGCGGGGGTAAACCCTGTTGTCGCAGTTAAAAGAAAGCTCATTGGTTTAAAATAAATATATTTAGATTTACATTCGTTGACAATCAAAAAATTCCTGCAACGGTACAGCTTTATAGTAATATCCTTGTTGTCGCATTAATGGTATTTTAACTTCAACCAACTTTTGCAGAAAACATTTCAGGTCCACTTTATGCACAGATAGACTAATCACGACAAAACACCGAAACGTTCCTCGTCCGGGAATCGAACACGAGAATCACTGACAACAAGTGTTAATCATTATGCCACAGGGGAAGACCTACTAAATACTTTCACGGTGGGTCAATGATTCAACTCCCGTCCGATCCCCACTTTTTTTCTCACGGCATTCTACCAGTCAAGAGCTGAGAGCATCCTTACGGGAAAGTATGTCTCTTTCCCTTTCTGTGACCTCATCAATGGCATAAATTTCTCTGTCGAAATAGTCCTAGTCTGCGTGACACGGTTGGTAAATTAATTAATCCAATCAACGTTTCTCCAGACTTTCCTATCGTAGGTTCAAGCTGCGAGTGCAGCTCACGTAAAGCTGCTATTCCGGCCGCTGAACCAGGCTTTCTCTGTAACTCCATCTTTAGGTGAGCGAGAGAATGACAAAATGCATGCAAGGTTGCCACACTCAAACGGCAAAAAAATCCCCATTAGTATTCGAAATTATCCATTTTCAAATGTGGTACCCACTGCTTTATTAGCAAAATCGATCTTGTTAGTTAAAATAGCCTTAGTAGCATCACGCAGGGTGTCTACCAAAATAACAAATCCAAAATTTTTGACCTTTTTCCCTTTCTCTTAAACATTTATTTAATCGCCCCCTACGTATAGTTGGAAATTAAAAGAAATAGATACTTTTATTCACAATGAAAAACTCCTACTACAAGGCCGTTAAAATGAAAACTAAAGCTGTACTTGGACAAGATTTAGACATGCTAATTATTAACGCATGTAAAAATTAATGCTTCAGACTTCATCCTTGATGGGGAATGGCCGGCCACATTACTTTATTTAATATTTTTACAAAACTTCACACATACAAGAACGTAAGGCTTATGAACAAATCTTATCCATAACTAAATACAATTATAGATTTCCAAATATTCAATTTTATCAAATCCCAGTACAGGTATATAACAATGTAAATTCACTATACTATAAAAGTAGCAAAAATTCTTGACCTTTTCTGTCTTGGATTTGACTATAAGAAAATTTGATCTCCAGGTTAAAATGACTTTGTTCTGCACCTTCTGGTGAGCAAAACTCTAACCTTTTATTTTGCACTTGCCACAAGAATAAACATCTTGAACACACTGAGCAGTGCTGGAAGGAAATGCACACCAAGTGCAATATAATATAATCGCTGCTTTTCTTCAGAGCCATCCACATGCTACAAATAAATAAATCACACAATGCTCAATGTAGGCATCTGCTCCCACTTGGAGTTCCACTGCATTTCTTTCGTATCAAAGACTGAATGTTTATTTTCTTTTTTCTTTTTCATCTTTTAGATGAAAATGTTTTCATGTTCTACTTTCCTTCCCACTACACGCATCCTGTGCATAACAGATTGTATAACTATTCACGATAAATGGTGTTTCAGTCTCCTAGGAATCTCCGCATCTGTGTAAGCTACGTGCTCTCATTTTGTCACATATTTAGTCTAAAAAATTGTACTCCATACTTGAGTATACAGTTTCTTTAAAAACTTACAATATTATTATATAGTACATGTAAAGCTTATTTTGTGAGCTCTTACCAAGTTTAGAACATCTCTTATGGGGGTAAGTTATACTCTTAATTTATTTTCACGTGACAAACAGGGGATAACTCTTAATTCGTTTAATTCAAGGTTGATATTTTTTCGTCCCTTAACTTCATATTAACTAGATTTATGTCTATATAAATTTGTTTCTCCCCCGAAACATTAAAACTCTGTTAAATAGCAGGCAAACTCAGCGAAAACAAGCAGCAGCTGGCACTCCTAAAAAAAATCCCACCATCGGACTTGTCAAGCATGTCAAGCATACAAATACAGTAACTACATATTCAGAAAAGTATACATCAGGCATGCAGTTCACACATGGGTAGGCACAGAAATTAAAGAAACATATGATATTATGCACTTCCAACATGAACTTTGACAGCAGACAGGTGCACCACTCCACATCTAGATATATATCCTCTTCTGCAGCAGCCAGTACCCAGGAGTATCAGATGACACCAGAAACAGTTACAATGTTCAAGCATTGATATATATATATATATATATATACCTGTTGATTGATTGACTTTTTATTGACTGGTAGACACTCTGATTACGTCACAGGTTTATGCGAAGAGTGATACGAATAGTCGGCAGATGACATTTCAACACACACACACACACACACACACACCTGACCTATCTTCAAACCACATGGCATTATATGCAAGTGTGTCAGATTAACTATATATTTTCAATCTTATTCTGCACTAGAGTGACAAAAAGTATATTTATTTTCCAAACAAAATAAAACGTTGTTAGAACTGTCCATTGTTCTTTCCTTCTTATTTTTATATGTGCGGTATCTTTCCGTATTCACTTGATCAGGAATATTAACGCCATCTATTGATGTATTGTAAACCGAAAAGAAATATAGGGGAATCGTACTTGAAACTAAAGACTTTTTTAGCTCCACCTGGCAACACTGAACACACGCTACAGTTGTCGCCTGGGCTGCATCTTATCTGCATTTTTGGCGTGACCCAGTTCTGCCCTGCTTCTTACAAGGAGGCAGGGCGCTGTTTTTTAAAAAAATAAAGTAAAAGATCTTTTCACTGGAAGCTGACCGCGCCCTTTTATGCCGGCTTCATCCAGCAATACTTGTCCATAGATGTCTTCGCCCGTCGCAACTTTCACCTGCTCGGGATGTCACCTCTCAGCCAATAAGAATGCGGCTTTCTAATATTAGGTTAATGGCCATTGTGTCACGAATTGACTCGTGGCGGAGGGGGACCAAGAAACATGGACTCGAGTTCGTTTCCCCCCCTGCAATTATCATGCTTTGCTTTTAACGGTGATGGCTTCACCATGTAAACATATTTTTTATTGTAAGTCATGTACATTTCATGTTGTTCTACAGGCGGAATTGTATCGTCGAGACATTGCAATGTGATTGATATGGAAATCTTGTAGCGTTACATCAACTCAACCTTTTATTATTTAATATTGTAGAGAGCAGATTTTTTTTGTTAAGAATTGAAACATTTCATCATCACATATAACCATGATTAGATTTATTTTGTTTTCTTACCCTTACGTCGTTTTTCATCCACTTATGGCTAATCGCAACAATGAGGACGAGTGATAATATGATGAGATTGATGATGGGACACTCATAAAAACACCATGTCCAGGCCGGGATTCGAACCTAAGACCGCCTGTAGCAAGATCGTGAATCCAGCACTCGGTCACAGACACGGCAGGTTTGTTTATCAAACTTCTTTAATGATATACATAGTTCCATGTATAATTTCTAATAGAGAACTTTAGTTCACTTGATTCTGTTTACGTCGACTTTCTGACCCTTTTGACTAATCCCGAAAAGGGAGATGAGTGGTGGTAAGATGAAGGTGGGACCACACGCAAAATAACCTACGCAGGCCCCCCGACTCTTGTGCAGCGTAGCCCCTGCGTGGAGGGGAGGGGGTACAGTGGAGCAGGCTTCCTCATGGCACGAATTGAACGGATGGAGGGGATGATGCGCGAGATTGCTGGCCGAAGGTTGTTTTGTTTGTCGGGCCTGGACAACACACACACAAGTCCCGCAGAGGATTTATCATGGCTCTGGGTGCAGGCGCCAGGACCTCGATGTCTTGCAAAATTACAGGCTAGTACTACTTGAAGAGGTTGACGCTTGGAGTGCCTTGAGAGAAGGCCACCTCAATGGATAACTTTAATCACTTTTTTAAAAAACTTAATGCACAAATTTTCAAGTTTTATCCGCGTTTTTTTATGCCAACACTAATTTTCAAACTGGTTTTCCTAATTATAACGGTGCCGTGAACACAACTCCAACTTGTGTTTCCTTTATCGCGGTTAACGTGTCGGTAGTTATAATAGAAGAAGTAATCCATTTTCTTCACTCTACCCTAATAAAGAAACAAAACTTGTGATCTAGCATTATACATCCGACAAATGAAGTTGCCCGCCATATCTGGGTCAATGGCAAAATAAAACGTGAAGCAATCCGTAGCTAATACTTCAAGTGTTGCTTTTATAAAGTTCCATTACAGCCCGGAGAAGCAAAAAAGAAGAGAAGGAAAAAAGAAGGTCGTTGATACACTGTTTTATATTGCTCTAACAGCAGGCCACGTGAAACCTTGTTCTTGAAATTATGGCATGCAGTATTGATGTATGATCGATCCGTGTATTGGCAATAAGTACAAGGTTAATTGTGATCGCGAAGGTGTCCTTGTAGATGGTCATATTAATTAGGTAAATAAAGATATGGGTTGGCAACCTTGAGGAAAACATACAGCGTATCTTCAAATACACGCTGCATATGCAATTTTACTATCTACTAACAACAAACTTGTATGGATTCTAGCGCTTACATATATTATAATTATATTAATTATAACAATTTCTAGTATACAGGGTGTTGCAAAATACCTGTTACAACGCTTGGGAGGTGGTTCGACAAGTAAAAACGAGGAAAAAATGTCATGTGAAAAAATGTCGAAATCGGCACCGTTTGCGAGTGACAGGCGTGCGAAAATCGCCTCACACCATGCGTAAAGTACAATAACTCAAGAAGGAAGAAAGATATCAATGTCGGAATAAAAGAATACAAACAAAATCGTGCCTGACGAATACAATGGTGCAGCAATTGAGGCCCAGTGTAAATTGCGCAAGGTGACTCTCAAAGAAAGTGGGGAATCCCGATGGAAAATATAGGAAATTTACTACTATTTTCTACATAATGTTGAGATCGGAATGTAGGCAGTAAAAAATGACGACGTATGTCCACATGTCCCACTACTGCTGGGACACCGTCCCACACTCGGGAAATAGGAAATTCACTCGAAAATGACGCTATGCCGTCAAATTACGCTCAGATTGATTTCAGCTAATTGGTACAGAAAGCTCCACTAGAGGCGCTGTGAGTGTAGGTCACCTGTTACGTATTAGTGTTGGTGGATACTACGTAGAGACTGTAGTCGACCGTTGTTTTTCCTGTCTTGTTCTGCGTCTCGCAGCGTGGAGTTTAGTCTGGCGTGTGTGTATGGTTGAATTGCGCTAAGGAATACTGTACGTAGAGTACGTATTCCCGTGTTCTTTCTCGGTTTGCAACAACTGCGTGGACACCTGTGTGACATTACGTGGGTGCTAATCACGGTAGTTGTGATCCGTCACTCGGAGGGAAAGTGCCCCTGTTTCTGGGCAGTTCTCGAACAAGACAATGGTGGAGTACTCTACCCACGAGCTTGCTGATATGCATCTCGTTTATGGAGAGGCAAACCGAAACAGCCGTGAAGCACGTCGTTTGTATCACGAACGTTTTCCCAATAGGCGATTACCAGCACATGCACTCTTTCAAAGACTTGATGCTCGACTGCGTGAAACTGGATCTCTACTACCCCGTAGGTGGGATTGTGGAAGACCCCGCACTGTGCGCACTGTGCAATTTGAAGAGGACGTGTTGGACGCGATACGAGACCGTCCTGACACCAGCACACGTGTCATTGCTCGTACTCAACAAACCCACCATAGCAATGTGTTCCGCGTTCTTCGAGAGGAGGGATTGCACCCATACAAATTGCATAAGGTGCACCACATACTGCCCACGGACTTTCCCCTACGCATGGATTTCTGCCAATGGTACGTGCAACAAACTCTTTCCATTCCAGAGTTCCCAACAATAGTTTTGTGGACCGATGAGGCAATGTTCACCAGGGACGGCATGTTCAATAGCCACAACAGCCACGTCTGGGATATGGACAATCCGCATGCAATCATTGTGCGCCATCATCAACATAGGTTCGCAGTGAATGTGTGGTGTGGCGTAGTAGGTGACCACTTGATAGGCCCGTACATTTTGCCATCTACTTTGTGTGGTGGGAATTATCGGGTGTTTCTACATGACGTATTACTTGAACTTTTGGAAAACGTGCCACTGGCAGGTAGACAACGTATCTGGTTTCAACACGACGGCGCCCCCGCCGACCGGGGAGCCAGAGCCTTACTCAACGATATTTTCGGCGATCGTTGGATTGGCAGGGGTGGACCTTTACCGTGGCCACCTCGTTCCCCCGACCTCACACCACTGGATTTCTTTGTGTGGGGAGAAATGAAAAGGCTCGTGTATGAAACCCCTGTGGAAAGTGCTGAGGATCTCGTTGCTCGTGTTAGTGCCGCTGCTGGGACAATTGGTGACATGCCAGAGGTATTTGCACGTACCAGACAATCAGTGCTTCGCCGATGCCATCTTTGTCTTGAAGTCAATGGCGGACATTTTCAACAACGTCTCTGAGTATACCGGTGTTTGTGTGAGCCCCTATCAGCACCACATAGTGTCCTTTAGTGAAAGGTACGAGTGAAGATGCTGGATATCGCTGTACTTCATACCGTCGATCTGCATGTGCGGAGGTTGTGCGCTTCTCAGTGGAATCCCTTCCAGATGTGCTGTGCCTGGAAATGTTACATGCCATTGTGTGCGTTTTCTCGCCATTCTCCGTCTTCATTCCTTCGAGGATTACCCACTTTCTTTGGGGAGCTCTCTTGTAGTATATGTACAGCCTAACGACATGTGGCCATTGTTTAACTTTTGTTTTTCGTACTGCAAAGTAGTGTGTCAACATTAAGGGATTGAAAACTTTTTTTTATGATTTTCCAGTATTTTTTTTCCATTTGGGATGGTGTCCCAGCAGTAGTGAGACATGCGACAAATTGGTTTCTTTTCTTCGAACCGCAATGTGAACCGTGTACAACAGGAGATTTGCAGTTATTTTCCTATTTCCCGGGTGTGGGACGGTGTCCCAGCAGTAGTGGGACATGTGGACATACGTCGCCATTTTTTACTGGCTACATTCCGATCTCAACATTATGTAGAAGATAGTAGTAAATTTCTTGTATTTTCCATCAGGGGATTCCCCACTTTCTTTGAGAGTCCCCTTGCGCAATTTACACTGGGCCTCAATTGATGCACCATTGTATTCACCAAGTACGATTTTGTTTGTATTATTTTATTCCGACATTGATATATTTCTTCCTTCTTGAGTTATTGTACTTTACACATGGTGTGAGGCGATTTTCGCACGCCTGTCACTCGAAAACGGTGCCGATTTCGACATTTTTTCACATGACATTTTTTCCTTGTTTTTACTTGTAGAATCACCTCCCAAGCGTTGTAACAGGTATTTTGCAACACCCTGTATATATAGCATAGTACGTAAATAAACACAATTACCCCGATGGCGTAGTGGTAACGTCGTCGCCTTGTAATCAAGGGGTCGCAGGTTCGAAACCCGGTGAAGGTATATGGCACAGTGGTTCGGATCCCATTTTAAACTGTAGGTCTATTCCCGATTAGCCTTTCTGTGCATAAAGTGGACTTGAAAGAATAAAAAATCAATTCAATCGTAACGCTTGCATCAATTAGTATAAACCTTAAAGAAAAGATTGATTGATTGATTTGGTGTTATAAGTCCACTTTACGCACAGTAAGGCTAATCGGGACTGGATCTACATCCGAACCACTATGTGCCTCCACTGGAAATCGAACGCGGGACCCCTTGATTACAAAGCGACGACGCTACCACTGCGCCACCGGGGAGGCCCGTTAAGAAAAGAATTTGAGACATAAGTGTTTTAGAAACTCATTGGAAGTTATTTCAAATTTATAAAGAGACCAAACTGAATCGGGGGGATACTGCCACCCCATCTCCCCTGATTCAGTCCTTCAGGTAAATGTCCAGTATAATCTGATTTGTCTGTGAGACCACTCACTTTAAATTGAGTGGTTTTTGATTGATTGATTGAATTGAAAATTTTGGGTGTGTCAGCTCTTGGGCTTTTTGCCCCTTTCACTTTATGCAGGGCCAAGCCCTTTACAAGGACTAAAATCAAAACATGTATCCGAGCAGTGGCGGATACTCCGTATACCCAAGGATAGCAATGTCTAGAGAGTGGGAGGTCAGCTGTTATTGAATATTTATGTCAAGATAGCGTGAAAAGAAATATAAAGCATCATACATACTGATATAATACAGAAATACGTACCGCTACCCCTCTTTCGAAGAAAGCCCTACAGAGGATTACACTGAGTCCAAACGTGAAGCCCTACAAACGATTACACTAAGTCCAAACGTGAAGCCCTACAGAGGATTACACTAAGTCCAAACGTGAAGCCCTACAGAGGATTACACTAAGTCCAAACTTAGTCAATATTGCTGCATTGCTAACGCTTAGGTCTAAGAAATTGCTTACTGCTTCCTTGCATATACTTCCAGCAGCGCCTGCCGTTTGTTGCGAGTAGTAAACACTACACATAACAGGGACACACAAGTCCCACCGAAACAAACAAAATGTGGCATGTAGCAAGCGTTTCTCAAAGTAGGGCTGAGCCGATACCGAGTTACAAAGTAAAATGTTCCATCCTTCAATTTTGGAGTGAAATTGCCATGTCATACAATTTGTATTGGACTCGGTGAAGCCTTCTGAAATATAACAACACGAAAACAATTTATCTGCAGTATAGATTCTAATAGCCTTTTTTCTTAATGAACTCAGAAATGACCAAAATGTCACCATGTTTTACACCCGAACCCTTCAATTGTCTTTTTCCATTTCAAAGTTTAATTCACCTTTTCCAACTTACCTTTGGTTATGAAAAAAATGTAAAATAGTTGTGCATTTCTTAAATTAACCTGTTCTCAAGTTTCGGGGAACAGCAAGTGCGAGACACAATGATCTCTACGCAGATAAGAATCGCGGTCAAGTATCTTGCAAAACAAGCGTAACGTGAAATTATCCCCATAGGAGTCCGCTGCTTCTGTTTAATTCTCTTCAAAGTGTACCAGGCTTTGTTCGTACAGATGCGGTCTCGTGTAACAATAACCCCAAAGAGATCCCGAAAGCCAACGATGCATCTGTGGGTAATGTTTCCACTTTCTTTGGTGTTCGCGGACATCTCTCTCTTTAGTGACCTCCCGCAGTCAAAAAGGTCATCGCCCATGAAAGTGGTGGACGTGTGTCAGACATAGTACATAGCATTTTCCTGGAAATTCAAATACCTGGGCTAATCCCCAGCGGCGTAGTGTCCACGTAAGGCTTGTAAGTCCACCTTACAAGCTGAAATTATTGAAGAAAACGTATTTCATTCCCGTATTTATTGCTTGAACACACATAGCAATATCAGACTTCAAGTAGAACTTTTAACGAAACAATTGAGGACTTGTTTTGATTCGAGTTGTTTCTCTGTAAGGCTTCTTGAGAGGAATTACGTGCGGGTGAATGGAAGAAATGATTTGGACTCGCCCATGGCGGGTGTGTTTGCTTACGTAGTATCTTATCAACCAATGACAGGCCGCCCCGATTCTCACGCACTGTAAGGCGCATTACGAGTGGGTGCTGCTATCTGGCGAGATTTCTGTCCCCGCTGCGTCTGTTTGCACGGTCGGAAGCGAACCAAGAAAATCGACTCCCGTGTTGTTTCAACAATGCTTGACGGGAGGTGTAGCTAACAAAACGGGTGTCATTTTAAATGTGTAAACTAACTATTAAGTTCACAAAGAGATGGTTTAATGTTGGATATTACCTTCATTAGAAGCAGCGAAGTTAAAGATAAAAGAGGAATGTCTGGCAATTCTAGATCCTGCATCGCCCGCAAAGTTAGGCGCGTGCATCCCAGTTGCCCGTAATGTTAAAAGCATGCGCGTAATACTTAGCGTTATGATTTACAAATTTTTGTTTTACCTTTTCCTTTGATTGATTGATTGATTGATTTGGTGTTTTAAGTCCACTTTGTGCACAGTAAGGCTAATCGGGACTGGACCTACAGTTTATAGTGGGATCCGAACCACTATGTGCCTCCACCGGGTATCGAACCCGGGACCCCTTGATTACAAGGCAACGACGCTACCGCTGCGCCATCGGGGAGGCCCTACCTTTTCCTTTGACTAAGTTGCTTGATATGCTTTTCAAAATGTGCGCAAATATCGTAACCATGATAATGAGTAACATTTTCGAATGAATTTGCATTTGCAAATTGTATCTTACGCATTTCCCACAAATGGCTTTTTAGTGAAAGAAAAAGAATAATAAGAATAAAAATATGACATGCCCTTTCCAGAAGAAGAGTTTGTGTGCTTAACTAAGCTGTATGCGAAATTTGTCAATTGCTACCAGTTGAAAGTTGAGCTACAGGTAATTTATTCTGAAGCTGAATATCGAGTAAAGAGTGTGTTTGAACTTCATAAGTATCTACGTACTACCCATTTGAATGAAGCTGTTGAACAAGTGTACAAACTAACAGAATTCTTCCTCACTGTTCCTGCCTCAAGCTCGTCGGTGGAAAAGTAGTTTTTTTCTGCACTGAAGAGGATTCACACATTTCAACGCAGCACACAGACTCAGGCAAGGAAATCTGACTTGGGACTGATATCCATTGAAAAGGAGCTGCCAAAGACATTGACCAGAAACTCCCGATTCTACGACGACGTGATGGAGGTGTTCAGACTAAAGGATCGTCGGATCGAGTTACAGTATAAATGAGAATTTTCATTAAGTAATACATACATATGCTATTATTGTTAACATAGTGTGTGTTCATTTTATGTTTGAAATTGAGTATGCCCATGCATGACTTACATTCAAATAGATTCTATTTAGTTAAGATATCTTTGGGTTTTCTTTATCCAATATTCAGATCAGGTTTATCTAAGGAAGCCTTACACCTTTCATAGTATCACGCTACGCCACTGCTAATCCCCCTTTTCCTTTCCAACTTTAGACTTTTGTTTGTCCCGACTGGGTTTAAGCAGGCGTCTTTCGGCACAAGGAACGCGGCAGGGGAATAATTTTCTTTGAACGATGACGGCAGTTAGTTTCTGGAAAGTGTAGTGATGGGTTTGGATTTTCTCCCACGCCGAGCGATAGAACTATGCGTTTAATTTTTATTAGAAATCATTTGCCGAAAGTATATCGAAAGCAAAGCCACTTCGGAATATCACTGTACTGTAGTCAATCGCCTGATAAGTTTTCATTCTCTCCTTACATTTCGTTTACTAATTATTATTCTCTTTGTTAAAGGACAAAAAAGTGACGAGATTGGTTTTACATTACAGCTTTACTGTTAGTTTTAGACGTTGGATCCGAGGCTGGTAAATCGCCAATTATTCTTGTGTTCACGGATGATTTAATGTTAGTCTGGGAAGAGTGACCCTTTAGATTTAGAGAAGGTTAAAGAGGCTTGATCTCCTTTTTCAACATTGGGGAGAGGAGAATGACGACCACAATTGCCTTGCTCTTAGCTTCACTTAATATTTCTCTAATATTTGAAACATCTGATCGATTGACACTTAAAAGGAATGTAAAGCTGAGATGAAGCAATGCAACAGAGCATCGTTAGGTGGGATAAATTATTCATCGCCCCTCGTCAGAAATTCATACGTATACAATGTAATAATAATTACACAGACACACATACGATAATTTATATATATAGTATATCGGCATCGGCATCGGTGGGTATCGGTGAGAGTATCGGTATCGGTTCAAAGTGGTATCGGCTCAGCCCTATCTCAAACGAATAAGTAGCTAAGCAGATCGCATGCAGAAACTTCTTTCTCCTGCCATCCTTCAATTAGGTCCACAGCTACACATGTCCATCGGAGCTGGACTTTCTCAAACATGGCAGACCATTACAATACTCTCGGAGAGACTCGCTTGGGTTTTTATCTTTCTAAATTGGCTTTCCCCTTTCCTCGGGAGGATGGGAATTGCTCAACACGCACGCGCCTTCACTCGAGTGAGAGTCCGTCCCTCTGCAAGTGGTCTCCGCCACATACTGGTCTGGACAAGGTCAAGATCGTCTTGTCTTCTCTCTCTCTTTCTTTTTTTTTCTGCAATATGGGTTTCCGATGAATTTCTTCGGGTTGTTGGCGTTTTAAGATATGGTTTCCTGTGAATCGGTCACGGTCACTTTCGTATCTTAACTTTCCCCCGGGTGACCACATCCTTTTGGCATTCTTCAAAGCCAATTCTGATGCGAGTTTTTTTGTAGGTCGCGTAAGTAGTGGCGTGCCCAGGATTTTCGAAAGAGGGGGTTACGTATTACGCATACTTTTTTAAGTAGTCAGCCTCATTTTGCCATCTTTACCTGCTTTGAGGGTCTTTTTTTAAAGAATATTGGGGTAAAGGGGGGTTATGATCCCCCAACCAACTCCCCTGGGCACGCCATTGCGCGTAAGGATTTTTGTATTTATTTATTAAGCTCAACAGATACATACCTAACTTCAGAGGCCTCGGTAGAAAATAAAAATACTTCTATTCTATTCTTAAATACAGTGAATACAGTTACATATATTCTTCCGTAACATGTTTGTGCTTGCATCTTTTAGTACATCATTTCATTAGAATATTATATCTTTATGATCAATGTGTTAATAGTGGCTTTATGGAGTTCACTTCGATTCATAGACAACGCCAATGTATGTTTGATTAGGCCAGCCGCACACCTGATGCGATACGATACATCGCGACGCAACGCAATGCAGAGTCATTTTAATTCTTAGGTAAAATCTGACAGCAGATTTCGTCCATGTAAGCAATAGGTCTAGGTCTGCTTTTTATAATTTGCGAATTGAGTCTATATAATGCCGCTACTGCCCTTTTGGCAGCACGCACTGCTTTGCTCTACCCACTAACTTTCTCCTGGTATTAGAACCCGGGAACCCTGTCGTCGTATGTGCTAACCACTGCGTCACGGAGGACGGCGACTTTCTTTAGGAAACGAATGACACAGGTGAATCTGATAAGTCCATAAACTCGTTGCTGTGCATTTGTTTTACTTTTCGTTATTTTACGTCACTTTCTATCTTCTTATTGCGATGATGAGTAGTAGCGTTATTTGGGGGCCGGAGTGGTAACTAGGGGCGGAACATAACCTCAGGTCCCAGGAGATAAACAAAACACCATTAATTTGTAAATTTGAAAATTTTAGAGGGGGAGTGCCCCCGTTACCCCCAGGTTACGCCTACAATGGTGAGGATAACGATTAAATGAACAAAGATTCTAACCAGGAACACTAGTTTTTTTTCGGCGCGATATGCTAACCAGTACACCATGGAGGCTGTCAAGTAGAATTGGACAACAAAGAGACGAAAGGGCAACGAATTCTAATTGTGCTGGATTCCTGCTGCATTTTACAAAAAAGGTTGAAATGTGGTCTAGATCCTAGAGTGCATTAAATTTGCAGCACTTTCCCTGTAGTTGCTTGATATTCTATGCAGACGACGTCACAAGACACACTTTTCTTCTGAGTTCTCCTTTTTCCTTTCTAGTTCTGATTGCTCATCCGTAATAAGAGGGAAAGCCAATCTCTCTCTCTCTCTCTCTCACACACACACACACATTGAGATTCAGCTAGAGAGAGAGAGAGAGGTGAGAAGAGAGAGAGATAGGGAGAGAGAATTAGACAAGCAAACATCCTAACACATTGAGCCTCAATTTCTCTGACGAATGAATGCCAGGATGCCACGTAGCTCATACGGATGGGAGAGGAATTTCTGATTACCCACCATCCGTAGTGGTTAAGTTGTAAAGAGTAATGAGCTTCGAAACTAGGATCCTCAACAGGATCAGGCAAGATGTGTCTGCGTCATTTGGAAAGCAACCTTTCGAACCGAAGCGACACGAAAAACTGCACTGTTCTTCGTCGCTGGTGTGTCAATCGGACTGGACAGTTTTATAAATATCATGCCGCATGTCGCCTCGGCCTGCAATTCGCGTAAACGCGGTAAATGCTGGCTTATAGACTTAAAGAGCCCGATAGGGGCCACGAATGATATGGGAGCGAACAAAGATAAGAATGACGAAAGATAGGGGCGACGAATGATAGGAGGCGACGAATGATAAGGGGGCGAATAAAGATAAGAATGACCAAAGATAGGGGCCACGAATGATATGGGAGCGAACAAAGATAAGAATGACGAAAGATAGGGGCGACGAATGATAGGAGGCGACGAATGATAAGGGGGCGAATAAAGATAAGAATGACCAAAGATAGGGGCCACGAATGATATGGGAGCGAACAAAGATAAGAATGACGAAAGATAGGGGCGACGAATGATAGGAGGCGACGAATGATAAGGGGGCGAATAAAGATAAGAATGACCAAAGATAGGGGCCACGAATAATATGGGAGCGAACAAAGATAAGAATGACGAAAGATAGGGGCGACGAATGATAGGAGGCGACGAAAGATAAGCACGAAATGAACTTAAGGAAAAACATTAGGCGAACTACAACTATCAATCTTAGTAGCTTGCTGCAAGAGCGAATTAAAGGCTTGAGGGGGGGGATCATTTCTCCTGCGCCTCTCACAAGAGGTTTCTTTTTTAAATGTATTGATAAAGAAGTTCACAAAGTTGAACGAAATCTATCAAACATTGTGGCATTTTATGAGATACCCAAGAGCTCAGAATTAGCAACCATGGAAGGTACCACACCAGTGATCTTCTTGCCTGTTTGGGACAAAACATATGTTAAGCTGCTCCACTGTTCCCGACATTCACATCTATTGGAATCGAAAATCAATGTATTTTGATTTTTGAGAAATCTATTACAGTCTTTATTTTATTGAAGTTAAGCAACTTAGAATAATTGGTGTGCTACACAGTGGTGTAACCAGTGGGGAGGCAGAGGGCATTGCCCCCCCTTCCACACACAACCTTGGACGGAAATCAATTCTAGGGGGGGGGGAGGCAAACATTGACGACCAAGGGCACCTGCAGTGGGCAATTAACCCCCTTGGTTTCAAATGTTATGCAAATGAAAATACATTTCGTAAACTTTTCTTGCTCGCTTAGCTCGCAATGCCTACTTTTCAGTCTCATCAAGTTCAGAACCGTAGCTAGGGGGCGGCGGGAGTCAGCCCTGCGTGCCGAACAATCTATTATAAATGAAAAAAAAGTTGTAAAACAGAGAATGCTATGGCGCCCCGTGGAATTATTTTCGCCCTATTAAATCAATATTGTTTTCAGTTTGCAAGAAAATGGATCTAAAAATTTTCTTCCTCGCTTCGCTCTCAATGGATTTTCTTTTCTGTAACGCATTGTAATTTACCAGAGAGAGAAGTAAGACTTCTCTTTATTGATTTTGTCTATGCATGAACAATTGTTGGGAAGAAAGGAAGAGTGCGCTTTTGAGAGAAAATTTATGTAATTTAGGTTACACGTGTTGCGTGTGTATTTTATATTTCACGTCGCTCCATGTTATATCAGTGGCGCAACCGCAGGAGGGCAGTCTTGAAAAAAAATCAATTCTAGGGGACACTGCCCCTTTCGATTTCAAATTTTATGCAAATAAAAATACATTTTGTAAAATTTTCTTGCTCGCTTCGCTCGCAGTACCTCGTTTCCTTACTGTTACCAAGTTCGGAGCCGTAGTTAGGGAGTTACTGGCCGAAAATGTCGGCATCTCCGCTAGCGCAGCACCCGATCTCTTGGCCTCGCAAGAAATTGGACGCACGGTATATGTTACATGTAAAAAAAAATAATTATATTCGAAATACGTTTATTATGCATTTTATATCTTTAAAAAAATTGCAAACGTGTGGGTCTCCAACAGTTTAGTTACGACAGTGATTTTATGACATATGGTATATAGGACTGTAGTTTGTGAGGGAAGTATGCTGGGCGGCGAAAGTTCGGGAAAGGGGGGCGCCCTAATGGCTGCCCGCCCCCTCCGAGAGAACGCCAGCAGGTTCCCTTGGCCGTCAACGTTTGCCCCCCTAGAATTGACTTCCGTCGATGGTTGGGGGGGGGGCAATGCCCCCCTGTGGTTGCGCCACTGGTAGACACACATATCTAGTGGTTCGTATTTAATGCCAAAATTACAAAAAAACAAATCAAAACGTTCGAATTGGCGACAGCGCGTTCCGTTCTCCAATTGCATGGCATTATTCCATATGGTTTCTTGTCAACCCACAGTCGACCACAGATAACCATCCCGAAACAAACACAAACAAATACAACTCAACAACTGGAATATTTCTTTCTCATAGTCCAGTCTTCCTGAGAAAGTGAGAGTCCAAAAATTTTGCCATTGTTTTCGGTAAACTCGAAAGGGGGTGAAATCTGCCAGTAGGCAGCAGATCCCATCTCTTTCAGTTCAGTTCAGAGGCAATTTTTCGAGAAAGTGAAAGTCGTATTTCGTAATATGAGCCGAGAGTGTATTTTCGGCCTTGGAAGTTTACGGAGTGACACAGCTTTCCTGGTCATTGTAGACAAATCTTGAATAACGTTGTACCATAACATGGACCACGATTTTGCAATGATTGACGTGTCCTTCGCTGAAGGCTTCTGGTAATGACTCACAATTGCATATTGTTGTTGTTGACATAAACCTTAAGTACTCTCTCCATTTGAACCAAGTATACGGGAAAGCAATGGTAGCCAATTTCTGGTCCATCACTGAGGAGCAGAAGGTGACGTTTTACTTCGTTGTGTGCAATGACATTATGGCTGTAATGTATCACTGGAATGTGAAACGACAGTGTTGCAATATCCAGATATCAAACACCTGAAACCAATAATCTCTAGTTAAGGATGCCCAAGTACCATATTGAAAAGCGAATGCGGAAGTCACTAGCGCCATCCAACGGTTGGATGGCAACTTAAGTCACAAATTCCCACAAGCGGCTACGGACAGCATTAGCATCTTGAGAAATACATGCTAACAGCACCAATCCTGGCCTGCATATAACACATAAATAAGCATTTAAACAAGTTTGGCAAGTTACATTTTGTTTAATTAAGCTATTACAGTATATGCCTACGTGGATAGGTTTGGTGCTGTTAGCATGTATTTCCCAAGATGCTAATGCTGTCCCTAACTGCTCGTCAAATTCACGGACAAGCGATAGGCTCCGAATGAATTCGGTTACTTTACGTTGCTTTTCTGCCACTTTTGGCTGATCGCGACGATGAGGATCAGTGATAATATGAAGAAGTACCGTGTTCGATATCCGGTGGAGGTATGGTGGTTCGGATCACCCTTTAACCAGCAAGTCCAGTCCCGATTAGCCTATCTGTGCACAAAGTGGGCTTAAACGTAAACATTTTTATTTCTGCCCCACACATAATTTATTTTGTGAATTGTTATGTGCAGTTCTGTACGCTGATCGAAAGTATGATAAAAGGCTTATCTCGGATTCAAACCTCTGGCCTGAAAATATTACTATGTCTTCAACACACAACGGATGCTGGTTGACAGCTAAGAAAAAAGCCCATTTCAGCACAAGAAGTAAAGAATCCCCTACCGTTCTCCACCGACACTGTACTGTAACGTAAGGTGCCGTAAGCAATGTTGTAATTCTATCGAAATTGCTATTTGCTCGAGGCGAAAAGGATAATGTACCGTAATAATCCTTTCCTTCGCCAGGTGGGAAAGGGAATTCTGCAAGAAACGGAGTGAGAGACAGCTGAGAACAACCAGATCTTCCACGATTGTAACGGTTGTCTGTGAACCACATTCGGTGCATTAAAAGGTTAGGATTAGTTTCCGGTAGAGGGCAGTGCGCTCGCTTGTGCAATCAATTACCATCTCCAATGCAAAGTTAACGGAATAGATAGTATTGATCAGGGCTAGAAATGGGAATATTTACAAAACGGAAAGCTTTATTTTAGTTAACATAGTGTCTTCTATTTTTTTGTCTGGTTACCAGAGTGACGAGATAACGTCTAGTAAAAATATGCACTGTACTATAATTACAATTAATTAATAGTTAATGTTAACAGGGACAAAAACAAGCTAAAAACCATTTATATTGTTTGGTTGAATTTATATATTCATCAAATACGTATTATCAAAAACATCTGACACGAGTCTTCTGGAGTTTTCTTCTATTTTTTAAAATTTAAACTGATGGTAGTCAGGTCGTCCAACTGGGGATTATTTTTAAAAAATTAAATGTAGGAGTACATATCATCAGTGCTCTGTGTAAGTCCAAGTGAAAGATATTTCCACATTGTTATTTTGCGTATGATCAGGGATTCAATTTATTGTTTGACTGACTTGAAGTTTGGTTTTTCATTTAATCTGTCAGAACATTCAAATCGACAAGACATGACAAATAATAATAATAAACAAATAAAAAAAATGAAAATGAAAACCACAAGCTACAAAAATAAGAAGGCGACCATACTCTGCCAAGCTCCCTTGCGGCAACAACACATCTCCACGTAGAATGATATACTTATGTATAATAAGTATAATGTGTAGTGAAATATCTAAAAGAATTAACGAACTGGAACGTTCCGGTCCATTTCGAGCTCTGATATTGATCACAAAATTTGGAACGTACCTGTTTATAAGTAACTTCAGTATTTTAAAGATATTGAACAAATCGACAGGGATCGGCCATAGATTATTTTCAATCTTGTAACGATTGTGTATGTATGAGTATATATGTCTGGGTGAAAGCAGGGTTCTGTTGGTAGGCACATCCAGCTATTAAAACGCCACGAAAATCGGTTGCTAAAACATGCTGCTAGCACCAAACTTAACCCACCATACCAACAGGCATTATTTTTACATTACAATTCTAATAATGCCTACATTTTTAGGTTAGGAGGCCAGATCTATGGCTCTTAGCAACGGATTTCCTCGACGTGTTAGCAGCTGGATGTGCCTCGCGACAGATCCGTGACAGGATGTAGGCATGACCTAAGCATCATCACGTGTACTGCATCAGCACGAACAATAACAATCTTGGGAAGTAAGAGTTTTGCCTTACACTTCTCACCAGCGAGCTCGCCGCCATCAGGAAAGGATACGAAAAAATAGTTAATCAATCTCTCTACTCCTATAGACATTCCCAAAACTTGTCGGAAAAAAAAGGAGCTCAGTATCTTCAAGCAACCTAGGGGAAATAGGTTTAAAAAAGTCATCCACCACTTCAGAATTGTTAACCGAATCGGCAGTACCCTTCATCGGGATCGAACCCTGGACTCCTTGATTGTAAGATGACAGCGTTACCACCACGCCATCTGAGAGTGTTTCTTCATTTGTTCCGTCTAATAATTACTCATTCTCATCGCCGCGGTTAACCTGAAGAGGCATAAGAACGATGTAAGGAAAATTACACTGAAGGAGGCAACCTACAAGGTCAAGGACCTTTCCAATGGGACCTTTACGTAGGAAGGTCTTCGGAAATGGATTAGTTGGTCGACGGACGGCAAAAAAGAGGGACGTCGTGAAAGTGGCTGTCGATCGCAGACTCCGTGGGTTAAAAGAAAAGAAAAAAAGAATGACTTTCACATCGACGCCTTCGGATTCCATTCCACTTCTTTTAACATCTTTGTGCGTAGGACCGCGCTTTCTTCGCTGATGCCTTTCTCCAGGGAATTCCTTTTGCGAAGCTGATTTTGCGGGCGGGAACACGAGTCAATCCAGAGTTTCGACAAGGAAAGCCCCCACTGGGTGATCCTACATTGCAGAAGCAAGGCCATAGACCTGCGTGTGGTTCCCTAAGTGTGGGCCGTGGCTCGCTTACAGGGGCGGCGGGAAATGTTCCAATATATTCAATCAATACCATGACTGTTCCAGATATGTGCTTATTTAGTACTTTTTACAGATAAAATATTTCTGAATTTGAAATGTGTGTCTACTTTTTCACTTAAGGCAAGAAACCTAACCACACTAACTGAGCGTTGCAAGTGTTAAAGAGGCTTACATTTTGACTTGGGCGCCACGGAAAAATCTTGAAACGCTAAAGACGCCGTGAAACAAAAAGTTTGGGAACCGCTGCCATAGACGGACTTTTTAATTTTTTTTTTTTTTTTTGTAATATCACGAATTTCAACTTGTTCGATTGTATGTTCTTGTGGGGGCGGCTGCCGGACCCACCTTCTCTTGTTTTTCGATTCACGTGGTGGGCCTAGCAGTCCCCCCCCCCCCCCGCGAGATGAGAGTTCCAACATGGCACTCATGCCATTGACAATGTGTAATTGGTTAGTTATTATGGTAATTCTGGTAATTTTTGTAATTACTAATTACTATATAATTATATATGAATAAAGAAGCATTGATGCAAAATCGGTACTTTTTTTGCGTTTAAAGATTGATAAAATATGTGTGCGATATTCATGCAATAATTGTTTTCTTTATTAATGGTGTTTTTTTTGTAATTATCATATAACTGCACCTACATAAACAACAAAGGACGCAGTGATTCAATTACAAAATGGTTTCTTGAATTTTAGTGATGAAAATAAATGTGTGCACCTCTGAAGCCTCCTCCTTCCCCTCCTCAGGTAAGTTAAGTTTCTTGTACGGCACGGGTAACCTGGTTAACATCATGAGGGATGTAAAGGGTAACCTTTCAGAGAGCTCTCACACAAGAACCTCCGTAGTAGACCCTGAACATTCACTCTTGCAGACTATTAAGGCAGTGGCGACTGAACCCACAACCACAACCCACAAATCTTTGGGATTTGAGTGCCGAGCCTTCTTACCAGTTAGTGACAGACTCTTCATGAATTTCACCTAATCGTCATTCATCCTCATCGTAGCGTTGAGCCAAAAGTGGTAGAAAAGTCACAAAATACAAATTTAACGCAAGACAATTACTATGCAGATTTACCACACACAAGATTCCACAGTCTAATCTTTTAGCAATAAAAACTCATAAAACGGATTTTTTTAGCAAGTCTTTTATTGTGTCAGTGGCTAGAGACTGGAATGGATCCTCGCATGAAATGAGAAAATCAAATTCAATTGAAGATTAAGAGGACGTTTTATGGTTTCGGTTTACTGTCGAATAATTAATATATGCTCAAGAAGAAGTAAAATTTGATATGGCCTGCTATGTATATAGACCTATATATACATATGCATACATATATATACATACACAATATATATATATATATATATATATATATATATATATATATAATATATATATATATATATATTGTGTATGTCTGTGAATTGCTATTTTTTACTGTGGTTTGTCTGTTGTGAAAGATGTATTATGCTCATTATCTTTTATTTATTTGTAAATTATATTATGAATGTATATTATGAACTCTTTTGGATGAGTGTAAGACAAGGCATGAGCCTTGATCTCTGCCATACAAAATAACAGATAAATAAATAAATACTAGGTGCCTGGGCTTTATCTACAGTAGATAATTTCCGGCGTTAGCAGTTCTCGAAATTATTGAACTGGTTCTAAGGTACCATCCTACGAAGAATTCTCAACCCTGAGTTAGTGTGGGTGATGTAACCAGCTGCTTGCCATGTACTCTTCCCCCTGCGTTGCCAAAGTGCGGCGCTCTTCAATACACTTTTATTCAGCGCCAAGTGTTTGTGTCATCACGACAGGAAAAGCGTACGTAGGCAAAGCAGAAACGTAATATTTAGCGTTGTTGAATTTTTTGACAAGAAAGCAAGGCAACACGGTAATACTCGGACACATGCGAATTCTGGGCGACTGCGAGAGGGGTAAACAAATGACTGTCAACTTTAGTTCGTGATTTGGCCGTGGTATCTCTTTTCTTGGCACTACCGTAAGAAATGACTCTCTCTGTTTGCGCAACCTTGCATCAACAGGCATTTGTTTTGCTAACCGACAGGTTTAATAAAAGACGAAAGTCCAACGGCTCCTATATTTGCCAAGCCCGTTGGCTTAAACGGTTTTATATATCCTAAGAATGCTTGGCGAATTTACAAAGTGCCCTGGCTCCGAATTGTCATTCCCAAAAGTGACTGTCGTACGCAATATTTTTCTCGGTGTGGGCTGGAATGGTATCTAAAGGTGAATATTGCATAGCTGCGGTCCGGGTGGGATACGCTGTAACATATAATATAAATGGTAATTACCATTTTTAACATAGTTTTCAGTTGTTCAAAGACAAAAACGATAATCCGGGCTCATTTTAAGGAGAGTTTGCATTCATCACTTTTGGTTTTCCCCGCGGTGTTCACGACTTTAATTTCCAAATTTGGATTTTCTCGACATTTCTGGAGGTGCTGTAGCCCCAACAGCTCCCTCTCTGTGTACGCCTGTGCCCAAAGTACACGCACAACATCTTGCTTTGGAGCTCCAAGAGAGAAAGAAAGAAAAGTAGAAACACAAAGAAAGATAACTAACAGAAACAAAGAGCAAATTGAAAACAGCGATAAAGAGAAATAGGAACAAAGCAAAAAAAGAGGAAATAGAGACAGCGATAAATAAAGATAAATAGAAACAAATAAAGGAAAGAAGAAATTAATTGAGACAGCGATAGATAAAGAGAAATACAAATAAAGAATAGAAATAGAAAAAGAAAGAAATGTATAGAAAGGGGAAAAATATTCATAAATAAAGGGGGAGGAGAAAGAATAATGAGCGTAGAGAAAAAGAGAGGTGAAAGAGTGTGTGAGAGAGATGAATTCCTGTCAACTGAAAATATAAATGATCTCACATAAAAAAGTTCTTGAATAAAGACAATTGGGGCCGTTGTGTTAGATATTAATTATCATGCTGTTCTTATTATGACTAAAACGATACTCCTGCTTCAGACAGAGCAACTAAGGTCACAGTTTTTCTATTGTAAGATATAATGTAAGATCCGAAAACGTAAAATAGGGGTTCTACTCTATACTGTAGTAAGGACACAGTACAAATATGCGACATCTGTTTATTTCCAACAGGTTCAAGTTATCTGAATGCAAGGTAAGGGCTTTTCAATTCCGGATACTTTCACCATACTGAGAAAAACAACGGTACTTATCCCTCTTTACTTACAAAGAGGATGGAAAAGAGGTGAAACAGTTCTCTGAGATTTAGAGTGGCGCGTCAGCAATTTTCACACCGAAACTCAGAGGATTAGGTAAGATATCTCCAAAGAGACAGATGAATGCCATTGCACCACTCTTACGAGAAGGAGACTGCTCGTTTTACATAAGATCTAGTTCATCCGTGTGCTCAGGGAACATATCTACTTCTGCTGAAGATAACAGTGATTAACACCAATCGTAGGAAGCCTGGAGAGCGAATGGCTTTAGTGTTTCCTTTCAATTTCAAGGCCAAGTACATTCGCCACTCAAGAGATGGCGAAGTTGACGCTTAAAGGGCGCTATTAACATACTTCCTTACTGATAATTACTTCAGCTGTGCTTAAGTGAAGGAAAAAAGTTCCACTATGGCGAAGCTCCAATGGTGCACAGATAGACTTGAGGTCCAGAAAGGGGGTGACCCACATTTTGCAGATCTCGTCGTCCTCTCAGATATACTTCCCTTAGCTTTCTTTTTTTCTCTCCCTTCTTCCGACTCCCACACGTGAGCATGTCGACAGATGTTGACAGCCTCGTCCCCTCCAAGTACATCCTGATCCTGTTTTACCTTATTTTCTTTATATCTGGGAAATTTCCACGTTTATTCTCCCCCTTCTTCCTCCACATCACTATCACAACCCATCTCTTTCCCTTTTATAGTCGTACCGAGACTATATTGCATCCCGAATCGAGTGCTACGCTCACGTATGGCAGCTGATCACGTATACATATTCACATGCTTGCGCTACTGGTCTACTTAAGGGTCGAAATGCAAGAAGAGTTTTCTTTTGAATGCAAGAAGCTGGGTATCGAACTCATGATTATCAGGCTACAGCGCTTAAACATATGGGAAATATGCTTCTCAGTCCTGAGTAGTTTCAATATTTTTGTCTGTGATTTGCATTTTATAAATTCAATAATAGCAATTGATATACCAAGTTTAATTTCTATCGAAGGTGAAGCCCCTCCAGAAAAAAACAATCTTTATCGCTTGAGTAATTTAAAAACCAGGATTGAAAAATAAATATTGATTGAGTACAGTTCCCATTGAATGTCATTATCACTATTTGACTCCCTTATTCAGTGACGTAGGAAAAAAAAAAGTAATTGAAGAGATGGAGAGAGGGGAGCGAGTATATTTTGTGTACGGCAATCACAACAACATGAAAAATGCTAATTTAGGGTAATGCATAGTTTAATTACCAACTTATCAGCGTCTGTTGCAGGGACGAGCTGACTGCGGAGTGGCGAGTTCCACTGATAAGTAAGGAAATAACAATTTACCATACCTTGCCGGGGATTTCAACCCAGTGCTTTTGCAGCGCACAACTCTAACCACTTGACTACGGAAGCAGGTTTAGAGAGCGGTCACTATCACATCATTAATGACCAGTAGCTGGGAATTTCCAATACTTGCAATGGTGCAATTATAAACGATGTCATAATTTCACTTCCACAACACCCTTTACTCATAACTTTCACAAGGGGAATTTAAACGTAAAGTTTTGTTTATTACCAAGGTGATGTATGTAGAAATGGGACCATCGGACATATTTTTGTGTTCGGGAATTTTGCTGTGACGTAGGTTGTCTGGGCTGTCCCTAATTAAGACTTCACAAGTATGATTCGACGTAAGTTAACTTACAGGTTTGAAACTACTGGCATAAAACTGCTAACATCATACTATTGTCGGGATTTTTCATCAGAAAGACATTGGTTCAATATCAGAGACAAACGCATTTGCAATTTGACCCAATTCCAGCTGTAGTATGAAGAACTAAAAATATTCGTACATACATGAAACTAATCTCCTCAATTCTTGCAACTACGTACTTTTATTTGAAGCCGTTTCGTGATAATTTGTCAAACATTTCTAACTATTCCACAGAGTATTGCACCGAAAGTATAAATGAGAAATGACTGTGTATGGTCTCGTACATCTCCAAAAATCCACCATATTTAAATTCCAGACATGTATTACAAAACTAGCTTGCACGGTTAAGCAGTGTATCCTTAAAAGCTGATGCTTTCAAATAGCACCTTTGTAAAATAATCTTCACTAGCAAATCATTATATTATTAGTAGGGTTCCACATGATTCTGACTCAAGTTTTTAAGTACACAATTTTTAAAGGTAAGTTGCTAAAATATCAGCACTCGATTGATTGACTGATTTGGTTTATTTCACTTCGCTTTTCTGGCACGTTTGGCTAATCGCGAAGATGATAATGATGTGATAATACCACGAAATTGTTAAAGGGACACTTACAAAGAACACCCATGCCTAAGGCCTGGATTCGAACTCGGAACCCTTGGCGTCGCGCTGTGTTAACCAGCTGCAATCATCTCCACATTTCCCCTCACTTTTCGCACTGGTGTAAAGTTTAGATTTCCTTTTCACGTTATCAACGTCTTTAGGGGGTAATTTTTTGAAGAAGATACTACGAACATCTACCTACTGAGTTAGAATGAAACATGAGCACTTTTTCCTTCCCAATATAGTTTCCTCCATCTCAAAGACATTTCTGAAAAGTCGCGTACACAAAATACTGGTATTGAAGATTGATAAAATTGATTTTGAAGTCCTTTTTTTGTTTTGGACGTTCGAGAAACGAGCTGTCCAGTGCCATGTAGGCATAACTGTTTACCTTGTCTCCAATAGTCACCACACCGCTGGTTGGCGTGCTGATGGAAAGTGTGACAGCGGCAGAAAACGTGATTGGACTTTGAAAACGCTAACTGTTGTCCCCAAGCAGCTGCCTGTCTCTTCTGGACGAAATAACTGTCAGGAGCAAGGTTTATGTACCGCCGGCTGACCGTCTCTTTTCAAGACCAATCACGATATAATACACCTTTCGGAGAGGTTGACGGTGTTGTGTTTGGGTCTTGACATCTTCACTAGATGGACCACTTTTCGTTATCGTCATCTTGAGGAACTGTCTTTGATGTTATGTGATTTCCACTCATATAGTCTCGCTACTCATGCAATGATTATGGGAATGGTTCATTGTTGGGATCCGTCAATCATTAATATCATACATTATATTAAGACTAAGTTGTCACATCAACCTTATGAACTTCTGCCATGTTCCAATCACCACAGACTATTCACCTCATGCAATGAATGCATTGTGGCCAGGTCATAACATTCATCACTTCTGTAATGCTTTTGTAGATTGTTTTGCCAGTGATGGGAATTGTAACTACTTTTGAAGCCTTGGGATCTTACATAACTTATCTATATAACTCCTCCTCAAGTGCCAATATTGAGCAACCAGAGGGGGAATTCCACCCCATCCCCAAATAACCTTGGCAACCATAGGTGTAACATGGCGGGGGCAAGAGGGCCACTTGCCTCCAAAATTTTCAGATTTAATAAAATTTTCAAGTTAATTACACTTAACCACCTGCGTCCTGAGCAGCAAAGCAATAAAAAGTAATATTCTGTTTTCGCAAATGTAACAGTTATTTAGCAAATAATCCTGGGTGCTATTACTATGGGATGGAAAACTTTTCGATTTTGCCACCACCCCTCCAAGTTACGCCCATGTTAGCAACAGATCTAGGCTTTCATCCTAGGTAGTTGCCCCCCCCCCCAACTTTTTGGCCTCTTAATGCTAACTAAGCTTTGTCTACCAAGAGAAAGTAAACTGTCCTTGCCGTCCCCCAGTTTTAGCAACCAATCACCGCTAAGAAGGCAGATAGTCGGCGTTTCGAAGCCGTGAAATAACGCAAAAATTGAGTTGTCAAAAAAACAACAACAAAAAAACAACTGATTATTACACACTGACGTGATTAATGACGCGAAAAGTAAAATATTCAATGAGTATAATAATATAAAAATGATAAGGCGAAATCCTTTGTTATTCAAGAAAGTGAGGGGAATTTAAGGTAAGAAAGAACTGTAATTTTGCGTTAAATCACAATGCGTGTAAAAACTGCTGTGCTATCAACATTTAAAGATAATGAAAGCATCAACGTTATCCTTGGATAACTGAGCAGTGAATTATGAAAAAAAAACAGCAAAATTTATTCTGGGAAAGTGAAAGAAGTGTAAATATGAGCTACAAGGAGTCAGGTGATATTATTAAGATGATACTTCAAATTAAGTGTGCGATCAAGCACATGCTTACTCGTTAACGTAGAACTTATTCCATTGCTATATCACAAATGACATTTTAACTTTACATCACTTTATACGGTGTAAACATTTGTAACCACATTAAAATAATATTAAAAATTAATAACTACACCACAGAAAATAACATCGAATTTGTGGGGGAAAGTAAAATGAAACTTTTATGTCCCTGCTTAAGTGCTTATCTAATGTATTTGTATCTTGCATGCAAGAAAGGCGGAAATTATACAGGTGGATCTTTGCGGAAGAATCAACGAACATAAGATGACGTCACGTGGAGGTCCTTTGTTTCCTGAAGAATAATAATGGTTTGCTGAGGAATAATAGTATTATAATTTTAACAGTTGTATGCACTAAATTTCAAATATGTACCCAACAACACTTTTAAAATAAGTGCATTTCTTCGTTTCTACTCTTAAAATTACTTCCACTTTCCTCGCATTGTTTCCACTAATATACGTATATATAGGCATTATTAAGTTTGAGTTTCAAGTCTACTTTATGCACAGATAGGTTAATCGGGACTGGAACTAATGTTTGAAGTAGGGCGAATCACTATGTGTCTCCATCTGGCATCGAACCCGGGACCCCTTGATTGCAAGGCGACGACGTTGCCGTTATAAGCCTTGCTGTTAGTGATTTCGCCTCACTGGACGGTTTCCCGGTTAATAGCGTTTAAAAAATATCTTGTTAATGTTTGAACTATGTAATTAATTTATAATAAAAATAACTCCTAATGTTTAGATATCCTTGTACTTGTGAAAGTTGAACTCCTACCATTCCTCGTCTATACACTCCAAATGAAGGTATACAGGAAGTATGTTTGAAGTACATGAACAGCTTCTATATCTTTGCATGTAATCAATGTCACAGAAGACGGAAGTCTGCATAATCGTAATGACAAAAACCCAAGGTTCATTAAGCGAATGAAGGTTTAGCGAGTTTTTTTCGCTGTTGTTCCCTTTGATCCAATATTCCTAAGAAAAGATGTCAAAATGTGGGCTGGCTATTAAAAAAGAAGTTTACGTACCCCCCCACCCCCATCTTTTCGAAAATCCTGGGTACGCCACTGCAGTGAATTCTCGTTCGTTTTGGAATATAAATAGGTGTAATGCTGTATTGGGGTTGTCTTAAGAGCTGTTGGGAAGGATATGACCTCTTGTTTTGCTTGTTAGATGTTTATTCTCTCATCTTTCTCTACATCACAGAACATCCGTGGCAATGGGGATGCGATATAATCTACTTTATTCACATAGTTTAATCAAGACGGGACTATCAGTTCAAAGAGCGATCTGATCATAGGCAGTTTAATGCGTACGGTACAGGGGGTCATAACTCCTACCTGTTCAATATTACATAAATATAAATTGCAAGCATAGCGCCTCCATCTAAGTCTAACAGAAGCAATCCCTGACTTCTAAAAATAATTGTAAATCCTGAATCACTCACTTGATGTCTAAAATTAAGCGATCGCAACCGGAGACTTCGACTAAAACGCGCTATAAATTTTAAATGAACCTAGCGGGTGACGTCTAAAAAACTAAGTTACCGCTCCAAAGAGAGATCATAAATCCTCCACTGAATCCTAAACTGAGTCCTTCTGCACGTAGCCAGGGGAGGGCTAAGGGAACTTAAGCTCCCCCCCGAAATCCTACAAATATCTAATTTAAATGTTATATTTATTAATAACAGAAATAAAGTTATAACCACAGTAAAAACTGAATTACATCAAAAAATGTTTAGTGTATAATAGAGGAACCAGGCTATATTTTTATATAAATGGATCCACAGCTTCCAAAACAGAATATAAACTTTATGAGTGAAATTTACCACTAACTGTTAAAGCCTTTTTTGGACGATTGTGTAAAAGTTAATAACAAAATACAATAACTACGATTTTCAGTACACACACACTGTACAAAATAGGTATAAGAAAAATAATGGACAACAATTGCGTTACATATTCACTGATACGGTGGATGGAGTAGCAAAGTCATTCCATTTATGTAATAACAACAATAATTTTGGATTGAAATTGGTATATTTTTAATAACTTATAATAATTATTATTGTGAAATAACAATAAATATTATTGTCATTATTATTTGTACTAATCAAGTCTTATCTATGGCCTGAGCCCCTCTACAAATATTTCTGACAACGCCCGTGCTCATAATGGATGATTCTGGTTATTGGCCTGCTTCTACAGAGAACCGAACTTGAAATCCCTTGATTCCAAAGTGACAACGTTAATCACTACTCTACCTAGGACGTACCAAGTCAAAAATGTTGTCGGTTGATTGTCATTAAATGCCGTTTCTGCCACTGTGGTGAAAAGATGAATTGATGAAAGGACAATCAGAAGCACACATGACCTGCACTCAATACAAATCCAACAGAGGATTATACTGGCTGCGAGTCCAGACGCCAGAGCCTCATTGGCCTGCAGCAGCGTTGTACGTACTAGATGGAAGTGAGGTTGGCTATTAGATGCCTTCAGTGAAGATCACCCCCTGGACCCCAAATGAATAGTTGGAGGGATTTAGTTAAAAGGTACCATACCGGCGTTCTCCTGTTGCACTGAGAGGATGAAGAAACACACAGAAACCTGAGTCAAAATACCTGGCAGGCAGATTTGATACCCTAACAACTCATCTAGATTCAGCAATGGTGCTGCTATGTTGCTTGAAGAATTTGTGTTTTGAGCTTTTAAGTCCACTTTATACACAGATAGGCTAATTGGGACTGGACCTACAGCTTAAAGTGGGATCCGAACCACTGTGTGGCTCCACCGAGTATCAAACCCTGAACGAAAGACACAATGAACAATAAAAAGTGGAGAAATTTGTAATGTTCTTACCTTGTACTAAGCAATAACAGATGAAGACCACAAATAATCTCCACCCCATTCCTTCAGGCCTCAGGTAACACCGTCGCCGGCGACGACGTCCGTCGTAGACGTTGGAGGCGCCACTGTCGTTTCGAGAAGGTCTCTGCGCGGAGAGGAATCAGGCGGAACCGTGTTCGAATCCCGGATCCTTGGTTCCCATCATCCGGCATCCAGGCAGTCACTCGCGAGAAACAATAAAAAAAAGACACCACACTTTAGACCACTGAAACCAACTTGGAGCTCTAGAACCGAAGCATATGGCAGATTCCAACAGGTCTTCGGGAGACCCAATACGTGGTCGTCGGTTTCTCCAGCAGAGAGCGCTCTTCACACGTCCGCTTGGTGAACCACGAAACAAAACACTGCTGCCTGGAAGCACACGTATCTGTCTGCAAGGAGGTCCCCGGTGGTTTGTCCGCTTTCTCTTCCCCACCGAGAATATTCAATGCCTCATTGTCGACCAACTCTCCCTCGCGTCGGAGGAGGTCCGCTGTTGACTCTGAAATGAAACGGAGAGGAATAAATTATTACAAGAGTCAACTGGGGAAGGCGTCTGGGCTAATGAGCTCAAACATGACATATATTTTTTTTGTTACATGCGCATACACAAATACAAACAATGCTATCGCCTTCAACTCTCGCTGAAGAAGCAGTAAACCTATTTCGAAGAGTATCTACGTCAAATTGTACCAATATATTTGTCTTATTTTACGTCACATCTCTGCCAATTTTGGATAATCAGGGAAGAGAAAAGAAGCGATATAGAATAAAAGGGAGAAACTAAGAATGAAAAAGAGAAAAATGGGGAAAAGAGAGAATGATAGGATGACGAATAAAGAGGGAAGAGAAAAGAAGCGATAGAGAATGCAAGAGAGAAACTAAGAATGAGAAATAGAAAATGGGTAAAACAGAGAATGATAGGATGACGAGTAAAGAGGGAAGAGAAAAGATGAATGCAAGTGAGAAACTAAGAATGAGAAACAGAAAAATGAGGAAAGAGAGAATGATAGGATGACGAATAAAAAGGGAAGAGAAAAGAACCGACAGAGAATGCAAGTGAGAAACTAAGAATGAGAAAGAGAAAATGCGGAGAGAGAGAGAATGATAGGATGAAGAATAAAGAGGGAACAGAAAAGAAGCGATAGAGAATGCAAGGGAGAAACTAAGAATGAGAAATAAAGAGAAGAAAGGGAGAAAGAGAGAATGATAAGATGACGAATAAAAGGAGGGAAATAAGAGAGGAGAGAATGGTAAAAGAAAAGAAATAAAGAAATGAGAGCCAGAGAGATAGAACTTAAGTGAGATAAAATACGCTAGACTAGAGAGATAAGATTTGGTTGATTTGGTGTTTTAAGTCCACTTTATGCACAGTTAGGCTAATCAGGACTGGACCTACAGTTTAAAGTGGGATCAGAACCACTATGTGCCTCCACCAGGTATCAAACCCGGGACACCTTGATTACAAGGCGAAGACGTTACCTCTGCGCCATCGTGGAGGCTTAGAGAGATAGGAGAATTACAAGAAGACAAAACGGTTAGGTTATTTCGACATGTAGTTATGTAATTATGACACACTAGCCGAGATCAAACTAGAACTTTACGTTAATCTCTGACAACTTCGGACAGCCCAAATTCATGTGTATAGTACCATACGTTCTATTCTTGTCATTTAACGTAGCAGTTCTGCCAATTGTGGATAATCGCGACGATAAGGATGAGTGGTGAATAGATGAAATTGATGAATGGGTACTGGCAATGAACAACCATGCCTAGCCAGGGACTAGATTGTTCTACACTTGAAGTTTTAGACAAAAACAATAGTAGCCTTCTCAGTGGCTTATCCCACACATCCTCAACAGCCACCTAACACCTCGTACAATTTTTCATTTTTCATGGGCATTATGGCGCTAAATACACCTTTACACAGCCCTAAAAACGACCTTACAGCTCCCCAAACGTAATATCCAGGATAAGAGCCAGCTTTTCATTGTAACAAATAACAAATTTGTATTTCATCGTATGATGGGAAATTTAACTAAAATCCAGGGTTGATAAAGATCCAGGAATTTTAAATAAATTCAATTCGGTCCAGGAGAGAAAGCGTAAATGGGATCTGGACCGTAAAGAACCTTTTTATCTGTAAAGTATTTCAATTCGGTCCACCAACCTTTTTTCAATGAAACAATACGCAACTTGGACCGAATTTTGTGCGAGAAAAAAATTCCGGTCCTACAGTGGAACCCAATACAAGCTATTAGAATTTATGGGTTCCCGGACCTTTAACAACCTTGCTAAAATCCACATGTAAATGGAATATATATACCCTGTCCCAGCTAACTGTGGAGCATGGTCGCGCATAGATAGCGTCAGAGAAGCGAGGGAAATCTATTGGCCAGAGAGAAGCAGTAGACGCTGATGGGAAGGCTGGTAACTTCAGTCGCTTTCCCCCTCTCCATACAATTCCGTTCCTCTCACGTGTTCATTGGTGGAGCCGTCTCGCGTCACTACTTGCGCAGAGACTTGTTTTCGTTTTCCTGCTCCACAGTTAGCTGGGACGGAGTATATGCTTACGTAACTAAGAAACCATTGCGAGTATGTAGACAATAGCAAACCACACAAAGATTCACGTGAATGCTTTATACCCTGTCTATTTACTATGTACTGAACAGTAGAATGCGATTTGTTCACTAATGACCCCATTTCCCTCAAAGAATGTCCTTTAAGAGCAAGATTCACTATCACACCTTTAAGGTCAGAGCAAAGCTCCTCTCCCATTACGGACTGCCCACGCTGGCAGGGTGGTTGAATGGTGACAAGAGTGATTACACAGACCTGCAACTGAAGCTGTAAGTACAAAAACGCTGTGTGCTGCACACAAAGACGTGGTGGCATGATCATTAAGTGACACGTGTGTCCGAACAAGAAAGGTACATACATCATACAATCTCAAAAACGATCTATAATACTCTCCATCCAGTACAATTACTGCATCTCGCATCTTCTATACAAATTACATTTTCGAAGATCCTCCCTGAATACTAGACACCTTTCGTTATCATATTTTGCCAACTGAACACGTACAGAGAGGTTTCATACAATGTATACAGCCTGTACGAACAAGTATTGTACATACTGTAGCTGATGGACTGTTGCGTTATGTTAAGAAGCACACTACTATTGGCTGGGACTTTTAGCCACGCCCATAATTGCGATTTCCACACTGGTATTGTCATTACCATCCCAGGACCCCTTGATTGCTAGAGGCAGATATTTATGGAGATTCGTTTTACTACTCGTGTTTTTATTTTGTTGGAGATTATTTTATACTCTTGGCAAAGATTGATTCGATTGATAGAAAATTTCTGAAAGCAGAATTCTCTTACATTTCATTTACTCAAATGGACGTTAAGATCCACGAATACAATATTAATATTAATGATCAAATACATCTGGTAAAAGTATATTATGTTCAAGAATAGACTGACTGCACCCACTACTTAAAATATATATTATATTTTTGTGCAGTGGCGGCGATTGGGTTCCAAAACTATGGGGAGGGGGGTCAAAGACAGATTACTTTTCCTCGTACATCAGGTTTAGCAGTGGCAAAAACTGGGGAGGGGGACAACTGCCCTTCTGGCCCCCACTAATCGCCGCTACTGTTTTTGTGACAGAATGAGATCCACTACTATAAATTGTCAATTTTTACAAATAGGCTACCGTTTGGATTTATGTTCATTCTGCAACTGAATTTGATTTAAAACTTTTTCTTACCGTTAGTGCGTTCAGTTATTATTTCCTAGAATAGATATAGATTACTATACAATCATAGTGGATATAAAAAGTCTAGTTGCACAACAGTGTTATGTACAAGTTTTAAAGAAACAGTATTCGAAATTCGTTATACAACGAAAACATTCGTCATAATTCCCTATTGCGCGCGCGCATGTGTTGTAGATTTTATTTTAAGTCTACTTTATGCACAGATAAGGTAATCGAGGCTGGAACTAGAGTTTAAAGTGAAATCCGAACCTGGGTCCCGGGGGCTCGAATCCCACTTCAAACTGTAGGTCCTCCAGTCGCGATTAGCCTATCTGTGTATAAAGTGGACTTAAAAGCTAAACCAAGGGTGAATATGACGAACCACTATGTGCCTCCACTCGCAACGACGGTGCACCATCGGGGAGGCCCCGAGATTGTGTTCATATTTCGCATTTGGGATCCCATTTCGGGATTGTTTCATCGACATTAGCGCAAACCTTCATTTTCATGAATCTTAAGAGTCATTCCATGCCAAATCAACACAGATATGTGCAATTTTTAACCTGACCATCTCCGATTTTCATGAAATTTGGGGAGTTGAAACTATGCATAGAACTTAGTAACTATGAAAATTTTTAGTCTCGTGCGTCTTGTAATTGTTAAATTATTCAAGGTCAAAGTTTGCAGAAATTGCCCTATTTGAGCCCGCTTAGCTATACTAAATGTGCTGTAACTCCGCCCCTATTTTTCCTAGGAAGCTCAAATAAAGCTTATTGTACAGGGAATTGAATAAGCTTTCCAGTGATATATAACAAGCCTACCTTTGGATAAAAATATAATTTTGTCACGTGACCTTGACTTTTAACCTTGAATATCTCAAAACATGTCATCACCAAAAGTCGTGAAAAAAATATATTTGGTCCCTCATACCATACTCTAAAACATACCAAAAAATCATTCTGGGACTGCAATGGGATCAGAAGATACAAAATAATATGTGTAACTATGTGACTGATAAAAGCCCCATTACATGAACTATGAAGAGTCAAATGTCCCTTAACACCCCCTACAAAATGTTAAGGAGTTATCCTGGTCATAAAAGAAATAGGTTAGGCACAGTGAAATCTCTAGCCGTGTGTGTCAAGCGCAGGTCCGGCATATTGTTGACCGCCATATTGAATTCAACGCAAAAATTTCAAAGGAAAGGGGGTGATGTGATATATAAAATGAGGCTAGAATTTCACAAGAAATGAAGTGACGAAGGTTTATCCAACATATATTTAACCAGCAAAAATTTATTACTGCATGCTTGTAACCATTTTCTTCTTTTCGAGGTGTTAAAAGCAAAGCATTGGAATGCTCCTAACGTGTTAGGTACTCATCGAGATCACGCTCACATCTTGGGAGAGAAAAAAGTATACGCACCATTGCATATGATTTTAATCAGCTACATTCACCAAATAGTTGAATACTGAAGAATATTGGGAAAAGTATCTCAAACAATTACGTGACACTTCCTTTGGAATGAAAAATTCTTCAGTGACGAGGCTAATTTTTATGTTTAGGGTGAAGTTAATAAAAATAATATGCAATACCTGTGATTTGCTCAGTCGAATGGTTGTTGCTGGTAAGCTAATTATGTGGTATAATGTATGACGAACGGAAATGGTTGGTCCATATTCAACAACGGAACCTTAAATGGTGAGGGCTTCTTGTTAAGTGAACAGGTTTTTTCACCCTTGCTTACGGGATATAGCACTTTTCGAGAGTTTTGAAACAGGACAGAGTGTGACCACACTATGTAGACATTTTGGCAATTTCTTCATGGCAATTTTCTAGGTAGATTGATGGGCACACGGGGATCTATTAAAAGGCCTGCACATTCCCCATATCTAACATCTTAGGAGGACTTTTACCTTCAGGAACATTTGAAGAGAATGGTGCATGCACTAAAAGTCCCTGATATTGACCATCTGAGAGAAGGCATACTTGCTGCTTGCGATGTTGCACATGCTGCATTGCCAAATGTTCTATGCGAGTGTGAGAGACGTCAACGGGTGTGCTCACAGGAACATTGACAACATTATAATGTGCATATATCGTAAGTGAAAGATATGTGTATATCTTTTTGCTGGCCTAAGATACGTTGGAAAATCCTTCGTCACTTCATTTCTTGTGAAATTCTAGCCTCATTTGATATATCATATCACCCCCTTTCCTTTGAAATTTTTGCGTTGAATTCAATATGGCGGTCAACAATATGCCGGATCTGCGCTTGCCACACACGGCTAGGGATCTCCCTGTGCCTAACCTATTTCTTTTATGACCAATTATACCCAGGATAACTCCTTCACATTTTGTAGGGGGTGTTAAGGGACATTTGACTCGTCATAGTTCATGTAATGGGGCTTTTATCAGTCACATAGTTACACATATTATTTTGTATCTTCTGATCCCATTGCAGTCCCAGAATGATTTTTTGGTATGTTTTAGAGTATGATATGAGGGACCAAATATATTTTTTTCACGACTTTTGGTTATGACATGTTTTGAGATATTCAAGGTCAAAAGTCAAGGTCACGTGACAAAATTATATTTTTATCCAAAGGTAGGCTTGTTATATATCACTGGAAAGCTTATTCAATTCCCTGTACAATAAGCTTTATTTGAGCTTCCTAGGAAAAATAGGGGCGGAGTTACAGCACATTTAGTATAGCTAAGCGGGCTCAAATAGGGCAATTTACGCTAACTTTGACCTTGAATAATTTAACAATTACAAGACGCACGAGACTAAAAATTTTCATAGTTACTAAGTTCCATGCGTAGTTTCAACTCCCCAAATTTCATGAAAATCGGAGATGGTCAGGTCAAAGGCTGTGTTGATTTCGCATGGAATTACTCTTAAAAGTAAAATCAACTGTTTATGTAGCATGTCGTGATTATCACGAGATCCGTAAAGACTTGCCTAAAAGAATTGCCCTGCAGACTTCTTGCAAAGAGCAATTAGTAATGGAATTTTTGGGTGGGTGTGTCGGAACACACACTCCGGAAAGCAGAAAGTGGGTGTGAAAACAGATCCTCAAGTCCTTCCTAATGAAGCTAACACGCAACGGAAGACGGAGACTTGCACACGTCCCGAGGGTGACCTTGGGCGTTGGTTGCGGCACCTAGAACAATGCCCGTCGGCACCATTTCATATCCACCCTCTTCACCGGAAGAGCAGACCTACATACGAGGCCGGGCTCCAGTTGCTATGAAGGATCGTCCAAAAAGTGACTGAGAACTCATCTGAAGTGGAACGCCTTGTACTTTTCACGTTTGGTTAGTTTCATTAGGACCACAAACACTACACTGTGTTATATCGCTGGGGTAGGTCTGCTGATCGTGGCTCAGGTAATGTAGCTCAACTCTTGCTACTGCTCTCCTTGTATCCAGGCACGTAGCCACGAACCCTCCTGAAATCCTGCAAATGTCTTGTTGGAAATAGTGTATAGTGGTAATTCATTTTACTACCTTAGCAGAATTAAACATCTTGCATGACAAGTTGTAATATACTGAGAAATTCATCTTCAGGGCTTCCTTCCACCACCCCACTTTTTCGCCTTTAGGCTGATAAGGGATGAACCCCCCCGAAATAAAATTCTGGCTACGGGCCTGCTTGTATCTGTAACGTGTTGCGAGCTAAACTGAACTCAATGGTGCCGCGGCCCTTTGTCAACATGGTCAAACCATTGACGTCAAATTGTATCGTTGAAGTAATAATAATAATGAACTATTGTTTTATTGCCAATTTATTCTTATTTGAAAGATACATAGAAGACACTTGCAAAGACTAAAAAAAAATATACTAAATTTTATATTTTTAATTAGACTTTTCTTTAACAACATGAAAGTTTTTGGTTTTTATATGGCACAATTGAACGTCCAAGGAAGTTTTCAAACCGAAGCGACAAGTGACACTTGGTTCTTGAAAACCAACCCTCAGAAAAAAATGCAACTTTTTGAATGGAAGCGACGCGGCAAGCTGCACTTGTCGCTTGCATGTCGCTCGAACTGGGCTCTTTTCTCAATACCGTGCATCGTGTCGCTTCGGTCTGTTGTTCGCGCATGTGAAGTGACTGTCTGCTTTGGATTGAAGGGGCCCGTGTGGTTTGTGGCCTGTCTCCTGCCGTGTATCTCCCTGATACTTCAACACGGTTGTGAATTGTTGAGCTCAGCAGATAAAGTGTCACATGGTAAAAACAGATTCTTTGTTTTTAATTGATTTATTTTACTTCGCGTTTCTGTCTCTCTTGGCTAATCGCGATCAGGATGACTGGTTCTTGGTTTTTATATTAAGTCTACGTTACGCACAGTAAGGTTAATCGGGACTGGACCTACAGTTTAAAGTGGATTGATTGAGTTGGTGTTTTAAGCCCACTTTGTGCACAGTTAGGCTAACCGGAACTGGAACTACAGTTTAAAGTGAGATCCGAACTATGTGCCTCCAACGGGTAACGAACCCGGGACCCCTTGATTACAAGGCGACGACTTAACCACTACGTCATCGGGGAGGCAGGATGACTGTTCATGAGACGAAATGGATGAAGGGACAATCTCTCTCACACACACACATGAACGACAAGTCGCACTGGCTGTGACGTGAGTTCAGATGACAGAGCCTGCTAGGCTGCGCACTAGGTGCTGCCATCTTGAGGGATTTTTTTTCATTGGCTGCTCCACTGACTAATTAAACAGAGAAATAGAAAATTCTACTTTAAAAACAATCTATTGTTGGATATGCATCTTGGACAAACATGCTGTATATAGAATCAAATTACGACATAAGAAAGATGACTGTACCACAGACACGAAACATCGGCTGAGAAGAAACTCATTTGATCACCTAGCCTCGTAGCAATGTGTTCATCGCTCACCACAAGAAGCCTCAACGTACTGACTGGGCACGGATAGACGTCACCATACGCAGACGATATAAACACGCGGAAACCTTCACCTTGAGAGGAAAAAGGGCATAAAACACTTTCCTCGCCGGTAGCTAAGGGGTTTGAACGTGGCCTACTTCTGGCATAGGCTACGCCGATCCGCCTCAGGCCAGGAAATGTCTGAGAGGTCTTCTCGTCACTTGTATTAATTAGATGGTCACGATCCTTTCCTTTCCCACTGCACACATTTCTGAATCCCATCATCTCCATCCCCCCCCCTCCCTTCAAAGGTCACTACCGTTAATTTTTTCTATCCGGTGCTCATTTCTCTGTTAATTGCAGAAGTACGAGTAAGGTGGTGCCAGTGTTGCCATGTTCGGAACAAAAAAATCCCTTTTCTAGAGGCAAAATTTCCCTCTTTCTCCCACAAATAAATAATATAATAATAGTAATAAGTGTAGAAGTAGTAGAACTTTCGTTGTCCCATGTTCGTATACAAGAATAATGTTAAACAAATTGCTACACCTCTGTAGTGAAGTTTTTATAATACGCCAAACCCAGTAACACTGCGTTTTGCCAAGTACAACAAGTATGGAAGGCCATCTGGATGTTTTACCTGAAGTTCCCCTTTCCCTTAAAAATCTCTCCGAATTTCCATTTAAATGGAAATTTCCCTTCAGTGGCAACACTGGGTTGTGTCAAATACAAAAAAGTATAAGACCACCTGGACTTTTTCTCGAATTTCCCTTTTCCCTTAAAAATCCCTCAGTATTGCATTTCCCTGCAAAAGGGAATATCCCTTTAGTGGCAACACTGCATTGTGAAACGTACAAGAAGTAGGGAAGGCCACTTGGTCTCTCTGACTTGGTGTTATTTTACACACAGCGCCTTCGTCTCAGGTGTTTCGCCGGAGTGTGCCACATAGCAATCAAGCGTGAAGACCCTGTGGTACCAGGCGGTCTTCTGTTTCTGTGTGGAGTCGCCGCGTGACATAAAGGAAAGGAACAGACATGATGGCGCCCTTCGAAGGATGCGCTGAGGTAGACAAATCGATCATTGAACTCTGTTCGAATTTGGAGCAAGAGTCGACTGGGGTTTCAATGTAATACATGTGTATTGAATTGTGAACTTTCTCCCTTGCCTGTCTCCTCATCAATCTTTTTTGATCCTTTCTATATGAGATTCTCTCTTCTATTTTCTTTCTCTTTTTCTATTTTATTAATATTTTGTTTCGCCATATCTCTGTCTACTACCATCCGTTTTCCTTCACTCTTTCTCCTCTTTCCCTCTATGCCTCTTACTTTTCATCTTCCCTTCCTCCCTTCATCTCTCACCTACTTTTCTTTCTCTCTATTTTCCACCATTTCTATCGTTCTCTCCCATTTGATGTACTTTTCCTTCCTTTCTATTTACCTATTTCTATCTCTCTTTCATTTATTTCCCTTTGTTTCCATCTCTTCTTTTCCTGCGTTTATCTTTCTCTTCTCCCTATTTCTATTTCAATATTTTCCTTTCGTTTATTTTATTCTCACAAGTTTCCTTTTCTTGCCTCTGTTTCTTTTCTTTTCTCTCATTTTCTTTCTCTTCTCCCTATTCCTCTATCTTTTCTTTCATTTATTTTTTCTTTATCTATTTCTTTCTCTTCTCCCTATCTCTATCCCTAACATCTCTCTTATTTTCCTTTCTTTCTCATTATTTTTCCATATCTCTATTTTTCTTTCCTTTCTCTATTTGTTTCACTTCTCTCTATTTCTTTCTATCACCCATCACATCAGGCAGCTTGTCTGGAAGAACTTTGTCTCTACTTCCCGCAGTTACTTGTAATGTGAACAATATATGTCCCCCCCCTATCAGACAAAGCCATATACCAAAGCAAAGCAGGTTTAATTCCACATTGCTGTATCATGAACGTTCTACATTTCTTTTGAAATTGCTATCCACACGAGGCGAAAAGGATAACATACCGTAATAATCCTTTCCTCGACAGGTGGAAAACGAATTCTCCGAGAAAAGGAGTGAAAAAACATCCGAGGACAACCAGATCTTCCACAATTTAACGGTTGTGTGGAACATCAGTTACGTTAAGTTCTCACCAGATGTCATCGCGGTTACTAAAAAAAAACTCTTACATGTTTAATACATGAATTGTATACAACAGGTAATGTTTCAATTCACAATGAGAGAAATATATATGCTTATCTGAAAACATTCTACAGAAAATCAATGGATGCTTTCTAGTGGAGTTTGAAATCATTCGAAAATATGTATCTTGGTATGAATCAATTAGGAAAGTTCTATAAGAATTGCTTAGGTCACATTTTAATCTAAAGTAATGACATCGTTCTGCCTATATCCTAACTGTTTATTTACGTGAGATCTATTCATCTTCAGCAAAATATCTGAACTTACTACCCACAAGTACTGATGTTTTGGAATAAAGCACATAAAAATAAATTAATCGATTTAGGGAGCCTTAAAACCGAAGTAACACGCTACGTGGAAGTCTTACAAAATGTGTTGAAATTCGCGTAAAATCACAATTTGCATTTTGTGCCAAATTTGCATTTTCTCGCGAGAATGAAAATGGCTTCAAAACATGTCATAAGCAATTTTTGCAACTATACTATCATTTTTCGGCGTTATTGTACTTGCCAAAAATCAAGGAAACTACTTGTAGCCTGTCACTTAGGTCTGAAAGACACGTACTAATTAGCCGAATCAGCGTCACTAGCTAGAAACAGAACTTACTAGGGTACTGCTGTCTTGAAACAAGTACGTATATGCAGTGTGGCGGCGATTGGGTTCCAAAACTGGTGGGAGGGGGAGGGTAAGGACATTTCACTTTCCATTGGTCGATAAGATTTAGCATAGTGCAGGGACAAAAGTGGCAAATAGTAAGGGGGCAACTGTCCCTCCTAATCGCCGCCAAACTGATTCTACTTGGCAAGGTCCTAGTTTGTTTTCAGGTCCAATTTATACACAGAAAGGCTAATCGGGACTGGACTAAAGTTGAATCTGAACCAGTGTGCAACGTGCCTCCAACGAGTATCGAACCCGGGACTCCTTGATTGTAAGTCGACGACGTTACCACCATGCCATCGGGGAGGCAGGTATTGTACCGTGAAGTGTAAAGAAAATGCATCACTTGAGAAGATCAGAGACGATCGAGCGTAACCTTTTGTGAAGGCACCGAAAAGTCATTTCCACGTAGTACACCACGCACGGTAACTGCAGTCCTGTATTGAACTATATGAATCCACGGCTAGCATAATCCTCTGTAAGGTCACGGAGCATGTTGTGCTATCCTGGGTTTTGTCCATATACAGGGTGTCTCAAAAGTAATAGCGTAAACTGACACAGGTGAAAGTACACGATAATGCGAGAAGCAAAGACGTCTCGGTAAACATGGGTCTGCAAATCTCGAAAACGGGTCGTTTGCAGACCCATATTTACTGAGACTTTTTTTGCTTCTATTATCGTGTACTTTCACATGTGTCAGTTTGCGCTATTACTTTTGAGACACCCTGTATACGCTGAGCGCCCCTTTACAGCCTCAACTCTAGTGGTAGTTCGTGATTCACCCACTGAATTCACTTGCCCGCCAAGGAGGCATCATTATTATGAATTTGGTAATTATACATATATACATAAGCACGTACGGAAGATTATTAATATTCCGGACTTGTACGAAGCTGACCGTGGGTGGAGACAACGCGTTCCCGCCTTTTTTTCTTTCTCTTTTCCTACTTCAGAAGTTCCGTGATTTTGCGAAGGAGTTCCATTCCCTCGTTGTAGTATGCAGGTCAGATAGGTGCGGAGCGAACTACTGACGTGTGTGTGTTTTTATGTTAATTTAATAGAGCTGCTTGACCAGATATATATATATATATTACATGCACTGAGCAGAATGAATAAATGGAAACTAGGAACGGAAGGAGGAATATATGAATGAATCTATCTCCGTATGAATGAACTCAAAGTCCAGCAGGGCCTCTTCGATGGCGCAGTGGTAGCGTCGTCGCCTTGTAAACAAGGGGTCCCGGGTTCATACCCGAGGGAGTCACATAGTGGTTCGAATTCCTCTTTAAACTGTAGGTCCAGTCCCGATTAGCCTTACTGTGCATAAAGTGGACTTAAAACCAACCAATCAATCAAAGTACAGCAAAAAATCTATTTCTCTCTTGCTGCTTTTATTAGCTTCTCTACTAGGCTTAATCGCTCGTCTTCCATGGAGACCGTTACGCGCTACAAAGCCAGAGGTTCCAGGTTCAAACCAGTGCTGTGGTCCCAGAATTTTCAGTGGGTATACGCTACGCTTCGTGCAACCTTGTTTATACTAACTTTATATTGTGGTTCTGTTAAATAAGTGGCTAAAATCGCTTAAATTCTATAAGAATTGCCACTGATTGTATAATTCCCATGATGATCTACTCATGCTTGGCACAAAAACATATTACAATAGTCAAGGCATTCTTGAAATAAAAATAAAATATATGAAACTCATGTTTAAAATGATTACTTTTAAACGTAAAGTTTACAGTACTCGAAAAAACTCAATTTGATACGTCACCTCACTACTCACCATTTGTTAAAAAAAGTCCAGAAACCCATAAATTCTAATGGGTTGTATTGGGTTTCGCAACAGGACCGAAACGCACAATTTAAGGTTCGTGGACCGTATTTAAATTCATCTGTAAAAAGAGTTCCCTGGACCGAATTTTAACTCTTTAAAATATAAAGGTTCTTTATGGTCCAGAACGCATTTACGCTTGCTGATTTTCTCTCATGGACCGAATTGATTTTCTTAAAAATTCCTAGACTTTGACAACCCTCCTTGTCGCTGGAACGTTTTGCACAAACTTTTTTGAATTAGTGTTAATTGCAGCATGGTAGGTTTCCTTCATATATTTTTAAGGCTGCAACTTATCACCTCCACTTTTGCCTTCGCACTATGCTAAACCTTATCTACCAAGGAAAGTAATCTGTCCTTCCCCCCTCCAGTTTTGGCACCTTGTTCCCCTGTTTTGGAACCCAATCGCCGTAATATTATATGCCATATTATACAAGGACAAAGGCCACGCAAAGAGTGTACCAAAAAAAGACGAACTGCAACCAGAGCATGAGCTGCTTAGTGACGTCATCTGTGAATTATAAAAATAATCACATCGCGTCAAGTACAGAGTCATGCTCCGTGCGCACTGTGACAACTTCACCGACCTTATGGTAGTAAAATGTTTTGTTTTTTTTTGCTGAAAAAAAATACCAATGAATTTGCCCACAGTGTTGAAAGTTTCTAGTTAAAACAAATGCTCTACACTCTGTCCCATTTATCTCTGGAGCAGACGAACGAAAACAAGTAGTGACGCGAGACGGCTCCACCAATGAACACGCGAGAGGAACGGTATTGCGTGGAGGGGAGAAGGGGAAGCGACTGCAGTTCCCAGCAGCGTGTACTGCTTCGCTTTGGGCTCTGCTCACTCGATTCCCCTACGTCCCCTTCTCTGTCGCTGTGCGCGGCCATGCTCCAGGGTTAGTTGGAACAGGGTATAATAGGGACGGTACCAGACAAGACGAGACTCGGCAAAATCTCGAGTTGCAAATGTCTGTCTCGTCTATAATTCAAATATACGATGGAGTGTCAAATTAATAACCTTAATTCGTGCATTTGTTTTTTTATCTAGTAAACTTATTCATGTAGGATTGCACAATAGTACTGCATTTCAACGGAGATAGTTTGGTGATCTACAGACGTTTTTGTTATTGCCTGTATAAGAAATTTATTGCAATATCCCTAAAAACTGAAACGTACAAACAATCACCATTAATTAGAATGAGTAATATGTATAATAGAATAACATCCTCAGATCCAAATATTGATTTTAATCTTAACACTTTCGGATATAAAAATGCTATAAAAGCCACACTTAACAGAGATACTTTCACAAATGGTTGATTATTTATTGTATTTATTATTTATTGTAGAATATGTTACTCATTCTGAAATATCTCCATGTTTAATTGATTGATTTGGTTTATTTTAATTCGCTTTTCTGCCACCTTTGACTAATCGCGAAGATGAAGATGATATGAAGAAATAACAAATGATACCAATGTCTGAACCAGGATTTAAACCCGACGACACCTGGCGCCGTAGCGAGCTGTGTTATCCACGTCACCACGGAGTGTTTCGTGTATCATGCAATATCAACAATTGCAAGGGACACGTGAGGTAGGGGAAATCCACGAACGAACAAATGTAAATAATACGCAAATGTGAAATACGAGTGCCCTTTACAGTTCGGCGCTTGGTATAAGTATGCATTTCTTGGCTTTGGTCTTAATAAGCACTAGTTTTAATGTGTGAATTTAAAACGACGTTTCTCATTAAATTGAAAGACGGCCCCCTGTGGCGGAGTGGTTAGAACAACGCGCTACGTTGCCAGGGGTTTTGGATTCGAATCCCGGCTTGGGTATGGATGTTTGTGAGTATCCATTCATCAATCATATCATCACTCATCCCCATCTTCGCAAATTAATCAAAAGTGGCACAAAAGCGAAGTAAAAAAAAAGCATGTCAATCAATCAATCATTAAATTAAAAGAGCCTTGAATTTACTTCCTTATGAGACGAACACGATTAGCAATAACGCTAGCACAGATAGGAATAATTTTCAAATAAATTGTAATAACATTACAGTCTGCGTGTTCGAAACGAGGCAGCAAACACATCATGTTTACATTTGTTCGTTCGTGGATTTCCCCTATCTCACATGTCCCTTGCAATTGTTGATATTGCATGATACACGAAACACTCCATGGTGACGTGGATAGCACAGCTTGCTACAGCGTCAGGTGTCCCGGGTTTCAATCCTGGTCTAGACATTGGAGTAATTTGTTCTTTCATCATATCATCTTCATCTTCGCGATTAGTCAAAGGTGGCAGAAAAGCGAATTAAAATAAACCAAATCAATCAATTAAACATGGAGATATTTCAGAATGAGTAATCTTGAATTTCAGTCTGCCCATTATTTTTCTTGGTCCGTTTATAAATACTGTCAATGCTTCTTACAACATCTCAAGTTTCATTAAAGTTTTGGATTTTGCTCAGGCAAGACTCCCAAGTTGTCGAACCTGCCACGCGCCCCTGGTAGTTATGTCAGAGCAAGCGTTTGCTGTGTTGGGTTGTATACGTACAGGATAGATTTTAAGCGCTTATAGCGCAGAAACTAAGCGCTTTCGAGGTAAACTTTATAGGGAAAAGTTACTTGTTTTTATATCTACCAGCACCCAAGCGTTGTTGAAAGAGTTTTGCGACACCCTGTATAATGTAAATATATGAATGTGGATAAGCTTATGGATGTGTGTCCATTAATATGTGTATGTATTTATTTCATTATTGTTTCTATCCCATTATGCTCATATTTATTCTGTACATTCATGAGAAATGTGATAATATTGGTTGTGGATATATGGATAAAATTTGTGTGTGTTTATATATATATACAGGGTGTCCGGAATGGGACTGACGGTTTTTAGAAGTGTGTGGTTTTAATATGGGCAGAGATAGATAAGAATGAAAATATACATTTTGAAGGAAAACTCAGAAAGTTTTGTTCAGGAAATTTTCATAGTTGTACGACTACCGGTGACGGCGCTATTATCGCCGAAACGAAAATTATGGTCATTATCAATCTTGTGTAGAATTTCATTGGCAAATTCTAATCTTTTTGGCTTGTCGTTAGGCTTAATTTCAAACGTAATTGTTCATGTACCACAACGTGCACAGTTGACCTTGGAATTCATAGCTGCTTGCTCGCTGCGCGAATTGACTTCCTCACGCTACGTGTGAAACACTCTCTTATTCACTCCACCCGTTCGTCTGACACTGTGAGGTTTCACTACACTCCCTGTTGATGAAAATTGTTCCTTCCACGCCTGGATACTGTTGCTTGATGGAGGATCCTTGTGGTACACACGTCGAAAGTTTCGTTGCACTTGAACAACACTTTTTGTCTCTGCAAACCACCACACGCATTGCGCCTTTTTGAGTACCGACGCCATTTTTCGTTTCGGCGATACTAGCGCCGTCACCGGTAGTCGTACAACTATGAAAATTTCAGTCCCATTCCGGACACCCTGTGTGTGTATATATATATATATATATATATATATATATATATATATATTTATTTATTTATTTATTTATGCGAGCACATCATTACTCTACGTTAGGAGGGTCACTATTTATATTTTGAGCCTTGGTAACACTGATTGAAGTTAGGCGCGATTTGACGTTTGCACGGAATCGTCTGGCATTATTGACCATAACGTACTTCAAATGTTTTGTCAATAGCTTCATTTGTGTTGTTTTGTTGCCTTGGAGATTGCGCGACAACAATAAAATGGAATTAACTCGTGAACATTTTCGTGCGATGATTTTTTTACGATTTTCGACGTGGATTATCAAGACAAGAGTGCATCGATCAACTTACTTCCACATTTGGTGATGAAGCCCCATCCTTTGCCACTGTGAAACGCTGGTATAACGAATTTAATCGTGGCCGCCATTCGCTCACCGACGAGATTCGCGAAGGTCGTCCAAAATCAGTTGTTGTTCAAGAAAACATTGATCCTGTGCAAAACCTAATACTGCAAGATCGTCATGTGACATACTGTGAGATTGAGGCAACCATAGGCATTAGTTCCACCAGCATATATAAAATATTACATGATCATTTGGCTGTGAGAAAGGTATGTTCTCGTTGGATCCCACACAATTTGACAAAAACTCAAAAAGACGCTCGCGTCAATTGGTGCAAACAAATGCTCAATAAATACAATCGTGGTGCTTCAAAAGACGTATATAAGATTGTAACAGGTGACGAATCATGGATATATGCATATGAGCCGGAACGTAAAAGCAGTCGACTGTATGGGTGTTTCAAGATGAACCCAATCCATCAAAAGTTGTTCGCGATCGAAGCACATCGAAACAAATGGTCGCCTGTTTTTTCGGGAAAACTGGTCATGTGGCAACTGTGCCTTTAGGAAAACGTAGAATGGTCAACTCTGAATGGTACCCAACAATTTGTTTGCCAGAGGTCTTCGGTCAAATACGGAAAACAAACAAACGCCGTCGGATCATTCTTCATCAAGACAATATCAGCTGTCACACATCTCGTCTAACAACCGACTTTATGAACAGTCAAAAAATCGAATTGATGGGTCATCCGCCGTACAGTCCTGATTTGGCGCCCAATGACTTCTTCTTGTTTCCGAATGTCAAGAATAAATTGCGTGGACAACGATTTTCGTCGGTGGAAGACGCCGTTGATGCGTTCAAAAACCATATTATGGAGGTGTCTCAAGAAGATTGGAAAAACTGCTTTGACAAATGGTTCGAAGGAATGCAAAAGTGTATTGACCATAAAGGAGAATACTTCGAAAAACAATAAAGCAGTTTTCAATGCCAAATTCCTGTTTCTTCATTGTTAGGCTCAAAATATAAATAGTGACCCTCGTATATAAGTGTACTTATGTTATAGTTAATAACTATGTAATATGTATGCATGCTATTTAATCTCGCTTATATTCATATTCACATTATTTATGTCATATTAATACCTCTGTAATTGGAGATATCCTTTCTCTGTAGAAGGCAAATAAATATCTCAAGAAGAATCTTTGCGTTGCACGTGTAGTCACTTGAGAACCACAGCGAAGGTCTTTCCGCCCATCTTCCGCATTTAATATCCACATTAAATCTACAAGCCGCATCTTTCAGTTGACTTATTCCACTGTCATAGACAGCCCCAACTAGTTTTGGCTTATAACTTTTTAATGACGCCTATCCTGATCAGGGTTTCTCATCTCATATTGGCACTTGGGTCAGTTTCCATCCACCCTGCAAGTTTGAATCAAGGTCACGGAAACACACATTCTGTACTTGTTCCGATACATAAACAGTATTTCTGAGCAGTAACATCATCTACTTCAGATATCTTGCGTAATGTGAATAGTTATTGCGTAGCAAATTAAGGTGGTCCCATCGGGACATTATGACTTGCATTCACAATAAAATGTGCTCTGAGCATTTCTTATGTAACTTTTGTAACTGATTCATTCCAAGATACATTCTTTATAGAATTTGAAACTCTACTAAAAAGCATCTACTAAATTCCTACAGAATATTTTTCAGATAGGCACATATATTTCTCTCGTTGCAATTTGAAGTATTACCCTTCGGTTAGAATTCTTGCAAAAAAACATGCAAGAGAGTCTTTTAGTGAGCGTACCGACATCTATTGAGAACTTATATAACTTTTAGAGTATAGGTGTGTTTAACTTTTAATCCTTAAATATTTTTCGGCCTCATCGCCGTGAAGGAGTTCCTTTTCCTGGAACGATAGCCTGGTTATCCTTCCCCAACTGCAGTCTACAGGAAGTGGAAATTTTCATGTTTTCTTCAATTCAATTCCATAATTTAAAGAAATCATCCAAGCTGCCACATTACTCAGATTTTTACTACACCAGTGTCCTTTTTCTTCAAAGGATTACAACAGTAAATGGACCATTTCTTGCCATCCATAAAGGTTTTTTTAAAAAATGAAGACACTAATAAAGCAAGTTTCAAACAATTCGCAGCACAGAGGTTAACTGAGATGTACACACTCTGAGAGCTACACCACAACTGATCAATTCGACAAAGAAGCATAGGAGAGCAGGAATAAACATGAAGCAGCAGCAAAATTCAAACAATTTGCAGCAAAGAAGTTAACTGAGATGTACACACTCTGACAGATACACCACAACTGATCCAGTTGGACAAAGAAGCATAGGAGAGCAGGAATATACAAGTGACTGCAGGAAAGGGATGACTCACACTTGAGCTTTAACTGTCTCTCACTCATGATACCAAAAAGATACCACCTTGAAATTTTGACTGAACCTTCAGTAGATATGTACCAATATGTGAAAATTTTTGAAAATTACGTTTTTTGGAAATTGTAAAATATAATTTTGAAACAACTTTCAAAATTTGTTTTTCGCAAAAAACCAAGCATGTTGCATATCAAATAAAAGCCCTCTTCATAAGCTTTAAAATGAGACCATGCCGAGCCCTGTAGTTGAAACAGGTCACTTGCAAATTGTATTTCAAGTTTCAGCAGTGACCGTTTTTTGGGCGTTTTTGTCAATTTTCAAATTTCAATAACTCACAAACCTGCAACATGAAAAATAAAGATTTTTTTCTATATTTCAGATGATAAGAAACAATTAAACAAATTTTGCCAAATCCATGACATCAAAGGTTTATGTACCGGTTGATTTGACATGGAATTACCCTAATATGTAAATTCATTAATACTGTATTATTATTACAAGAGTAGCTAGAAATACGTTATAATAATAGAGATATGACAGCGCGTGTTCATTATCTAGCTTACGTGTAGTTGAGATCGGTTAAATTTAAGTAAAAACAACTGTCTTGGCATGGAAATTAATGGCAAAAAGATAAATAATTGAATATTTAATGATTATCAGAAATACATTACGTCAGTTGATGAAAATTACCCGAAAATTCCTGATATAAAATACCCTAATATGAACAAATATATTAAAGTAGTAATATGCATAAATCTTCTTAGGTATTGTCAATTCAAAATCGGAAGGTCCAACCAAATCTAATCTTTGCCTTCCAGTAAGTTCGGCGGAAATAAATAATACTAGATTATGCAACAGATGTTATTACAAGTATATTTCCATATTTAATTTTAGTACTTGGTAAGTTTTTTGGATTGGGGTTGAAACCTCCTATAGCCATATCATCTACCCCTGCTTACGCTGGGGTGTGTTTGTGTGTGTGTGTGTGTGTGTGCACGAGCGGCTGCGGTCACAAGCCCTGGTAGTTTGCAGTCTTGAAATTGTGCAATGTTAGTGTTCATTCAAAACATTTGATGTAGTGATTCGTGTGAGCTTTCATTCGTTCGTCCAAAAAAAGCCCGCTTTAGACGAGAGCATTCATTAACACTTTTGCTAGCATATGCTTCCAGAAATCTTATAGCAGATAGTACGTTACACGGAAACATTTCATATAAACTTTCGGTAAGCTTTTGCGATTACAATGTACAATATTTACAACACGAAAGGCACATCGAGTTACACCATCTGTGATGAGTGCACGGTGTTTACATTTGAAACAACTAAAATATTCTTCCATGCAAGTACAGTAAACGCTATAAAGCATGTACAGTACTTAAGCAGTGACATTGATTTGTACCTAAAACCATTTAATATGAAGAGTTATTCCTCTCGGTTGAATAGTTATCGTGTTTTAAAAATGTGAAGTGATACGTTGTTTACATCTCACGCGGCCGCCATTATATCTGCACTCGTGACCTAGAGGTCGCTTCTGATTGGTTATGCTACGAAAAATGCTACGGAAATACGACCTATCCTTGCGAAATGCCATGAAATATGCCATGGCATCTGAAAAGCCATAAGATCTTCACTTTACACGGTAGGATTTTGGTCATGGCGTAAATGTTAAGGAAAATGCTTTCATCTAAAGCCATGTTAAAGAATTGGCCCAAATTCCCAAGTACAACCGTACCACTAATATAGATTCGGCAAGGAAGAAATTTTCTGATATGAAAGATTGTTTTATTCACTAGGACCTGGAAAACTTATAATTTTGTTACGATTAAAGGAATTTAAGTAAATAACAGAAAATATAAGGTTTGGTTTGAGTTACTGTTTTAAGTCCACTTTATGCACAGTAAAGCTAATCGGGACTGGACCTACAGTTTAAAGTGGGATCCGAACCACTTGTGCCTCCACCGGGTATCGAACCCGGGACCCCTTGATTACAAGGCAATGACGCCATGGGGGAGGCCCTGAAAATATAAGGTCTCAGTCATGTTCAAACTCCTACGTGCAGATGGCGCTGAAGTGGTAGTTTTGTCAATACAGGTGCATTCCCCTTTTCGTGTCTAGTAAGGAAGATTTTGTTGTGAAACAACGACTTCAGTGTGTAGCCGCAAATATATGAAATACTATGTGAAAAGATGAAAACCTTTCGTACCTTCAGAATGTAGTGGTTATGTTTATGGTTTTTGAAGTGGCGTATCGTCGCAATGTACTCCGTGGTGTAGATTTTAGCAAACACTTTTGCCGTAATTTTCCTCGATTAGTGCGAGTGCTTGATTGGATAGGGACATGTAAGCACTTGAGCAAGAAAGATGGTGTGGTCCAGTGGCTATGATACTTGCCCACCACACAAAGGGTCCCCGGTTCGAATCTCCAGTATAACACTTTATTTTTAAAACGATACAATGCAAACTAATGTAAGTCTGTGAAATATTAATTGCACATTTGATGACAAATGATATTATTTTTTTATTCAAATTGCAAATAACTTTCATACTGCTGAGTACCAAAATAATTCAATAAAGTCGAAGCCATGAAATAAGACGCAAATGAAATAAATGCTAAGTGTAGTCTATTATTTGAATCTAGTGTTTTGCATGGGATTGGTATCGCTAGAAAATTTGCTTATATTAGGCCATAGCTATGGTATTAAATCTTGCCTCTAAATCTATACATGTGGCAAGATCTCATTTCATAAAGTGATGTCTCTTGCAGGTTGCCATTTATAGTTTTTCTATTAAAATGATATATGATTTATGTTGTTTACACCTTGAAAAATGGTGTAATTTTAGATGTTTGTGTAATACCTATTGAGAGAAGAAGATATCGACCTTGCATTACCACATCTACCAGTCCCTAACTACACACAAACATTCCATAAAATTTGAAAGATCATCAGCACCCCCCCCCCCCTTTTAATATATTTTTTTACAGATATCAAAGTGGGCAATAAAATGCTGTGGAAATATGAAAAGTTGCCAACATGCTAAATGGTTTGCTTCTCCTCAAAGGTAAATTATTTTTACAGTGCAGTGCCAACTAGTGTATGCCTAGAATGGAACTACTTACACATTTCGAAAGGACTATTTCTAATAAAAATGTAATGGTTTTAGGAGTAACTACTTGATATGAAATATCTTACAAAATGTGGACGGGCCATAAATGGAAAAAGACATAGAGAGTCGATAGGAGCATATGGTTGTGTATGGAATTGATTCCACTATAGTTCTTGTTTTTTGTGGAAACCTGTCATTACAATGTTGTTTTAAAATCTGTGGCATTTAGCACATTGATTTTCGGCCAATGAGTTTCGTCCCGATTTGCATTTGTAGTATGCATACGTTGTGTAAAATATAAACATCTGTTCCAATCTTTTTCATTGTTATTCTAGGATTCCAGAAAATCTCTCTTTAGATAGAGAGTAAATTAAACATATTAATAGGTGACAATGCAAACTTGTGTTAACAAACTCGAAATCATCTTTAGTTTAAAATGTAGAGGCATGTAATTTACAGTCACGCTGAAAGTAGGTAGTTCCATGTTTTGTCCCAAAGTGTAAAATGATTTTGTGAAGAAGGAGAAATGTAAGACGTTTTTAGAAATTAGCGGGTGAAATCATGGATTCAAAATGCATGTCGTATGAACTTCCCACATTCCATGTATACGAGAATCTGCATAGTTTCATAATATTTTTTTTTAAAAAAATACACTGTCAAGTGTCAAAATGCGGATTCGAACACACACATGTTGGAGCTTCATTGGTAACTACAAAATAATAAAAAAATCTTCTTTGACCGGGCTCGAACACGTATCCTTCAGAACGTGAAGCCGATTGTTTCATCACGGGCGACGTGTGTCTCATCTCGCTCATTTTCTTTCAGATGTAGGTTCTTTTTTTCAGACCGCTATAATTTTTAACCTTCTGTCACCCATGTTAATATTTCTGCAATACATTATTGGGACGCAACTCCGATAAAGATAATATCTCAGTTTCAAAAAAACTTGAGGTGGTACTGGTGTGTTCGGTCACACATTTGACGTTAAAATGTTTAACATTTTAAATTTTGCTTGCAACGCCACCAACAACAAAGCATAAACTTTCTAGACAAATAGTATCTACCCTTGATTCACGAGTAGATCTGGCAACATGGCACTCGGTTGCCATGACAAACGGTGTTGTTATCGCAAATTTACTGCAAAATTGCCCTTAGTTACCCTTTAAGGGCGAGAGGGACAATTTCTCCAGGTCTTTCTCGTTGGGGCAGCTGCCGATCACAGTTGCCAACTTCACTCTTTTGGAGCCCCATCTGTCTCTTTCGTGCACTCGTTTGGCTGTGAAGTGGCACCCGCTCTCTGCCCCACTATGATGCCACCACTAGCTCCGGCCCATAAAGAACTACTTTTGTCATGAGTGTATATTTTACACGGGACGTGATATTCATATATAAGCTGCGTCACCCACCTCCTCTTACCTCCCCAACTATGTTTATATATTGCGCCGTGCATTAGGTGAACATGACAATATTGTTATTCGGGAATCCTTTATTTTCGATTTCATATGAGCATCATTGGATTATTGAGATGGGCTATGCCGCCAAATCTAGGCCGTGAAAACTAAGAATAAATTGCCATCACTTTAAAGCTAACGGTAATAGCACGCGCCCCCACCCCTCTGACAACTAAAATTACCCTAGGAGGCACTTTAAGCAGCCTTCGTTAATCTGGCCCCTTGAAAGTGATCTTTAGCTCTAACAATGGTGAAATTTAGCTCTTTTATGCACATCAGGTTTGGCAACACTGCCAGGATGGCCGTAGGAGGCAAGGAGAAATGCATTAGGTTTATGGGACCATTATTTTATTCGTTCTCTCGGGAATATCAAACATCCAATGTCGTAAAGAAGTACACGGACGGAAAAGGACACGTTGAACTAGGTCATAGTTGAAGGAAAAGTCGAAACTCCCATTTGATTAGCCGTAACTTGAATGTGAAGTTGATTTCCCATAAGGAATACATGGGATTCTGTAAATACTTATTAATCATATATTTCAAAATCGTGTCTACCTTACTAATCAACTTGAAGAACAGTTTCCACATGCAAGATGGAGAGAAATTCATATTCTTTGGCATAAACCCTTTTTTAAATAGCAGTGCCCAATCCGACGATATTGAAATATATATGCACAACTGATGCGTAATTGTTCCTCTTCGCCTTAACTAACGCATTCCACTTTAGACTTGCGGAAGTTTCACTAAGTGTTGAAATGGTGTAACGCCTATGTTCAAACTCTAAATCCAGCCTTGATCAGCCTATCTGAATACAAAGTGGACTAAAACCACACACACACACACACACACACACACACACACACACACACACACACACACACACACACACACACACACACACACACACCATCACACACACACACACACACACACACACACACACACACACACAAAGGGAACGAAATGGCTTGCTTCGCGACTCTGTTTTTCACTGAGTTAGCTATCATGCTGGAAGAACTACGTAAGGACCCAGATTAGGGATGGACGATATCGCGATATATCGTCACAGACGATAGGATACGATATTTTTTCGTATTGTGATATCGGCGATATATCGTCTTCACAATATATATCGCCAAATATCGTGACGATGATCGCTGACACGATATATATCGCCGAATATCGTGAGGATATATCGCCGACACAATATGGCCTATATCGCCAAAATATCGTGCTAGTTATCACCTACACGATATTTTTTTCATATCGCGATATATCGTCTGGATGATAATGTCGTCCAACACTAGTTCAGAAAGAGGCGAGTTGGCTACAGTGCTCTCAACCACTTTTGGCAAATCGCGAAGATGAGGATGAGTGATGATATAAAATTGATGAAGGAACGCTCACAAAGAACACCCATGCCAAGACCGGGATTCACATCCGGAACCCGTGTGGTAACCACTCCGCCGGCATATTTCCGATATGCTCACTGTGCGACGTTCGTTATACGTAATTACAATAAACTTTGTGTTTTCAATATCAAATTGTTAGTTTTAGTTATCAAAATGGTACTATTTAATCATATCCAATAATATACTTTATCATAATTCGCTTTTGTTTACTGTTCATTGAATTTTGACGCTGTAGTGAATTTACATTGTTAGACATAAAATAATATTCTCACTCCATTGTTTCATTCTATAATTAAACGGGTGATTTATTGATTGAATTGTTGTTTAAGTCCACTTTATGCACAGAAAGGCTAATCGGGACTGGACCTACAGTAGGATCCGAACCACTATGTGCCTCCACCGGATATCGAACCCGGGACCCCTTCATTACAAGGCAACGACGCTACCACTGATCCATCTGGAAGGTGCTTTAATTAAACAAATAGTGTATAGTAACTATTCTTGATTTAAACATTTTAACATGCCTACTACTTTGTTTACAAAATTATTTCTGTAAGTTTGGATATTTTTAAGTATATGAAAACTATCCATGAAGTCATTAGATTAGTCGCTTAATTGAAAGCACCAGCAGCGAATAAACTCGTAATAAACCGTACACAAGCAATTATTTTTATCTGCCGCGGGGCCTCGGGCAATTGTCAGAATTGCCCCCCCCCCCTAGGGTCGGCTCTGGCGCGAACCGTAACTGGCCAATAGGACCGGCCCTGCTTTACGAATTTGCAGCAGCTGACATCGTAACAAGCGAATAACTGCACTTTTATGGACTCGCTTGTAAACATGTCTTTTATATGAATTACAGAAAGATACGAAAGAAGTTGTAAAGTTCCTTGCGTGCCACAGAGAAACGCACCTGTTGGAAAAGCAATCCCACGAATGCTTTCGTGAGATCTGTGCCCAACGAAGTAAAACAACTTGGACAATGACTTTTGTTGTCTTGGCAGTGAACAAGCTTCCCTTTATTTGGCGTTTTAAACTGTTTGGTGAAAATGGCTAACCACTGAAGATGCTTACACGTGCACCGGTGTGCGATGACCGATGACACTTTTAACCATCTCCTTTTGCAGCATAATGATGCTCTTGTGACACGAATTGGTGTCACGACGACAATGCTAGCCGTGGTCAATGTTGGAGCAGAACATACTCTATCGTGATAAAGTATTGAGGAATTGCACCAGTAATGATGTTGCCCTTGGTGTCAAAAGGACCGTGATATGAATGGTCTTAGCCACTTCAAAAGCAAATACGAGACATTTTCATATACTAACGAGAAATTACCGCAGTGATTGTTAAAAGGAGAGAGAGATACAGAAATTGAAAAGAGAGAAAGGAAGATAGAGAAAAGAGCGACAGAGAAATTGAAGAGAGACAGAAAGGAAGATAGAGAAAAGAGCGAGAGAGAAATTTAAAAAAAGGAAAATAGTGAGGGAGAAAGAGAAAAGAGCGAGAGAGAGGAATTGAAAAATAGAGAAAGAAAGATAGTTAAGGGGAGAACAAAAGAGAGAGAGAGAAATTGAAGAGAGAGAGAAATTGAAGAGAGAGAGAAAGGAAGATAAGGGTGATAGAGAAAAGAGCGACAGAGAAATTGAAAACGATAAACAAAGTTGGTGAGGGAGATAGAGAAGAGAGCGAGAAATAAAGGAAGATAGTGAGGGAGAAAGAAAAGTCCGAGAGAGAGAGAAATTGAAAAGAGAGAAAGGGATATAGTGATGGAGGTGGAGAAAAGTGCGAAATTGAAATTGAAGAAGAGAGGATGCCCGTAGGATATCAAAAAGGGACCAATGATTTCATTGTGCACAAGACCACACAACACATGAACCTTTGGGCTTTGGCGGTCGATTTCTCGAACCTCGTGAGGCTTTTCAGACCCTCCCCCCCCAAAATTCGACAGTTATGCCTATTCAATCATTTATGAGAAAAGGAAACACACTGTGCCTTCTCCTGTGGAGTAGTAATTTTGTGGAAATGTGACCTCACATCTTCCACACTTACTCAATGTACCTGAGAAAACACAAAACTTTTGAGAGTTTCTGTTTTACATGAAGGCAACAGAACTGAGATACCTCGTTCCATTACTTAGTTATTTAGATTTGAAGTTGAAAAGATAATTTGTGGACGCCCTGTATATCTTAATCACACAGCGACCGCGTAACGTAGCGCAATCTGACTGCACGGGAAGATCGCTTTCTGTTTGACGAGGCCTTTATACCCTACATTTAACACCCTATATGTGCGTACCTTCATGACAAGTTACAGGGACGTAGCTAGGTTGATCAGTTCGGGGGGGTCAAATCTAAAATTTGTTCCTATGCAAATATTACCCGACAGTAAAAAGTTAAACAACTCTGTGTGATGCACACACACCCACACACACACACACACCCACCCACACACACACACACACACCCACACCTACACACACACACACACACACACACACACACACACACACACACACACATATATATATATATATATATATATATATATATATAATGTTTATATGTACATTATATATTACATTATAATATTGCTACATATATAGTGCATTGGTATATAAAACTACTACGAAGTTTATATAATATATATGTGAATACTGGAGGTCAAATAAACATTAGAGTTCAAGAATTTTCAGGAAGCAAATCAATTTATGAAAGTACTACTATTAAACTATTACTTTACAGTTTTCTTAATGTATTTTACTTTCTGCCTGTCTCAATGACAACTTCTTCTTTTTTATCGAAACTACTGTGGAAGTGCTAAGCTGATTTCTTGACATCTGATAAATTATTCTGTGCAGGATTTTTCCTATTTAGCTATTCTGGAGAATCCTCCTGTGGATTGCATTATTGTCTGTCAAGATATTTGATATTAAGTTTCCGGAAAGACAAAACTACTACATTTATTTTCAACACAGCTACAAATGCAACCATCATGAGGATTCTTCCAAACCTACAGGTGAAAGGGCCTCGCCGATGGTGTAGTGGTAAGGTCGTCGCCTTGTAATCAAGGTGTCCCGGGTTCGATATCCGGTGGAGATAATGGCACAGTGGTTCGGATCCCACTTTAAACTGTAGGTCCAGTCCTGATTAGCCTTTCTGTGCATAAAGTGAAGACAACAAATCAAACAAACAAACCTACAGATGAAATCTTACACATATTCATTTTTCAGAATTTACGAAATCTGCTTAGCACTTTCAGAGGAGAGATGTTTTTGAAAATTCCTCTCTGCTGAGACATGTAAAAATCAGTACAACGATTCATTCTTTCAAGCAAGCAATAACAATTTTACTTTCACGAGTCATCATGTAAGTAAACTGCTACATTTTCTTCGTCCTCTTGCATCTGCCCCACCTCCCTCCCCCAAAGCCCTCCTGCCTCCTCACTCAAGTTATTCCTTGCTCGAGGGCACCGAGGTCATTGGACCGTTCTGGTACTTGGCACCCTGGATAGAAGCAAAATCTAGCAGAATGAACAAAATGAATCGGAAACAAAGATTTACTGGGGAAGGGAAAATTTAACCATATTTGCTTATTGCCCAGAAACTGTGCTCTCAAACAGCAGGGGTACAACCCAGGGATAAGTCTTCTCTACCATTTGATTGTCATTTCCTTCCCTTTATCTTCTCCATCTTTCCCTTGTTCCCTTAAAGCAAGAAAGACCGCTCCTTGCAATTTGTCAGGTTCGACAGGTGACGACTGTCCTCTCGCAGGAATATTTTATGACAGGCAGTTCAGAGAGTATTTGGGACGCAGTGCCGCCTTTGGTTGTCCGCAACCTTCGCGCCAACATTTGTTGAACAAGCTTGTTGTATTGTCTCCATTCAAGCTTTGTGCTGGTCTTAGGACCGCCTTGTGCCTTGTCAAGACGTTGCTTTCCTGAAGATAGAAGATCGCGTTTTATTAGTATTTCTGGGCCTCCTCGATGGCGCAGTGGTAGCGTCGTTGCCTTGTAATTAAGGGGTCCCGGGTTCGATACCCGGTGGATGCACATAGTGGTTCGGACCCCACTTTAAACTGTAGGTCCAGTCCCCATTAGCCTTACTGTGCATAAAGTGGACTTAAAACAATAACTCAATCAATCAATCGTATTTCTGGCTGCGAATTTAGGCAGGGACGTAATGATAACAATAATAGGACGTTACAAAATCATATTAATAATAGTAATAATGATGACGCCTTTAACATTGAAGAAATTATTTTCAAATTTAAATTCTAGCAGTATTCCATCGCAAGCAGCACTGTACATTACGCGAGTGATTTGTAACTCTCCTCCAGACACAAACATACGCAGGATTTTCTTTCGGAGGGGAGGCGGAGAGAGACAATATAAAATATTTGGTAATTACCACTTTTGGGATTCCTTTTTAAAGTTGTTCAAAGAGAGAAATGGTATCTAGGGTCATTTTAGGGGGTGTGGGGTTGCACTTACCAATTTGTTTTTTTCCCCCGAGTTCTTTACAGATTTCATTTCAAAATTTTGTTTTTCTCAAAGTTTCGGGAGAGTTGTAGCCTCGTCAGCTCCCCCATGTGTACACCAATGCCTCGAGATGTAATAGGAAAAATAGGACGCGTGCCACTTTTCTTTCGAAAATTATGCACCTCTAAACTTGCACCCTCCATTATCGCAAAACGACGTTGGTGGTTTGTACAAGTGTCATGAAGACACTGACTTAGGTATTTTCACACTTTGTTTATTTCTGTCTCAGTTCGTGTTATCAGTAGGGAGCGCGTTTATAATAGCCACAAACCATGCTAAATAGACAGGTAAATTGGCGCCAAAAATGACAACTTCAAAAAGCCCAAAAGTAGGTAGTAAATATCAACTTGTTATTACCTTTCTTTTCAGTTCATTTGTGAGTTTTCCTTCATTAATTGCCATTTACTTTTATTCTATGTATATTTTATTTTTCAAATTTTGTACCGCTTTTTTGTTACTTTTAGTTAATCGCAATGTTGACGATTATGAATGACAATTAATGAAGGAAAACTCGCAAACGGCCATCACAATTATATGTAATATGCAGAATATTATTAGCGACTCAAATATTCTGGTTTTTCTTGTTGTTTTTTAACATTCTCAAGAATAAATTCACATTTTTGCTTTATATTGCATATTTCTTATAACGACACGTTCACCACGGCGGGCCTCCCAGGTGTGGTTTACCACGTTCCCTTATAACCAAAGAGTGCCAGGTTCAAGTCCCGATGGAAGCACATTACACAATGGGTCGGAGTCCAATTGACATTATAAATCCAGTTCCAATTAATATATTTGAGCATAAAATGGACTTTAAACTATTTTTGATTACGATGACAAGTTATTGTAATAATGAAAGAAAATAATATCTCCTTCAGGATTCAAACCTAGGACTCAGTTTTACAGAAATTGTAATCTCTAGGCCAGTGGTTCCCAAAGTGTGCGCCGCAGCGCCCTGGTAGGCTTACGGGGCCGCCGCGTGATGTTCCAATATTTTCAATGAAAGTCAGTCATCGATATGATTGTTCCAAATACATGTTCTTATTTTGTACTTGTTACATAAAAAATGTTTCTGAATTTTAAATATGTTTATTTTTTAACTTAAGGCAAGCAACGTAAGCACACTAACAGAGCGTTACAAGTGTTAGATAGGGCCTCCCCGGTGGCGTAGTGTTAGAGTTCGCCACCTTGTAATTAAGGGGTCCCGGGTTCGTTACCCGGTGGAGTCACATAGTGGTTCGGATCCCACTTTAAACTGTAGGTCCAGTCCCAATTAGCCTTACTATGTATGGACTTAAAACATCAATTCAGTCAATCAAAGCAAGTACTAGATAGGCCTACATTCATGACGTAGGCGCTGTGGAAAAATCTTGAAACACGAAGGGCGCCGTGAAACGAAAATGTTTGGGAACCCCTGCTCTAGACAGTGGAGATTAGCTTTGTTCCTTCGTTCGTGAGTGCTGTATATATGTTTTAAAACAATGCAAATATAGGTAAAAATTATTTCTCCGTTCTGCGAGGTATCGGAAGAAAGTTAACATCTGCTAGCAATGCCAACAATGCATTAGTGTACATGTTATTATCTCGGCTTCCACTCTCTCCGACATTCATTCTAAACCATGGCATTACTTATTTAATTTATTCCAGTGTTCGTGGCGGAGTGGTAACGAAATCAGAGATCCCATGTTCAAACCTCCACCAGCCATTGGTGACTCATTCTGTTTGTCTATGCTCCCATCACTTTTCCATCCGTCCATCATTCATCAATCCACATCGACTTGTCGTAAAAAATAATCTACGAGGTAGGAAAAAAGGTAAAATAGCCAAAATGGAAACCTATTGAATTTTAGCCGCCTCAGTGGCTGAGCACGTTAGCTCCCGAATTACGATTTTGTCCCCAAATGTTCTATGTCCTCTTCATGCACAAATAGGAGGCCAATCGGGACTGGACGTACAGTTTAAAGTTTGATCCGAACCACTATGTGCGTCCACTAGATATCGAACCAAGGATATATATGGAATTATATGGTGACGACATTACCACTACGCGATGTCCTCCCCTGGACAGGCAGGCGTGTCTTTTGTTACTGTCCATTCATTAATTTGTTGTATCACCGTTACATATCTTTGACGAAAATCAAAGTACATCCAGTGTTCGAATTAAAATGGGGGGGGGGGGGTAATTTAACTCCTGACCATGTAAAGAATTTACCCTCATAAGTATATTCTAGATCATATTTTGCCATTGCTCAGAATTTGACGCAATCATTTCTTTCAATTTCAAGTAAATGTTACATTAATATCAACATATATATTGTCAGTTTCTGAACTAAATTTTACATTAAAATTAATCCTGTTGTTGGTTTGCAAATTACAATATATATTTAATGAGAAAATATTTCCTGATTAATTTGCCTTCCTCTAAGAAAAATAATTCTGATATTAAATAAAAGTCCACTGAGACGAGATCAGTGATTACTGAAACCTTGTACACTAATTGGAAAATTTGTGTTATTTACTTTGAACCCAAGAAATTTATATAAATCAGTCCGTATGTTTTAGATACGGGATTCTTGAAACCCCTCCCCTAGAGAAATTTCTGCCCAACACAGTTGGCTTTCTATCAGGTACAATTCTCAAAATTAGAATAGGGAAGCTGTTAAATTTTTCCCTCACCATTTTTTCAATTTGAACACTGGATACAGACATACACATATTTCATTTTTTAAATTTAATCTACGAACATACCCCCCCCCCCACACACACACATATAATTGTTTTACAAAACTGATTGGTACTCACTTTGTAATTCGTCCACAGTTCCATGCATTTTAGATGGTATGACGTTTCTTTGTGTTCCTTGATTTTTTCACATGCTTTCTTTCAGTTGAGCATCCCTATTTTCCTGAAATTTGGTTCTGCATATCCTGAATCTGTGCCAAATTTACGGCATGGAAAACAAAAGCATGCGTCAAGTTCCACACTATATTCTAGCCACGGCGCAGATGCAAACCAGTGTTTTTGAAACGTAGTATTTGGATAGTTTTGCAAAAGTGGTTGCCTAGGATTATCTACCCCAATATCAGTAATTGTTTTCACATTAGTACATTCACTTGTTTTGTCTAACTTTGGAACGTCAGAACTTGGACCAACACCCTCTTCATTGCCGTCATCTTCCACATGTTTTGAGATAGTTTTAAAATATCCGGTTTTGATAAATTTATCCATTCAAGATGGAAATGCACAACAACGTTAGAACTCTTCCCACACAAGAACAAATACACAGTGACCGTAGGAACCCGATAGCAGACCTTCCTCGCAAGCAAGAACACAAAGCTAATCTGTGACTCTGAAGCTGAAGCATAGAGCAATTTTAAATCTCAGAACAATGTCAGTACTGGAGAACTCTCTCCATAGCCTATGTCGCTCGACCACCTACTGTTGACCGCTCGGCCACGGCGGAGTCTTTGATTCCATCTGTATTGGAAGGGTCATTTGCAACAAAAGGGTCGGATCTCTGGTTTCCAGGAACTTAGAGCAAGGGCAATAACCTCTAAGCAGGCAGATTTTATGACCTTGGTTATAATCTGGTAAGCAAGGAAAGGGTGGAATTTTGCTGTCCTACATTTGCTTCAGAAGATTTTCTTCGGAACAGTGTTTCCAACTCTGCTACAAATTTACCAGAAAATAATATGTAGTATTAATTTAGGATAATTTTTAATCGATCAAAATTTTGTTTGCGGGGGCCAGAGTTACAACTGCCGGGGCCAAAGCCCCCCTAGGCCCCCCCCTAACGACGTCCCTGACAAGTTACGTAGAAATTGAAGTTCTCGCGTGTTCATTATCTCATTTGCAAGGAACTAAGTCATAGAGCAAACCGATATTTCAAAGTCAAATATTGTATCTACCAAAAGTTGTACTAGTTGACCATGAGTCAGTGTTGACAGGAGACCTCACAGTTTACGTCATCAGCATACGTAAACATGTAGAAAGGTGAAGAGCAAACTATAATTGTACAAAATGCCTCTTTGAAAATGCCAGTTGCGACAGTAATTGTATGTAACTATACCGCGATATAGGGGGGGCCACGCTGACATAATTGGGGAGACTATAGATTCCGGAGTCAAATTCTAGGGTGGCTAACTGACACCAGCTGAAATGTGTATACTACATATTACAGGGGGAAGCATTTTCGGTTACCCAGTTTGAAAATACGAGTAATATACTCAGCCCTAGAGACAATGAAACTTCAAAAATTTTATATCATCCTTTTCACTACACTTGTCCATTTACATACATGCCATGTAGACTTTACTACTGCGCTTTGTGTGCATTTCCTACAGTTATTTGTTAAACACTATGTCTGCCAAATGACTACCTTGTTTAGCAATGCACTGCATAAAACGATTACGGACACTTTGCATGACACGGTCAAGGGCATCCGGGGTTATGCACTCAATTTCCTCCCTGATGCGTTACTTCCACACTTCCCATTCTGGTTGCAAACACCGTATCCTGCAAGTGTCCCCAAAGGAAGTAGTCTGAGGCAGTTAGGTCGGGGTATCTGGCGGGCCATTGAATGGGCCAGCGCTCCATAGCTACCGATAATGAAGGCCACAAAGCTGTTTCCGTCGTCGTCCGTCCACGCAGCGTGGCCAACTCTCCATTTTTATTTAAGATTATGGAACAATGCAAAGGTTATAAAAATTATCAACAATAGATTCTTCAAACTGAGGTTTGTTTCAGAGATGAAGTAGGATACTTCAGAGCTTAAGATATAGAGACAATAAATGAGGCAGTTAGAACGAAATTAGAATAAATTTGGTTTCCTTATGGCATTTGCAATCAAGAGGTGTGACTCCATGTGGTAATTCTGCTAATTCCCAATCATCATGTTCTTTTAGTGATTCTATCTCTTCTTGCATGACTTCAATCGAATGTCCAGCATCATTACCATTCATTGTGTCTTCAAACGCTGTGGGGTCTTCAATGTACTCATCTTGGACTGAATATGACCGTTCATTAATTGTCTGATTACAACGATGTTCCTTCCGAGTCGGATTCTTCCTTAGTGTCATATGATGTTTCCTGGTTAGTATTTCTTCAGGAGATTTTTCACCCATTTCCTCCTCTTCTTCTTGGGACATGTTTTCTAAGTTATATTCTGATTCTGCTTGGCCATCTTCGTTGAAGAATATTACTTCTTCCTTTAAATTCCCTTTGTTTTGGGAGTTGTCATGCTCTTCGACTTTGTTATCATCTTCTTTGAACATACAACCTCCTGACTCTTTGCATCTAGATTCGGTATCCTCGCCCGTGAATTGAATACACCCTGTTCAGGTCTTGCACTTAATTTTGAAGTGCGCCTTTGTTTAGGTGTGTGCACGAAAACTTCACATCCAATGGCTTTAAGGTGTTTCACACATGTATCGATGTAGAGTCGATATTTTTAAAACATCGAAGCGTCGATATCGGAAAAATATCAACATATCGAATATCGAAATATCGCACAGTCCTACTTCTGAGATGTTTGTTTCAAGCGTCAACTTCACGTTACAATTACTTGAGTACTACTTGACGTATTACAATGTAACAAATGTCACTCTTAATGAATTTTTCCCTACCTTGAATTGCACTAAAATAATATGGTGTTTCCATTTGTAAAAAACGTAAGTTTGTGTTGAAAATCGTACTTCCTTACGTACTTGAACGTATTGTGTCCACTAATTTCATGAGGCCCCTCATACCTTTATATCTGTGAAAGTAGTTTTTCAATATTTATTGTTGTTCATGAAATATTCTCGGTGGTAATTTTAGGTGACTCACCCTGTATGTGTGTGTGTGTGTATATATATATATATACACACACACACACACACACGCACACACACACACACACACACACACACACACACACACACACACACACACAAACAAACACAGTAGTCAGTAAGAGCTACGAAAGTGTGTAAAATGGACATCGAACAGAAGCTTCCAGCAGTGGTTGCCTTGTATAAGGCAAAGAAGATGCCCGCTGAGATTTTCAAGGACCTAAAAGATCTGAGCATTAGCAGATTACTTGTTTATCGCACGATCAAAAGGTTTGCCGAGACCAATGGAATTGCTGGCCATGTTAGAAGTGGTCGTCCGCGGTCAGTTCGAACACCAGCTCTCGTCAAAGCCGTCAGGGAGCGAATTCGACGGAATCCCTGTCGCAAGAAGTCTCTCCTTGCAAAGCAGATGAATGTGTCGACAAGAACAATGTGCCGCATCATTAACGAAGACCTTAGACTCAAAGGTTATCGACGAACAACTGGGCGCTGAAAGCAAAGGCACTCTTGCGCACGCATGGTCGAAACTGCCACAGAAGAATTCTTTTTACGGACGAGAAAATTTTTGACGTAGAGGAATCCTATAACCGCCAGAATGATCGTGTGTATGCTCGGAGTGCTCAAGAAGCTATGCAGAAGATGAAATGTGTGCAGCGTTCCCATCATCCTGTATCCATCATGGTGTGGTGACGCGTTAGCTTTGAAGGCGTCACACAGCTGCACTTTCGCTTGAAAGGGGTTGAAACCACTGCAAAAGTGTATCAAGATACCATCTTAGAGCCTGTGGTGAAGTCCCTCAACGAAACCTTGTTCCATGGAGAGAATTGGACGTTTCAACAAGACTCGGCCCCGTCACACAAAGCGGAGACCATCCAGCGGTGGCTCAGGAACAATGTGGCCACTTCATAGAAACTGACGATTGGCCCTCGAGTAGTCCTGATTTGAACCCACTGGACTACTACTGTGTTGGAAGGCAAGGTCTGTCAAAGCGTCACCCTAATTTGGAAAGTCTGAAACGGGCCTTGACGAAAGCAGCCGCTGAAATTCCGATGGAGGTGATCCGTGCCGCAATAGATGCATGGCCAGACAGACTTCGGCCTTGTGTGCAGGCAAAAGGTGGCCATTTCGAGTGAATCTTGTATTACTGTACATCTGAGAGGCACAATAAAGCTCCTTGACCTTTCAGTTGTCAACCTACGTGTACTGTGTTTTATTTGTACTCTCTGGCATGTGTATTAGTATATATATATAATATATATGGCCATGATTATACTGCATTCTGCGAGATTGGTAGATATTGGCTGAGGATTATCGCTGAATAAGCAGAAGTTGCGGGGAAGAACTAAAAATATATTTTAAGTGCAGTAGGAGTTTGACACGATTATGAAATTGCAGTTTGAACTATGTTCTTGAAACGTTCTGCTCGAGATACAAAATTTTCCTGAACTTTTGTCTCCTCTGTGACATTCAACTTCCACCACCACATAGCATACACATGGAAGATAATGAACAATATATTTTTCTTTCACCCGTTCTTTTAAACATAGCTGCAGATAAATTAGAAATAAAAATAATATGATCGTATGAGGAAAACTTGAACGTGTTTTCGTAAGCTTTTTCTTCTCCCAAATCCCAGAGGCACGTCTTCCTGGGAACCAAGTACAATTCCTCAAGGTCCTACACTCTCAATGGCACCGTTGGCATCGGCGGCATGTACATGTGCATATACACCATGCAGTCCCTCGGTGGGTACCAGCTGGTTGGAAGAACGATCCCGTGGTGTAATGGTAAGAGTTCTTGACTGGGCTGCTAGTGGTTCCAGGTTTTACTATCCTTACGGGGTGTTCTTTTTTTTTAATTCTCCTTTTATTAAACAAGAGCATTGTAACATTATTTGTAATAGCAGTGCAAAGTGGCTACATTGTTTTGCATCTGGAATTTACTAAAAAAAAAAAAAAATGAATTGACACACGTTTAAAGGGATATATTCACGTATAAATTGTGAATTATGATACTCTAACGATAATTGTGTACTGCTTCAAAGACGTTAAATATTAATGAAATAACTATTTACGTTTGTGGTAATTCAGGACATACTAATTTTACCTCTTTCTCCACTCCAGTTCAATGCAAGGATACCTCCACAAATATCGAATTAAAAAGTTCTCATCATGTGTAATTCTCCAAAGTTTTTAAATGTTTGCGCCTATTCGAACTACCTTCATTTTCTTTGTTACAAACAAGTATTCTTTGCACATTACATGTAGGAGGAGAGTTGCACATACATTTCAAATTGGTCAGCTCCTTCTACCTGCTTTCAGGAGTGAAAGCTTGTATCGTAGTGGTTACCGTTAAGGACTGTCAACCTGATGGTCGTAGGTTCAAACCCCCCCGGTGGCACAAAATTTTCGTAAGTTTTAGACATATCCCATTGTGTTCATTGTCGCACTGTGAAGCTGAATGATTCTGTTTTGGAATTAACGATGGGGGATGAGAAATGTTAAATAACAAAACCTCCATTTCAACGAACTGAGAAGTGGAGAAAAATGGGTTAATTCTTATATGAAAATTACATTCATGTTTTTAGTGGCATAATCGCAGTTAAAATCAAATATCGTGGAAGATTTTTTCTTGCTCTGAACTCAGCCAAAAGGTATTTCCCACCCAGCTAATACATTCTCCAATACATTTTAAAATGTTATTGAATGTTTCATGTCGATAATTTGATCAATCCATCAATTCTTGACGCCGAGACGGTATTTTTTGGAAATAGCTTCTCTCTCCTTTCGTCTCCAATCTCTTTTCTTCTTCTCCTCTCCTCCTTCTTCTCTCCCCTTTTCCTCTGCTTATATGTCATATCGCCTTCCTTCCTGTTCTCGCCTCTTGTCACCATCCCACTCTTCTCCACTCCTCTTATCTCCTCTCCTGTCTTAGATTTCCGACTCCACTGCACTCTCATTTCGTTATTTTCTTTTTCTCTCTTTTACTCTACTCCCCACTCCCCTCTTCTAGTCTACTCCTATCCTCTCAAACCTGCTCTTCTCCTCTCATCTCTTTCCCTTCTCTCTTCTCCTCTTTGCTTCATTTCTCTCATCTCTCCTCCCATATTTTCCCTTTCTCCTCATTACTTCTCCTATCCACGTCTGTCATATCTTTTCTTCCCTCCATTCCTTTTCCTCTTCCCCTTTCGGTTTCTCTTTTCTCCTCTCGTCTTTTGTCGCTTTTCGTTTCCTCTCTTCTTTTTTTCCGATGAAATACTAGAAATTGATTTTCTTTCTTTCAGAAAGTATTTCTTTATTTGCGACAAATGTAATACTGATATGTTTTTTATAGTTTTATACAATAATACTTGGTTTTGTTTCTTTCGCGTATTTCACGAAAATGTATTGTGCATGTGGCAACCCTGAAATTGAGCCTAAGTCTACACGCAACCCACCAACGCTTTGTGTAATTTGGGTTGCCTAGTTTTAAATGTCGTTGTCCTAGAACTATTGAGAGACACTGTACAAGTGTCAGATATGAAAATTTATTAAAATCATTAAAGTTGCATTTCTTTATGGATACAGATTTTTTCTGTTTGGCAGATTGTTACGTATGGTCAGGACCCTGCCAGAATTTTATTTCCGGGGGGCTCATCCCTTATCAGCAACTGCCATATAAAGGCAAAAAATTGGAGGGTAGAAGCCCTGAACATGAATTTCTCAGTGTATTTCAACTTATTATAGAAAATTTTTAATCCTGCTAAGGAAGTAAAATTAATTACAACTGTACACTATTTCCAACGAATAATTTGTAGGATTTCGGGGGGGGGGGGTTCAACCCCCGAGCCCCCTGGCTACGTGCCTGCGCATGGTAATGGATGATATTCAGCGCCACAATTCATTGCGCCATATTTCGGAAAAAAACAAATCGGATTATGTGTTGAAAAATACCGGTTAAGCATTGTGCGTATGATTTCAGTGATACAATGTATGTACGTGATCATACGCATGAGTATGTACTTTTTACCTTTTCTGAAGCCCTACCGAAACCGTGAAAAGTGTGTGAAATGGTGAAATGCACAATTTCTTGGTGTAAAAAGTCTTCTCATAATGCTTTCCTTAACACACGTTAATTTTTCTGCTCGATTTCTTCCCAGAGTACACTGCGTGATGACGTCATGTTCAATATTATAGCAAATCCTTTGGAAATAAGTTCTTCCTGCATTTTGTTGCAATGGTTGTTACAGAAAAAACAACAACGTGCATTCCATCATATTTCCCATACTTGGCATGTTTTTCTGGGTTAGAACTGCATGTGAATCAACAAAAAGTTCCTGACACTCCTTGCATTCGTTCAGCTGTGGTCTGGATGTACAAAAAAAGGCAAGGTGTGCATACATAACTCTCTGGCGTGTTTGCCATGGCCTGCAGTCGGAAAACAGGACAAGAAATAAGATAATTTTTTCCACGTTTTGCAAGCATCCGGAAGTATTACAAGCTACACTCGTTCGTACAAGTGTTTGCCAAATTGTAAAAATTTGCATATATGGAACAAGGATTCTGGAGCATTCTTGCATGTCAATGTCAAAGAAAAAAAGTGATGTGGTTTGATATACGGATTTTGGTAAGGTACTCATAAAGTAACACGTTAGTTGATTCGTTTGATTGATTGATTTTATTGATCTTACTTCACTTTTCTGCCACTTTTGACTAATCGCAAGGAGAAGAAGCTGAATGGTGATAAAATGAGATGGGTGAAGGGACACACAAACATAAATAGAAACGAAACTACACAAGACCAACAGCAGGATTATAGCAACTGGCTGTGAGTCTAGACGCCAGAGCCTCGCTAGTCTACAACATTCAGGCGAGGGCGTACTACGTGGAAGGGAAGTTAGGGATCTTAGCGTGTGGGATTTTGTTACTTTGATTCCATAAGTAACACGTTGTCACTTGTTTATCGTAATTCAAAAAGTTGATCCAATAGTGGCAACTGTGAACCTGTGCAGATAATGATACTTCCGCTTTTTCGATTTTAAAGTGACAGATAGTCGTCCCAGGAGGTCCCACATCACAGTGGTGTCAAAATGATGTTAATTACAACCACTTTTGTGTGTTATTTTCACACTAGCGAGGCTAAACGTTGACCAAAGTGTAGTGTGGATATCGTGGGAGCACCGTATGTGTCGTTTTAACATCAGTGCAGGACCGTAGCCAGGATTTTATTTCGGGGGGGGGGGAATCATCCCTTATCAACACAGACGTCTCCAGAAATATTTGTAGAGGGGCAGGACACTTATAAAACTTGATTAGTAGAAATAATAATGACAATAATAATTATTACTACGGTTATAATTATCATTTTATAACAACTATTATTATCAATAAACCAATTTAAATTTATAGTTATTATTTTTCTTACATTTTGTACAGTGCTGAAATTCATATTGTAATTTGTTATTAAATTTTACACATTCCGTTCAAAAAAGGCTTTAAAAGTTAGAGCCAAAATTTTACTCAAAGTTTATATTGTGTGACCTCTTACACAGAAAACTATAAATTTTGGAAGTTGTGGATCCATTTATTCTTTGGATTAAATGATAGAATAAAAATATAACTTGGTTCCTCTATTATACACTAAACTTTCCTTGCTCTAATGTTTACTCCTGCTGAGGAAGTAAAATTAATCACCACTATGTACTATTTAAATTAGATATTTGAAGGATTTCAGATGGCTTTAGCGCCCTTAGCCCTCCCCCTGGTTACGTGCCTGCATCACTGTGATTAGAATGCTAATTGAGACTTACGATATCTCTCCAGACGCTACTTACCTCTTTCTGTAGTTACCTTCTGGAAAAACACAAAGGTTGTTGCATGAACAAGCTAGAAGTTGAAAATACTTTAAATGATACGTTTTTGAACAATGAATGTCCTTGAAAGAGTACAGACATATTATGAAATAAGATGTTATGAGGTAAAACATGTACATCGCTCTGATATTCTCAGACAGACTTGTCTCATGCAGGAATAATGATAATCATTAGCATAGCTGTTTAATTCTGTAGTGATATAAATGTTCTACTGACTGATGTTATCTTGATTACAGCTGACCGCTCAGGAGAAGCTCGCGCTCTCTCTCTCTCTCTCTCTCTCTCTCTCTCTCTCTCATCCTCTTTTGCTCTCTCTCTCTCTCTCCGCAAAAAAAAAAAAAGATCCTGACGGAAGTGAAGTGACGTAGCGGCAGGCGACTCCACTATTAGGGTCGGGGTGTGCACCCTGAGTGAAAAACACATGTGGGCTCGTTGTAAATTTTTAACCGGTGCAGCGACGCAAGTCGTTTAGGGTTACCAGAAGTTCTCTTTTACCCGTACAAATCCTGTTTTTCGGGTACTAAAAATGCTCCGGGTGGGTTTTTAGGAAAATTTGGAAATATCCGATTATTTGGGGTGGAGACAACTGCTTAACTTCAAGATTAGTAACAAAATGTTATTTGTAAATAATTGTTAATTATGTTTCCGTTTTCAATTTCAAGGTAAAGAAATACAACACTCTTAGTTGCAAGCGCAAAGAAAATAAACTTTTCTTGCAACAAATAAAAATTGCTGGACCTTACCGTCTCTTCTGTTGTCAGAGCCGTGCCGCGTGAGGTTTTGATTTGAAAGTATTTGTGACATCTACCTCGGCTCTTGGTGAGCAACAAGTTTCTGACAATAGGTAAGAATATGCAAATAGCAGCGGCTTACTTTGATTTGAGTTTCATGACAGAATTCAGAAATAAACAGTATTTTTTTAACTGCCGTACTCTTAGTTGTTACATGGCAGGGGAGAAGTGAAGTTCTGTCGATCCGCGATCTGAACCATGCCAAAATGCAAATGTGTTTTCAGTGACGACTTAGAAAAACTGGCCTGGAAGAAAAAAACTCCTACGCAGAATGTCAATTTATGTTATTATTTTAAAGTAAGAGACCAAGGTTCACAACCGTATAGCATAGTGCATAGTGAATAAATATTAGAATATTCAGACATTTGCCTACAACGAGGCCTATTACTAGTTATACGGAAACGGTGTAAAATTATTTTACATGGGTGTGTGATCTATGTATAAGCCCACCAAAACACCAGTAAGCACAAAACGTGTGTCTTCGTCTAAAGTTAACAACATTTTGCAATCTAAAAATGCCTTGTTTTTTAAAGTTTGTCATCTGGTAACCTTAAATTCGTTGCCGTATATTCTTTTTAAAATTCTTTGAAATACAGTCTAAATAATGCACAAGATAAGCAATACGAAAGTATTCTGGCCACTGAAAGAAAAGCAGCAAACTGTTGCTGCGGACACACACTCTGCGTGATTGACGCAAATCAACTCCCACGCACTTCGAAAAGTCGTAGCGGAAGGCTTTCTGCTACCCCTAAAATCTGCAAATGAACCGGTCTATCCTTTCACACCCGCTCCCCGTCTCCCCTCGTTTGGGGATCTTCTCGTGAGCGGTGAGCTGTACTTTTTGACGCTAGGTAGCGGATGTGCATCCCAGTGTCAAGCTGGTGCAAGGAAGTCGTGTTCATCTTATGTAACCTCTCTTTATAATTTAAATTAAAGTTTTATTGTGGCTTAAATCTCCTTAATTAAATTTCGCATATGTATTTATTAAAGAGGTAAAATATTCCGCTAATTTCTGGTGGGTTGGTGCTTGTGGCGTTAGTTTGGTGGTTCGCAGTGCCTGGATTTGTTTAGTTTAATATAATTTAGATTACAGGATTTATGTTGCCCGGCCAAATTCTTACCAGCTGCCGCGGTTAGACGTGGGGGCATAAATGGAGACGAGTTGGCTTAATTGTAGTAATAATTATTTTTTTTGGTTGTTTATATTTTATTAGTTAGGTTAGGTTAGGAGTTTAGAAGATACAACAAATGACTGCAGCTTTCATTGTTAATTTGATTGGTTAAAACGTTCAACGTGACCGTACATCACACTGTCCGCCACTCCAGAACGTAACGCACACGGTGCAGACACCAAGTACATTACCCAAAGTAGATGACTCGATGTTGCACTTAGCAATCAATTACATAGGTATAGACACGTGAGTGCAACGAGACGCAGCTGATGACTGTATGAAAATGGAAAACTTATATTGTCTCAAGAAAATCCAAACAATTGCTCTACAAATTTCAGTTGATCTAGTACATTAAGACAAAAAAAGTGTTATAAAGTAACGAACAGAAAAAGTCCAATGTCATGAACCCTTAAAGTGTTGCGTTCCCAACCTTAAGCTATTTTTCTCCTCTTAGAACCACCAATCCTTAATTTGGTCGAATGGCATCTTCATCTTGAGGCATCTGGTGACCTCTCATTTATTAAAAGAATAAGAAGAAAACACGCGATGAAGAACAGCTTAATGACTAACTAGCATTCGCCTCATTTCGAAAGACCCACATCTGCCTTGTACTAATCAAACGCAGCATCTTTATTGGCTTCTTGCCCTTCGCCTTGTAGAAAAGAATAGATCCTTCTGCAGCAAATGGGCGGAAGTTGCAAAAGAAAAGGATTATCGACAAGAACACACAATTATTAGGAAAGTAAGCTTTTGTAGAAACCTCAGGAAGACTGACAAGATAATTGAGGTTGGGGAAATTAGATAAGGTAGCATGCATGCAATTCGTGCATCCCTTTCTTGTTAGTATGATGTTCTGGCCAACATTTTACCTATTAACAATTAAGCTTACATTAACTGTTATGATGAAACGTCATTCTGGAGTGAATTGAGTTGTATAAAATGTTGCAATATGCTACGTGGCAAGGAAATAACTTTTTCCTTCGGTTGCTACAGGCTAGATATTGATATCACTGCCCAATGGCAACCAGAAGATGAATGGGACTACACAAGCTGCCAATAGGACTGGTAACACTGTCCAAGTAAGCTGAAAATTCACGATGGTAACAAGAGATGGTTAGGTCGCGATATTGTCGTGTTTTTATGCTTCATCGATGACATTAACAAATACACGTATAATCAAACTCGGAGTTGTCTTTCAGTTGTGCACGGTTTCTTTTCGACATTCTACCAAGAACTGAGAGAGAGAGAGAGAGAGAGAGAGAGAGAGAGAGAGAGAGAGAGAGGAGGGGAGGTGAAAAACAGTGTAGAGAAATGAAGACGTATAGAATAGAGGACGGGAGACGGATAATAGGGTAGGGAAAGAGAGATGATAGGTGATAGAAAGGGAGACTGATAGGGTAATGAAAGGGAGACGGATAGGTGATAGAAAGGGAGACTGATAGGGTAGGGAAAGGGAGACTGATAGGGTAGGGAAAGGGAGACGGATAGGTGATAGAATGGTAGACTGATAGGGTAGGGAAAGGGAGACGGATAGGTTAGGGAAAGGGAGACGGATAGGTGATAGAAAGGGAGACTGATAGGGTAGGGGAAGAGACGGATAGGTGATAGAATGGGAGACGGATAGGGTAGGAAAAGGGAGACGGATAGGTGATAGAAAGGAAGACTAATAGGGTAGGGGAAGAGACGGATAGGTGATAGAATGGGAGACGGATAGGGTAGGGAGACGGATAGGTGATAGAAAGGGAGACTGATAGGGTAGGGAAAGAGACGGATAAAGCATGGAAAGGAAGACGGATAGGGTAAGGAAATGGAGCTGGGTATGATAGAGATAGGGTGACGTGTGGGATAGATTGATTGATGTGGGGTTTTAAGTCCATTTTGTGCACAGTAAAGCTAATCGGGATTGGACCTACAGTTTAAAGTGGGATCCGAACTATTATGTGCCTCCACCGGGTATCGAACCCGGGACCCCTTGATTACAAGGCAACGACGCTACCACTGCGCCATAGGGGAGGCCACGTGTGGGATAGAGATAGGAAGAGTGATAGAGGAGGAGAAAAGGGAGACGGATAGGTTACAGGGAGGGAGATTGATAGGGTAGAGAAACGGAGACTGGTAGGGTAGAGAAAGGGAGTCGGAGGACTACAGAAAAGGGAGAGAGGGAGAGGTATAGGGGAGAGAAACGGAATACAGTATGCCGTTTCTCCTATTCTTGGAATTTTAACCACTTATATTACTGGAAGTACAATGACTACTTCTATTTAGGTAACGCATGGTGAAAATGGGAATGTAGTGTCATTGTGCCAATATTTAAAAAAGGAGATAATAGAGACTGCAAAAACCATCGTGGGATATCGCTATTGAGTGTGCCGGGGAAAGTATATGCGAGGATACTAGAAGATAGAATAAGGAAAGTGGTAGAGCCACAGCTAGACGAGGCACAGTGCGGATTCCGACCAGGAAGAAGCACACAAGACCTCATATTTACCATCAGACAGATCAGTGAAAAACTGATGAGATATGGAAAAGAGGCACATATGGCTTTCATAGATCTAGAGAAAGCCTTCGACACCATTCCGTGGGATGAAATATGGAAAATACTAAATCAAAGAAATGTTAGCAATCAATTAATTACAGCAACGCAGAGTCTGTATAAAGAAATGTAAAAACTATGTCCGCACCTGCAATGCAGAGTCTCAAGAATTTGAGACTATAGTAGGACTTCAACAAGGATGTATCCTTAGCCCACTCCTCTTTATCACCTTAATGGATGATGTTATTAAATCATGCAATGGGAAGGTACAGAAATTCAAGCTGGGGTATAGGTTTTTAAAACCAATATATATAAACCATTGTGCCTTCGCCGATGACATACTAATATTGGGAGATTCCGAAAGTAATTTACAAAAGAACGTGAGAATCTGGGAAAAAGAGTTAAAAAAGAGGGGTATGAAGATAAATGATAAAAAGACTCAGACCATGATGATGGCACGACAGCCACATATACATCAGATTGCTTTGAATAATGGAACGACATTAGAACAGACTACAGATTTTAAATACCTCGGGGTTATAGTGCAGCAAGATGGTAGAATAGATGGTGAAATTATAGCTCGATCCCAAGCCTCAGGGAGACTCTTTAATGCGCTAAAGAGAAATTTCCTAAATAATCCATTAGTGACCAAAAATACGAAAATCCGTGTGTATAAAGTGATATATTTACCTACATTACTTTATGGTAGTGAAACCTGGACATTGACAAATAAACATAGGAGTAAAATACAGGCTTCAGAAATGAGATTTCTCCGCAAAATAGAAGGGAAAACAAGAAGAGACAAAATTAGGAATCAGACCATTAGAGCTAGCCTGGGCGTATTACCAGTGCTTGAGAGAATCGAACAGAACCAGTTACGATGGTTTGGGCACATACAAAGAATGGAAGACTCCAGAATAGCTAAACAAGCCTTGAATGCAAAGATGCAAGGAGCAAGACCACGCGGGAAACCCAGAAGAACATGGGAAGAAGATGTGAAGGCAGCTGTACAGGCTAGAGGAGGAGAGTGGACGAGAGCAAAGGAGCTGGCCCGAGACAGAATCCGATGGAAGACCCTCTGGGAAACCTCAACACCGCAAGGTAGAAGAGGATCGACTAAGTGAAGTGATGGTGAAAATTTTGAACGAAACTAGTAAACAGCAAGTTATAGTTTATTCGATTCTAGTAAGTTCGGTCAGGTTTCTTTCAGCACACCCTGTACCCTAACTGGTAAAGGTAACGACAGCGTGACTTGCAAAGAGCACCAAAAATAAATCCAGAATAAGAACAGATGCGTAGCTGAATGAGCGCTGATCACTGCACTAACCTAAATACCGATCTATATTAAAGCAGAATTTATCTGCAGGACTCTGAATGAAATTGTCGCCGCGGTTAGAAGACGACATAAGGAGAAGAACGATGAACCCGTTTCCGTAAGGAGGTTAGGAGACGCCGATTGTAGTTCAAGGGCGCCCAGTGACGTATCAGTCAGTCAGCATCCACGGCTGCGCTGGTGAAGACAGCCGCCGAGCACTTTGGCGCTAAGTGTCAGAGCAAAAAGATTAGCTGCAGTGGCGCCAACCTCACATTTAAATTACCAATTTTAGAAATATTTTATGAGAATTTTTCGTCGCTTTTCTTCCATCGTTGGCGACGATAAGGATGAAGATACATAATAATTACATGAAAGTGATGATGATGCATTCACAAAGGAATTGATAGCACTCAGTGGCGACTATTAAGGGGCGTGGGAGGCAGTTGCCCCTTTTTGCTCCGCACACTATGGCATCTTAATGCTAAGCCTTCGCTACCAAGAAAAAGTCTTGTCTCCCCCCCCCTCCGTTTTGACACCCAATCAGAGGCGCCAACTTAAGATAAATTTCGGGGGGGGGGGCAAGATCGGCATAAACAGTACTTTATATATGTAAATATACATACAATGTGTCCTTCTACGTGAATTTTGGGGGACAGACTGTGCCTTGCCCCCCTTCCCCCTAAGTTGGCGCCTATGCACCCAATCGCCGCTACTAATTGTGAATGGAGCAAAGTGTGTACCTTGCAGGAGATAATATTAAAATGGTATATAATGAACCTACCTATGTAGTTCGTAACATTTGTATTGTAAAAAGTTACTTCTTTCGGGAAGAGAGAATGATGAATTGATTTGGTTTATTATACTTCACTTTTCTTTCCACTTTTGGCTAATTTAGAAGATGAGGACGAGTGTTGATGCCCAGGCCGGGATTCTCACCCGGGATGCGCGCCACTTAGGCCGGCATCACAGTTGTTGCAATCTCGCTGGAACTGTAGATTCACTCTTGATCAGCTTCTGTCCCTAGTCTGTTTAAATTTGGACAGAACGTTTGACATGGTTACAGAACTATTCTTCGTTCGAGTAGTTGACAACCCTGAAAGTATGACTATAGGAGGAGGGGTGTGTGTGTGTGCTTGCTCTACATCACAGCTGCGAACACGCTCGATGCGATAGATCACATGCGCGATATTTTAAACATCGTCTGACGGGGTGGTGTCAAAACTGAGCTACTGCGTAGGACAGCACTCTAGGAGCATTCACACGCCTGTATACGCAATCACATTAGGGAGTTTCATTTTTACCCGTTTTTAACAGTTGCGTGGAAATGTAATACAGAATGTTACCACAGTCGAGCAACCTTTACTTTGATCGCTTCATGAAACTGTAAGAAATATTTTCACCGATTCTCTCTGCATTATAGTATATACACACTTCTATTTCGATTTATCGTCACCTTTCTGCCAGTTTTGGCTACTCCCGATGATGAGAATGAAAGATGATTAGGTGAAAGTGATGAAGGGTACACCGTATCGCGCTACGACGCTAGGGGTCCCGGGTTCGAATCCTAGCCTGGGCATGGATGTTTCCGAGTGTCCACTCATCAATTTCATCATATCTTCCCTCATTCCCATCTTCACAAATTAGCCAAAAGTGGCACAAAAAGCGAAGAAAAATAAAGCAAATCAAATCAAATAAAAAATCAAATCAAAGGTACACACATGCCTGTGCCAGGACTCGAACCAGTAACATTCGGTGGCGAGATCACGAGTTAATTATTCAAGGGTCTTAGCCTCTGAGGCCAGCCTTCTTGTTTTTGTAAATCTTTCCCCAACTCCAAATTTATTTGAAGTCTCTGCTACGGAATCAGAATTTTTTTCCCCATGCCAATTTCTGGTGGGAAAGAGATATGAATTATTGCACGGTTGGAATTCTCAGTTATGTGAAATGGCACTTCGAACCGAATATTTAATTGATCTGGCAACACTTGTTTGACATCCCCACGCTGTATTCCAGCTGTACTGATATCGAGTGAGCAAGGTGCATGTGTGATAAACTCTGGAAGCATTTTTGAAGGTTAACGAGGCTCTGGTGCCTGGACCAACAGTCTGTACAATACTCTGTGGGAGTTTGTGTTGTGTCGTCCACATGACATCATCCATCGTCGCGATTCGCCAAAGCGACTGAAAGCAACGCAAATTAAACGAAATCAACAACAAATTTGAAATAACTGCAACGAATATGCTTCCTGCAATCCCTCAGTTTATCTCGAAGTGTCTTCGATAACTCTGGTATAAGCCACTCATCGACATTATCGATACGAAGATGAACTCTTTAAGATGATAATGCTGGTCCTAGTTGAAGTAACTAAGATTGGATGTTGAAACAGGGTTCAGCTACTTGAATGCCTCTTTGATCTCTCTTGGTGAGTCTCCAGTGAGTAAGAAGAAACTGAAGAGTTCGAAAAGGTATCGCAGAGAAAAGATAAAGAAAATCTTATCTATATACACTGTAGCAATTCAGAGTCAGAAATCATTGAGCAATTGGAGAGATTTAAAACTGCAAATAAAAGTGAAGGGTTCATGATTTTGTCTATTTTGCCCAAAAGTTGGTCATGTGGAAAAATTGAAAAGGAGTTTGAAGTTAGCAATTACATAGCAAGGAAAGCAAAAAAACTCGTCGAAGAGAAGGGAATTTTGTCCTCACCTGACCCCAGACCTGGAAAAACTTTACCAGAAGAAACAGCCTCATTAGTTAAATATTTTTACTGCAGTGATGAAGTTTGTAGGCAAATGTCTGGCAAGAAAGACTGTTTCTGTGAGGGACACATATGGTAAACGTATCCACATTAAAAAAGATTGATCCTGGGAAATCTGAGAGAAATATTCAGACTTTTTAAATCTAAATACCCGCTACTTAAAATTGGGTTTTCAAAATTTGTAGAATTAAGACCAAAGAGATGCATAATAGCAGGAGCCAGTGGTACCCACACTGCATGTGTTTGTACCACTCATCAAAATGTTAAACTAATGATAGCTGGAGTGATGATGTTGGTATGTATGATTCTGTATTTATAATGTGGTTAGGTATGTAAAATATGTTAACTTTAATCATCGCATGGTCTTTAAAGGAATTCACTTTTCATATGATACCAAACAGATACCACCTTGAAATTTTGACTGAAGCTTCAGTAGATGTGTACCAATAAGTGCAAAATTTTTGAAAATTTCGTTTTTTGGAAATTTTAAAATAAAATTTTGAAAAACTTTCAAAATTTGTTTTTCGCAAAAAACCAAGCATGTTGTATATCAAATTAAAGCCCTCTTCCTAAGCTTTAAAATGATACCATGTCGAGCCCTGTAGTTGAAACAGGTCTGTTGCAAATTGTATTTAAAGTTTCAGCAGTGAGCGGTTTTTGGGCAATTTTGTCAATTTTCAAAATTCAATAACTCAAAAACCGGAAACAAGAAAAATAAAAAAAGGTAAAAAATTGTATTATTAAGATGTTAAGAAACGTGTATACCAAAAATTAGTCAAATCCATGACATCAAATTCCAAAATTTACTTTTCCTTGGTTGATTTGACATGGAATTAGCCATTATGAATGACATGGAATTAGCCCGTGGCTCTACAGCTCTGGAAGGGCCTTAGCCTATCTCCGGACTGCCCGTCTCCCTCCCACAATCCTACCTAGAGGTGTGGAGATCTTCAACCGGTAATGGGGTGACGTGGGGGTCAGCGTTTCGAACCCTCAGCCATTATAGGAGATTTCCAGACCGGGTTACGCTACTCACTCGTAGATCCCCAATTTTCTCACGATGGTGGGTTGCCACCGGACCTATACATAGGCCGAAACCCCAGAAACTGAACCCATGCCACGAAGGAGGACACATATTATGAATACATCTATAAATTACATTAACGTATTAATTTAAACATATGTATTATTATTATTATTATTATTATCATCATCTTATTGTTATTATTCTATTATTTGCGAAGCACTTGATTCGGACTCGCCCCCCGAAATATATTTCTAGATATGTGCCTCACTCCAGCTGTTTTATTTGTTTTGACTCTATTCTCATAACCCGAGTTGGCAACTCTGGATTAGGAAGAAAAGGCACTCGTACGTTGCGTGAGTGCGTTCGGTAGGCTCTCTCCTCCACGCATAGGCTGCGGTTTACTTTATGATCCGCAAATCGAAGCCGTTCATTGTCCGGCAGGCGAGAACAGAGAGTGATAGATTGGTCCTGTCCTTCTTTTCGTCCATTCGGCCATATCGTGTGAAACAAGAGGTCGGGAAATGTGGAACAGACGTTAACAACAACTTTGCTAAGGTACCGTTACGCATTCGTCATAAATAAGTTATCATCACAGACGTAATCATCTCTTGGTCCACACCTGGAAGTTTTAGAGAATGCTAACAAGTTAGCCCTTAGGGAATGAGATCCCGAGTACATTGAATAATCCAGGGATTTCGGGATTAGGGATTCTAATCCAGGGATTCAGAGCTCTGATACAGACAAATCCAGTGTGGGTCTATAAGCCGCAAAACCTCGGTGTGTGTGTGTGGGGGGGGGGGGGGAGGTTGTGCTAGGATGAGCAAGCATTTAGGGGGCTCTTGTTGTTCCCTTTCATACTGTATATTATATATATGTAAAACAAGAAACGTAATTTGTCCAACACAGCAGAACAGAGAAGAAAGACCACCGAAATTTTGTACAGTGAAAGGAATTTTGGTTCATTTTAAGTTGCTTAAGATGCAGTACTTAACGCACGACCATGAAATTAGGCGGGTGGCAGAAGTTCGCGCTGTTGCCACGTCGGAGCACAACTCGTGTGTTCGGAGGTTTATGAGAATGAAAGATCTCGTTGTAGAGTTGGTTTTTGTAATCCCTGTAATACACACTGACAGTATTTGCTCGAAAGGTCAGGGATGACACAAAAGTGTCCCTGAGAGAGGTCGGTCTGACGCTCGAACTAGGCAACGCACCCGGTTGACGTTGCAATAAGGTGCGCTGGACCGAGCGACTTCTGTCCCGCTTTCGCTTTGGTTTTCCCATATGTGGCACCAGCGCAATTCGTCCCAGCCAGCTATTTTCATAACCGTGCGTTTACCGTAAAAATTAATTTCTTTCTAACCGGAAGTTTTCTTCCTAGCCCCGTGGTGTGTGGAACTAGGAGTTGAGATTCAATTCTACGGGTCTTACTAAAAGTCCAATACGGTGGAGCAAGGGATGAGAAACCCGAGGATAGAACGAAATTAGGGAGCGCTCAAATCTGATTTGCTTACCTAATTACCACCGCATACTCAATCCAACGCATGACAAATTGATAGCAAAAGCTGAGCAATTGCAGATATATTATGAAACAGGTATTGGTCCATTGTTCTCAACAGAATTGTTCTATCTTTAAACAGCTCTCAAAAGTGGTTTATCAAAATTTTCATCTGCACAAGCCCCCCCCCCCCCTGAAATTGACTTAATGCAATTCCAATGGTGAAATTGTAGCAATAATTTATTTTTTTAAAAAATATTGTTTTCTGTGACTTACAGGAATTAAGTTACTATTATGGTTATTGTTTGAAGCAGGGTTTCATTTAAGCTTACAGTCTATTTTACACTGATCATCTAACTATAAAACACAGCTTCTTGTCCGACATGAATTAATGTTAAGTATACAGTTATGCAAAATTGTATACAGATATACAGAATATGGAAATTTCAAATGTATGTATTTTTTTAAAAAAGCATAAGAATTAGTAGTAATGATAACAATAATAATAATAACGACAAAAATAATAGCAATACAGTAATAAATAATAATAATAACAATAGTTTGTACGACTGCCCCCCCCCCCCCGGAGAACAAATTCTGCGGGCGCCCTTGCATCTGCACATGGTTTTGATTGATTGATTGATTTGTTTTATTTTACTTCGCGTTTTGTGCCTCTTGGCTAATTTGCGAAGATGGTGATGAGATTGATGAATGGACATTTACAAACAACCATGACAGAGCGGGATTCGAACCCGGGACCCTTGGCGTCGCAGCGCAATGTGCTAACCACTCAACCACGGCGTCCGGCGCATATGGTTTTGCAAAACATCTATACGAAAAGTACAATATTCGTTCAACTCTACCTAGCTCTCTAGAGGACTGCCACAAAATCATAATCGTAACGAAAAAAAGGTCTCAAATGCTTTCTTGCGTAACAGCAACTGACAGAGACAAACAAGATCCCAAACATTCATCTTAGATGCAAGAGCTAGCAAATAGGAAAGCACGTTCGGAAAATGAAAAAGAAACCTGAAAAAACCCACTCCCCACTCTTGCTATGATTTATAGCACACGCCGCTGGTGTTCTCGAAGTGATAATTTCCTGGTTCAACCTGGAAAAAGCAGTACTTGGAAGGCGCAAGCGATACCTTGCCTACAAAGCACGTGACCACAACCAGCGACCCTGGACATGCTGGGAGCCAGATGAGGAGCCTAAATTGTGTACTCACCATTCAGTTCGCCCGACAAGAACTCGAATCAGATGCAGTTTTAAACCAGCTCAGCTGCAAGAAACAGAAAGCGTTTTAAAATTCATGCTACAACATTTTCAATGTCTATCTTTATCTGGGGCATTCTTTACAGTCTTCAAACCCTTTATATTAACAAGTTGTGGAAGACTTATGTACTGAATGTCAGCTGTTATCTGTTTGTGATACTAAATTGAATCAACTTGATAAAAACAAACTAAACAACCACAATTTGTAAGCAAGCAAAACGACATCAATGTACATATATACGGATTCTTCTGAAGCCGTAATACTACAACATTCTTAAAAATGAAATCCTACAAACTTATTTAGGCCAAAAACTAAATTTAGAAATTTGCATTTGGCATAATAACTATAGTAATTGAACATACAGACGCAGTAAATTTCCTGGCATCTCTCTTTCAGATGACGATGTTACATTGTCGGTTATCAAAATAATATTTTGAAGTTAAATTGTTTGGTTTGCAAAAACACATTTCTTGGCTCTGCGAATGCATACCAAAAGGAAATAAAAAGATCTTAGATGGGCAAATCATGTGAATGGGAGAAGAACGAAGAGATTAACCAGCAGAGGTTAAGGTCCCCAGTTGTCCAGAGTATCTAAAAAATGGGAGTAAAGATTGGATATGGATATCGACGACCTCCGTGCGTGCCACTGGCTCTTTGGGTGTGTGCTAGAGACTTCCGGAGTAGAAGCAGCGTGATGACGGAAGATTGCAACCCATAACACAGGAATCATTACACTTTTAGAATTTTTTTCCTGCTGGTTTTGGTCCACTCCACTGCTCGCTTCCTTTTAATGAACGATACCAGATGTCTTTCCTTATTCATTGAGACACACAACTTACTCGATACGGCGAACCTAGGGCACCGAAGGCGAAGTCTGCGTGAACCGTTACCCTCTTAATCGTCATTATTGTTGGTATTTCCGGTTTGCGCCACAGGAAGATGTTGTCTGAGCGCAAATATGTTTTAGTGGTGATCTACCCTGATTAGAAGAGAAAAATTAAGATCCCTTTCGTTTCGACCTTTTATCCTTTGTCCATATCGCTATTTTGCGTCATCATTCTCAATTTACCGAGTATAGTACGGTGTTGCGATAATGCAAATGCCCCCTTAAGGACGAAGCATGAGGCAACAAGGCAATGTCAGTTCTCATTGAGACTCGTACCAGCGAACAGCCTGAACGGTGTTTGTTATGTTGAAAATTCAAACACATTATATTGAACACCTCATATTTTCAACAACTTTCCCCTCCTTCCATTTTTCGCCATCTGCACTAATAACGCAGTTGTCCTACGGTGTCAAGTGTTTTGAAACACCCTGCACACATACAGATTGTCAAAAATTGAACTTATTATTATTTCATGGGCTTAGTCTGACACTATTTTGGATGCTACTGTTGAGTTATGGCACATCCAAAACATAAGTTTTGATCCAAAACATGATCTAATAGCTGAAAGGGTTATATTTAGACTTTTCGCGGCCATATTGGCCGCCATATCTAATATTATTTGATAAAGTGGGTCTTTTTAATTTCTTATTATCATAATACAGTTATAAACTGCAAACTAGGTGAAAATAAGATGTCATGAATGATAAATAACTGCAATAAACTAACAGGTTTCAGGTTTAGAATCTTCGTCATGACCGTTTTGAAGACGCCATTACAGACAAACGAGGGCTTAAAAACTTGGGGTCTGGGGCGTTTTAGGCTTGGGAATGAATGCAGTATCCGCCCACCAAAGGGCACGTTCTCCGCCGGAAGTGAAATATTCTTCCTTTTTTCCTTGTTTTCCAACCACACTAATATAGCCCCAATCCCACCACTCACTGGCATAAATGTTCTCCATGAAGGAAGCCCCGGAGGCGAAAAATTCCCGATTACGATCCCCCATGAAATTGTCCCAAAAGAACAACACAGAGATGAATCAACTTCTGGTTAGAAAAGGTAATTCAAACAACTGTGACATCTACATAAAAAGAAGATTCAGTCCACATACAATCATGAATTGGTATACTCAATGCGAAAATATCTACATCGTGCTTCTTTTAACTAAATGTTTAGAAGTATAACAAAAGAATTGTTTAGAGCTTGCCATGTTTGTTGTTGTCCATGGAAACGGACGTTGCCTGGGAACTTAAAGAAAGTTCATTTTCACCCAGAATCAGCGGTAATTGAATTGTACTAGACTTTTCGTATTTCAAAATACGACCGTCAGAATTTATTTCAGAGGTAAGGTAGGAAAATGAGGGGAATAATGGAAAACAATTATATTTCAATTAAGTTTAAAAATGTGAAAATGACAAAAGACGTAAATATTGCTTTTCGAAGTTAGTGTCGCCATTGAATTAGTTGACATAAAACATCTAACTATCTATCTTGAAACAGTTTTTGCTTACCCAGTTTATTAGTAGGAAAATAGACAAAAATATTTTGAATATTTGTACCATATTAGAGCCCGTACATACATAACGCTACATTCAAAACTTTTCAAATAAGCGAACCACGTCTGCGAGAGCACGAGACGTGGCCACGTCGAAAGCGCGCGAGTATCATAATATATATTATCTCCTGCAAAGTACATACTTTTTCCTATGCAGTGCTATTAGTAGAGGCGATTCGGTGCCAAAACTGGGGGAGTGGGGCAAGGAGAGTTTACTTTTTCTTGGTAGACACAGCTTGGCATTAAGAGGGCATAGTGCGGTTGGCAAAATGTGGGCAACTGCCCATCCCCCTTCTCGTCGCCACTGAGTGCTATTGTAATAACATTACAGAGCAATTCCTTTTGAATGCATCATCATCACTTTCATGTAATCATTATTTATCCTCATCGTCGCCAAAGGTGGAAGAAAAGCAACGAAAATTTCTAATAAAATATTTCCAAGCTTGGTAATATAAAAATAAGGTTGGCACCACTGCAGGTAATCTTCTGTGCTCCGACACTTAGCGCCAAAGTGCTCAGCGGCTATCTTCACTAGCGTAGCTGTGGATGTTGACTGACTGATACGTCCCTTTCCCTAACCTATCCGTCTCCCTTCCTCTATCCTATATGTTTTCATTTCTCTACACAGTATTTTCCTGTCTCTCTCTCTCTCTCTCTCAGTTCTCGGTAAAATTTGTCGAAAACAAACCGTGCAAAATTGAAAAATAGTTCCGAGTATATTGTTCATGTCATCGATGAAACATGAAAACGCAACAATATCGCGACCTAGCAATCTCGTGTTACCTTCGTACATTCTCAGCTTACTTGAACCATGCTACCACACTGTGACTATTGGCAGCTTACGTACAGTCCCATTCACCTTCTGGTTACCATGCCGCCGTGATATCAATAAACGTAGACTGTCGCAACTGAACGCAACATTGCAAAAGTATTTTCCTTGCTAACGTATGGTGAAAAAAATGTGCACAAAAAGAAAACGCTGTGGTCAAGGGCAAAAACGCACAGATGTATTTCGTGTGCTGGTTGGTATACAAGGGTGGTATCTGAACATCAATGAACAAACAAAACACATTCACACCGAGTCTGCTCGCCTTGCGACAATTTTGGGGCACTTTCTGCATAGATGGAGCAAATGTTGATGGATCAACATCGCGCAAGCATCTGCGGATCCGTTGGATGAGGGTTGCAACGGTTCGTGGTTGATAATTATTGGCATACACCATCCGCTTTAAATTTACCCAGAAATCTTCAATGGGCCGCAGTTGGGGAACATTAGGGGGATTCTGTTCTTTGGATATGTAAGGGATACCTAAGTGCTCCATGGCCGCAAGACTTTGTGCAGCGTAATGGCAGCTGGCTAAATCTGGCCAAAAAACAACATTGTCCCCACGATGGTATTCATTGATAAACTGCTTCACTTTAGGCAAACAGAACTTTACATACCGGTCGGCGTTAAGTGCGAGGCCGGCCTTGAAAAACTTGGTTTTCGACAGTCCTTTCTCACTCATGGCAAGCCATAGCAACACCTTCTGTGGGAATTTGGTTTTGGCAGCAAAACGCACTGGATCGGGCACGGCAGCAGTTCCAGGATCATAGTAGGTTTTCGGCTGCCACTCATTGCCATCTAGGGTGAAATAAGTCTCATCGTCCATGATACAAATCACGTCATTTGTTGCAGTGAACGTTTTTGTCACAAGGGTTCGTAAACGCTGTTTCTGGACAACAACTTGTTGCTCCGTCACTTTTGGCATAGTTTTTCGTTTATATTTCCGTATCCCCATCTTCTGTAATGCTTTCTTCACTGTGTTTTTATCACACTGAAACTTCCTACCAAGCTCACGGTAGGATTTTGCCACCCTACCTGCAGTAACACGTCGCAGTTGTTGCAACACTCTGGGTTCATTTAACTTCGACTTCCGTCCACTGCCCGGCTTTCTTTCCACATTGATTTCCTTCTCCAATTGTGACACAATATTATAAACCGTACGACGGGAAAATCCTACACATTCAAAATGTTTAACAAGCTCGGACTTTCGAACATCACGATTCTGTGTCCAATATTGCACGATCATTTTCCGACGGTCATCTTCTTTCAGCTCCATACTGACTTGTTTTTACACCAACCTTCTCTTGCTCTTCACACTACATAACTGGTGGACGTATAATCCAACACAGCTCAAATGGTGTGTCAGTGTTCAATATTGCCAGTTCCGCAGGGTTGCAAACTTTGTGCAAATTTGTTTCACCATACGTTATACAACTCACTTCACTCTACAATCACATATTTCCTCATAACAATTATATGAGGCTATATATAACACATGTTAATGGGTAAAAAGAAAAAGTTGGCCAGAACATAATGCTAACAAGAAAGGGATGCACAAATTTCATGCATGCTACCTTACCTAATTTCCCCAACCTCTATTATCTTGCCTGTCTTCCGAAGGTTTTTACAAAAGCTTACTTTCCGAATAATTTACCTCGATGCGTGTTCTCGTCGTTAATCCATTTCTTTTGCAACTTCCGCCCATTCCTTGCAGAAGGATCTATGCTTTTGTACAAGGCGAAGGGCAAGAAGCCAATAAAAATGCTGCGTTTCATTAGTACAAGGCAGATGTGGGTCTTTCGAAATGAGGCGAATGTTAGTCAGTTATTAAGCTGTTCTTCATCGCGTGTTTTTTTTCTTTTTCTTATATTAAATGAGAGGTCACCAGATGTCTTTCGACCAAATTAAGTTCTAAGAGGAGAAATAACAGCTTTAAGGTTGGTAACGCCAAACGTTTAACTGTTCATGGAATTGAACTTTTCTGTTCATTAGTTTGTAACACTTTTCCACCTCAAAGCACTAGATCAACTGAAATTTGTAGGTCAATTGTTTGGATTTCATTGAGACGATGAAAGTTTTCGATATTTTCACGTTTGTCTAGTTCAAGTGATTATGACTTTAGACGAATCATGTAAGTCATCAGCTGTGTTTTTTTGGCTCACTTTGCACTCACGTGTCTATACCTAAACGCACGGTCATGAAATTAGGCGGTTGCGGAAGTTCGCGCTGTTGCCAAATCGGAGCAAAACCCCGTGTGTTCAGAGAATCAAGAGAATGAAAGATCTCGTTGTAGAGTTAAACTAACAGTAGTGATTGAGTTGGTGTTTTATGTCCACTTTATGCACATTAAGGCTAATCGTGACTGGACAGTTTAAAGTGGGATCCGAACCACTATGTGCCTTCACCGGATATCAAACCCGGGAACTCTTGATCACAAGGCGACGACGCTACCACTGACCCATCGGGTAGTCCCAAATTGACGGTATTGTTCAAAGGCTCAGGGATGACATAAAACTGCCCCGGAGAGAGGTCGGTCTGACGCTCGAACTAGGCAACGCAGCCCGGTTGACTTTGCCACACAGTGCGCGGGAATCAGCGACTTTTGTCCCGCTCTCGCTTTCCCCATGTGGCACCAGCACAATTCTCCCCAGCCGCCTATTTTCATGGCCATGCGTTTAGGTAATTGGTTACCGAGTACAACACCGAGTCGTCTATTTCGTTGATTTGGGTGGTGTATTTGTTGTCTGCACCATTTGAACTACGTTCTGGAGCAGTGTGGGGTATGGTCCCGCGATACAGTAAGATGCACAAGTATTTCTCGGCAAATTGCCCATGACTATTTTCATTAATTTTTCTCTTGCATTCTAAGTGTCTTGTGATGCTGATACAGAGGGTATCAGCAGTTTGTTTAGCGTTTTGTTTTAGTTCTTGAAGCTCTCATTTGGTAAAACAAAATGCACGAACATGGTCGTGGACATTTTGCTTGTTGATACGTATGCATCCCACTGTACGTGATAACCAATCAAATGAACGTTGAAAGCAGCAGGTAGGCATTTGTTGAATCTTCTGAACTTCAACACCGCTATTCTTGCGTACGACGTCTATTTTGTTGAACACAATTTCCTTGCACCAGCCAAACATGTTGATAGTGATGATTATATCAGTTAGTAGAACATTTATATCTATGCTATCACAGCAATTTTCATTACATATTTCACTGTATCAAATCTCATTCTATAATGCCTCTGTTCTTCCACAGACATTCAGTTCCTTCATGTTGTTACGGTTTTATTTTTAGTTTATGTTTTATAATAAAATAAATTTCTGCCTTGGTCAGCATATCGAGTTTTTCATATCATGGAAACAAGGCTTAATAGTGTTATAATTTATTTTTAAGTAAGATGTTGAAAAATGTTACGTTGTTGTATTATGCATTTATTGTTCCGCCAATCAGCGCTTAGATGAAAGAAGCGATTAACCTGTATGTAACCTGATGCAATCAACTGATAACTAATTTATAAATTACAATTCTTTTTCAGTGAAGCAAGATAAAACAAAGAAATGTATAATAACTCAACTTTTAAATTGTATAATGATTAATGTATTTATAAAAAACTCAAATGAAAGTAACTTTATAATGATATGAAAATTATGTAATCAACGGGGGTTGGAGAGTAAAACCTCGGGTATGAAACCAGGCCTCCCGCACTGGTGCAAAAATCCGAATAAGGTTAATTTCGGAATTAATTTGTTCGTGCATGAATTAAGCAGCTACCAGTCGGCACTACCATCGATGCTAAATCCTAATTTTCTCATTAAAAATTTAGTTTATGTATCTATTAATCAATGATTATCACTTGTACGTGATTTTGTATTTTATTAAATGCCTTTCCCTTCTTAAACATGTATAAGAAAAATCGTATTTTTAAAGTCACTAGTTCTACATGACGTAACATCGTTCCATATGATCTGTCATGGACGTACACTAACTATTTTAATAAGGATGTAGAAGAACAAAAAATAAAAACAATGGCTTATTGTGCAGATTTTTATTGTAAAAACTGTCAGAAGAGGAATCCAGAGCTGTGTTCGTGTTCTGTCATATCCTGAAAGGTTAGTTATTTATGAATTCTGTTCGCTCTTTATGTAAAAATAATTTCCATAAAGTTAGTTTCCACGGAGAATAATTCCTAGCATGTCTTCGTATTCTGTATTTTGCTTCATTTAAGTAAAAGGACATGTGTTAAAAAAAAGTCTGAAAGATTGAAGGTTCGATTTTGTAACTTAATGTTATTTATAAGTTACACAGGAGGATAGGAAGCCAACGAGAATAGTAGGAATGACTTGAAGTTTGTTTGAAGTTCGGAAAAGCTCATTTGTGCATGTTATAATGCAGAAAGTTGCAAGTTATCGCGCTCCTATTCGCTTCTGCATGAAGTTTATTTCTTCTAGCATTTAAAACTTTGTCAACATGTACAGGAGATGAAAAAAGCGTGTAAATATTAAAGCAATGAAACCTAAGGTAACGGTTCCTATCGTTCTATGATTTTTTTAAAAATCTCTTAGCAGGAAGACTAATTATCGTAGAATTTTAGAAATCATTGTCACACGAAATTTGAACCTTTCTTAAAGTAATTAGCACTCTTTGGATTTTTTTTAAAAAAATATATTTATGTTGAAAAAACAACTTAAAAATTACCTTACGCAAGCTTGCACGCTTCCCAAGGACAATGTATTTTCCATTGACAAGGGACTGTAAGTATTGTAGACTAGTGGGAATTAATGTAGAAGTAAATCGGAACCTTAGTAAAATGAATTTAGGTAATTTATTTATAATGCTAAGAGAACCAAACCTGGCCTGCCTAACCTAACTACGAAAGCATACATTGAACCAAATCATAAGTAATCACTAGTTTTGGAAACGAAATGAGTGTAACTAACCTACATGTGCAATATATGCAAAATATTTTACGAACATTTACACATGTATTACTGTAAAGAAAAATCCTTTCTCACTGGTGCCACGGGAGGAAGATTTTGTGTTTCAAATCGCATTTTAATCTATGTGCTTTAATCCAATCCTACAGAATTATGGATGTTACTCCTATTATTAATAATAATATATTTTGTTGATGGGATCATCTAATTATACCTGTAGTTAATATTATTGCTGTAATAGCTCTTGTTGTTGGTCATGGGCTTTGATCTACTAGATGGTATGGGTGATTTTGATTTGTTGACATATTTCCTGTCCTGGTATCTTCTTCAGAAATATGTTGTGTCATAACATTTTTCTTGAAAGCACTCCCGGGAATAGATTCCATGATCCATTTAATGACAAAAATTGCATTGTTAGCCAGTTGTAGGTTAGGCAGTAAGCTTCAGGGACTCTTTCTAAAAGATAATGTAGTAAAACTTTGCTTCATATGTTAGGAAGTTTAGTGCAATATCTATAATATTTTTTTATTTGCATTACCACACACTGTATGGTGCCATAAGAAGTAGTTACGATGAGAAATAATGTGAAAATTGAGTAAAAATAAATCAATTGAATGGTGACAAGCTCATAAGATTTTGCGCAATTGTTAAAGGAGCTATCATAGAATGGACCCTTATACATTTGACACTACTTTATTCAACATATGCAGATAGTGATCTAATGCATATTCATTTTCAGTAACTTTTCTTTGTGTTGACACGCTTTGACCTTAGCTCACTAACAACTCTTGCATCTTGGAATTTATCTTTTTTGAGTGACATAAAATGCAGAATGCTTTGTCTTGCATAGTTATATGTTTCTAAAATAATTTTTCGTCTTTTATTTTTCTCGTAGAGCTGAGATATAGTTGGAGAAAATATGGCGAAAGGATTTGAGGCACAAAACATACAAAAGTTACAGAGTTTGTGGAGACAATTTTTCAGAGAAAATTTTTATGATTCTAATAGAAATAAGTTAGTGCATGATGCATACCCAGATGTAGAACCAAGTAAGTATATTGCATTTGTTATGGAATAACATTGTCATCAGTTATGTGGCTCATGCATAAGAAATTGTATTTTCCCTTTTCTGCATTAAAAAAATATATGCTTTAGAGATAAATTTTGCTTAAAGTGCATAACACCTAACAACACGATACATTGCTTGAGGATGTTAGAAACAAATGTATTTAATGTTTCACTAAATATTCCAAGCAGGATGGATGAAAAAGATATGATTTTCAGCTAAACAGTCTTGTAAAATATTTGAAAAGTTTGATTAAAGGAAATAAAATGCACATATTTTTCTGTTTGAGACTGTACATATGTGAACCTACTATGGAAATGTTTGTTGAGTGTGTTAATGATGCTTTAATAATTTCAGTAACTTTTATTCCAGTGAAAGTCTGTAGGACCTCAAAGAGATTATCATACCTTATGCAAAATATATTAATTACTAGTGATTCAATAAATATATATATATATATATATATATATACACCTGAATAACAACGTGTTTGTTTATTTTCCCTTACATTTGTTATTAGCAATAGAATATAATGTTTTACATTTCCACAGTATGAGTATTAAATCATTAAGAGTAATGTACTTACTCTGAAACTGTTCTCTTCTTCTGGAGTATTTCAACATGTAAATTCATTCTTGGTGAAGTATAACATGTCACCATAGTGAGTGTCCGACCAAAAAACCTATCAGTATGACACAATGGTTTGTCTAATGGAATTTCATTAACAATATTATGATAATATTCAATACAGTGGAAATTATTTGATGTAGGGCTTTAAGGATTTCTTATAGTCTTTTACTTTATATTCCATATGTTTAATGCTAACAATATAATTTATATGTGTAATTGGAAGTAAGATGCTTGAAATAAATTTTGGGACTTGTAGGCATAATGACCATATTGGGCCATTCAATGTATGTGAGGAAGAATCCTCTTATCTAATATCCTTACTTGAGTTTGAAATGTTCTTTTAGGTCTACTTTATGCACAGAAAGGCTAATTTGGTTGAAACTACCGTTTAGTGGGATCCGAAATACTATGGGTCTCCACCGGGTATCGAACCCATACCTGAGTTAAAAAATGGGTGTGAAGAGCCCCTTGAGAAAGGTTGAAAGTGAAATGTTATAAAGACTTGCAAAGGATATACACAAAACTACGAACTTCCTCAGAGACAGTATAAGAGCCCAGCTCTTCTCAAAAAGGTAATGACATTTCTTAAACTGTTTTCATTATCTCTCAACCTGGTCAATAATTGGTAAGATCAAAAGTTTGAGGAAAGTATAATCTACACATTAGGTAGGAATAAGCCAATCACTTGACATTTAGACATGACACATTGGATGGTCTAGCCCTTGCAGCAAATCATCATGAGCGAGACACCTATGTTCAATACGAGGCCAAGTTAAATTTACTTCTTGATGGAAGGGATGATATGAGAAACATGCACCAATGATCGACCTGATGGTGGGAAGCTTGAAAGAATGATTATATATTAACTCTTTATGTTCACTTTCTTTTAGACTGACTAGAAACATGTGTGACATTATTTAGAAGTAGCAGGGATTTTGTCAATATGGCATCCACTATGAGTGAAATGTTGCTGTTCATTGGTTCATTTCCAAGTGGCATATGTCACATGTCACTTTGGTGTGAAATCTCTCTAAATTGCAAAAAATACTGTTGGTTTCTTTGTCATCAGCTGGAAATTTCCACATTTCTTTTATTTTTTAATTAGCTTTAAAAAATTCATGTGGAATATTTATTCTGAATGCATGGATTGTATCATCTTCAGTACTGTATTAAGTATATGAATATATAAAATACATACCTGTGCAGGATAAGATCTTTCAGTGGTGTATTTTTAATTCCATTGTGTGTGTGTTTAGGAGTGGGGGGCTGGGAGTGTGCTTATCTAGCTTGATCCTACATACTCAATGACTGCTTTGTTTTTTATTCTAAGACATTCATATTTCGAGTCCAGATTTTTGTGTAACTATGAAATATGTAATGCCATATGATGAAATTGTAGTCAATATGTAGAGTGGTTCCAGTAAGTAACTTCGAACAAAACTCGCTTGTATGACCTACTCCCATTCTAGATTAAAAATTAGGGATTTTTGACAAATACTAAAATGAATAAGCATGCAGTGATTAGTTAATAATATATCTTACAAACATTCACACGTTTTTAGAAATGGGTTGAAATTACTCTCATGCAAACCAGAAAAGTGAAATTTCATACAACTTTGATTGATTGATTGATTTGGTGTTTTAAGTCAACTTTATTCACAGTAAGGCCAATCGGGACTGGAACTACAGTTTAAAGTGGGATCCGAACCACTATGCGTCTCCATATAGGTACAACTTCGAGATGGGGTGGTTCCTATATAGGCATTCTAGGTTAACTTGTGTAAGGTGTGACCTTTTCTTACTCTATTTTCCTATAACTATTCATTATCACCATCATAGTAGTTTTTACAGAGAAATAGACTGATAGAATTAAAACAATTACAATTTTATTCCAGAAATTATTCTGTTTGATAACTTCCCCAATGAGCTGTGTCACTCATAACTATTATTTTATTCTATTCTCTCATGGCAGATGGCACTGAACTAGTTTCTATGTCGTATTGTCCAAAATACTATTTCATCTACAGAACACTGAATGTAAGTTGTGATAGAAATTTACTTTCATCTACAGCATAACATAACCCATGGTTCTACAGAATAGTTTCTCAACCTATAGGGTGCGACCAACTCCTGGGTCCTGAGGGGACATTTGGTGGGTTGGGAAGTTGGGTTCGAAACTTTGTTAACTGGGTCTTAAAAACCTATTACCTTAAATTACTTAGATATATTGTTTTAACAATTTGAATTCAGGCTGTGTTGTTGTAAAAGAGCAAATTATAGACTAGGTGCACACCCCTACAAAGTAATTCCGCTTGTTCCCATCTTATGGGTCCCATGAAGTGTAATATCCTTCAAGGTGGGTCCCCGACTGAAAAAGGTTGAGATCCACTGCTCTACAGCCCTGGAAGGTCCTTTGCCTATCAACTGACTGCCAGTCTGCCTCCCACAACCCTACCTAGAGGTGTGGAGATCTTCAACCAGTAATGGGGTGACGTGGGGTCAGCACATCGAACCCTCAGCTGTTATAGGAGATTTCCCAGACTGGGTTACGCTACTCACTTGTAGGTCCCCAATTTTCTTAGGATGGTGGTTAAGTTTGGAAAACAAGTACTGACTGACTATATGTATATATCTTTTATTCCAGTATATTTCATACCTACAAGCCGCCAGCCGATTTGTAATGGTTTCGTTAGATGAATAGCGTTAATGTTCCATCAGTAGTTTTTAATATACGTTTTATGATTTATTCTTATTTCCTGAGACAAAACCTTCGAATCCTGTCTTTTGTTTCCCTGGCATTTTCAGCATCAAATTTCCCCCCTCTCAGGGTACTCCACTGATATCAATTGCAGAGAAAGTGGATGCATTTGTCTTTCGTTTTATGAGGCCATAGACAGATGAATGGAATTTTCTACGTTGGTAAATCAGAAGTGTCTACATCTTGCGATTGAATATGGTAGGCCTACACAAGGGAGAAAATTACAGTGACGGCACCAGAAACAGTTGCTGGTATTAAGTATGCTGTATCCTGCAGATTGCCACCCACGTTAAACTGTGCAGCAATTGTTATGAAGAGAAAGAGACAATTTGGGAAATGTTGCAACATGGCTCGAGCGCCGTTTAGAACACTTTGGGTAGCGCAATGATCTGCTCACCCCACCCTTCCATTCCTGCTTTTATTTTCTGCTAATAATTCGGGACATACCTCGTAAGGTCGTAGTATTTATTTTATTTAAGTTCATAAAAATGTTCTACAAGGATAAATACCATTGTTCGGTTAATGCAGGGGTCCTGGGTTCGAATCCCTGTTAGAGCTTTCTTTGTGTCATCAATTTTTCATAGCATCGTCGCGATTAGCCTAAAATTGGAAAAATGCGACGCTAAATAAACAACGACGAGGGAGGGGTAAAACGCATTGATCTACGAACAAAGTAATCGCTGTAGAGTTTACACAAGATAAAATCGCGATTTGCCCAAAATGTCAGAAAAGCAACGCATAATAGGGAGAATACGACATAAAAATACTTATTACCACAGATAATACACGGACCATTTTTCATGCACAACGGAATGATTTACGTGCTGGAATTTCAGGAACTTGAAATTATTTTCGTATGTTGTGCTTCTGGGCTACTTATTCTGTAGATCTCGTAACTTAGATGTAGAAATCATTCAAACGTAACGTGCATTAACTGAACAATGGTATTTATCCTTGTAGAACATTTTTATGCACTTATATAAAATAATTAATTCGATCTTACGAGATATGTCCCGAATTATTAGCAGAAAATAAAAGCAGGAATGGAAAGGTGGGGTGAGCGGATCATTGCGCTGAGACGCATTCAACTGTCACTGCCAAGAGTAAGATATGATTGGCGGAGAGGTTGCTATGACAACGCTTTACGTTTCGAAACAGCCGTAGGGTGGCTCCACATGTCCGGTTTGGTATACGCACAGATTACAAAGGAGATATAGGAAGTAAGCGATCTTATTAATCTGTGATGAAACCTCAGATTTCTGTTAGTAAGGGATAGTGAGTTTTGCACTTCCTGTGTGTAATAGGAAGGAGACTACCTGTGTGGAACAGGTATTAGGGATCGCACTTCCTTTGTGTAATAGGAAGGAGACGCCTGGTGGAACAGGAATTAGACAGACTTTCTAAATTCTTCAAAATAACGAACAGTACCTATTGAAGTTCGTACCAAAATTTGAGGTTTACTCCCTACTTCTCCTATAAAACAACTAACTGTAATAACCTTTTGCAATAAACAGTAAAACCCATACAACTGTGTCAGTGTTTCCATGATCCTGAGATGGCTTCAGTGTAGGCCTGAAGAGTCCTAGCTCCAGACAGAAAGAGCGAAGGGTAACAACTGAGTGAAGGAACGTAACAATGTGGTAACCATTCCTTCCCGTTTTCTCGGAAGTTATAATGACTACAGAAAGAGATAAGTAGCAGCTGAAAGAGATATGGTGAAGTCTCAGTATCGTTCAAATCACACTGATGTTAGATATACACAGATGGTCTCAGGAGGTTCATATCACATATAGGTCAAGTTTAATGTTAAAATAATACGGATAAATGGTTGTAATCAACATTTTAACACCTCGTGCACCTCTTCCGATGGGACTTGTGTCTGTGTAGGATATTCTTGTAAGATTCCACAAGTTCATTGTAATGTTGGACCAACGGTGTTTCATATGCTATCTAATATTTGTAAATATATATGTGCATTCAATTCGCAAGCGTTTATTGATTGTGTGATTGATTTATTTTACTTCGCTTTTCAGCCACTTTTGGCTAATCGCGAAGAAGAGGTTGAGTGGTATGAAATTAATGGGATTGGAACCCGTGACCTCTGGCGTCCAAGCAAACTGTGCCAAACACTACGCCACGGAGATCGTAATTTGCAATTAGTGCATGAAGATCCGTCAATTTTGTTACCATTCGGTTTTTGTTTATTGGTAAGTACACATGAGTTTAATTTCCGCACAATAGGTACAAAATCTTTATAATTATGGATAAATTTACACTAATTGTGAACACGAATGGGATTTTCGGAGATCCAGTACCCACTATAAATACGTCACTATTTTGTACTCATTAATCCAGAGTTTGTACGATTGGCTGAACTTTCATCGAGCAACCCCACCCCCTTTCTTAATCAGAAGGTGTGCGCACGCCTCTGAAGTAACGATAATGGTAGCGCTTTACTTTTGGAATCAAAGTAACGGTCACGTACGTATTACTTATGGAAGTAAAATATAAGTAATCGTAACTTTTTGAGTAACTAACTGAATTCTGCATATCGAATCACATCAGTATTTTCTTTGATTCTGACTTGCAAGAATGCCCCAGAATCCTTGTTCCATATACGCAAATTCTTACAACAATTCGACAGACACTTATACGCATGAGTGTAGCTTGTAATACATCCGGATGGTTACAAAACGTGTAAAAAAAATCTCATTTTCTTGTCCTGTTTTCTAACTGCAGGCCATAGCGAACACCCCAGAAACTTATCCACTTACGTATGCACACCTCACTTTTTTTGTACATCCAGAACACAAGGAGTGTCAGGAACTTTTTGTTGATTCACATGCAGTTCTAACCCAGAAAAACATGCCAAGTATGGGAAATATGATGGAATGCATGCTTTTTTTTTTGTAACAACCACTGCAACAAAATGCAGGAAGAACTTATTTTCAAATGATTTGCTAATATTCAACATGACATCATCACACAGTGTACTCTGGGAAGAAATCGAGCAGAAAAATTAACGTGTGTTAACGAAAGCATATGAGAAGCCTTCTTACAGCGAGAAAATATGCATTTCATCATTTTACACACTTTTCACTGTTTCGGTAGGGCCTCAGAAAAAGGTAAAAAGTACAAATATTCCTCATACGTATGATCACGTACAGTGGAATCCATGAGAATTACCGCGCACAATGTCCATAACTATTTTCATTAATTTTTCTCTTGCATCCTATGTGTTTTTAGGCGATGGATTTTTATGTATGCTGGTGCAGAAGTTGTCAACAGTTTGTTTTGAGTTTTCTTTTAATTCTTGACGCTCTTATTGGGTCAAATATAGTACACGAACATGGTGATGGACAATTTGCACGGTAATACTCATGGATCCCGCTGAACATGCAATAAATCACTAAAACTATACGCACAATGCTTAAACGGCATGTTTTCAAAGCAGACTGTGATTTGTTTGTCCGAAATATGCGCAATCAATTGTGGCGGAACTTTTTCGCTGAATATCATCCATTACCATGTACAGGCACATAGCTAGGGAAGCTCGGGCTGAAGCCTCCCGAAATCCTACAAATGATTCGTTGGAAATAGCGTATAGTTGTAATTAATTTTAATTCCTTAGCAGGAATAATAAGTTGTAATACACTGAGAAATTCATGTTCAGGGCTTCCACCCCCCTCTTTTTGACTTTATATGGCAGTTGCAGATAAGGGATGAGCCCCCCCGAAATAATATTCTAGGTACGTGTCTGACCATACGTAACGAGATACCAAACATAAATCTGTATCCATAAAGAAATGCAACTTTAATGATTTAACAAATTTTCATATCTGATATTTGGAGCATTTCAAAAACCACAATAACTGGAAAATGTAATTTGAATTGACATTTCCCATTGCTTGCCTCACGTTGTATCAGTTCTGTAAGTGGGGATATGAAAAACAATATACATTTCTATGTAGTGAAATACTTCTGCTCAACTTTCAGTGTGCTATTAAAAAACTGCAACTTGAACATTGTTTTGGGATAATAATGTAAACAAACTGATTGCTACGATAACTATTTCGGCATGAACATATACGGTAATTTGCACATTTTATGTATTGTACATGACCGCGTGCACTATTTTTTTTATATATATCTTGAATGTGTGTTGTATATTTTGAAGTCATTTCTTGCTCTTTTGACTCTACCCAGGGATTTTACTGAATAAATGCAAGTTATACATTCGAAATTAATGTTTAGTTGCAATAAATTTGCGGAGCATGTGAAAAAATTGTAGTTAATGAAACTAAAAGGAAATTCTTAATGTAGAATCTTATGAACATACAATCCAAATTACAATTGAAATATAATATTGGGTTGTGTAGATCTATGGATGTATTTTCTTTGGAGTACATGTTCAAGCTTTGAATGTCAAACATTTCTTACGTCGACGATACATGTATAACAATGATATTCTTAAAAATGATAAGCATGCATTTTGAAAGTTGTTTAGTGAACAGAATGGTAGTTTTGTGGAAAAATGTTGGAAAAATTATGTTTAAAAATGGCTAAGTGGCCAATGGTGGGAAGGGTGTGAAGGAACAGTAAAAACAACACTTCATCTCTTCTTTTATCATACAATCTTGACTTACTAGTAAGGAAATAAGTTTCTCGATAACAGAATCTAGTCGTCTTATGGGTCATCTATCAATAACAGTGGGCTGGTACACTACATGTATGATGTAAAGTCGTCGGACCAGTCTGTCTGCATGCCACATATCTTTGCAACATGATCTACAATAGAACCGATGATATTGTTCGGTGAATAATAATAGTGATTGGATTTCATTAACGAGAGCTTGTTGCCTTCCTGCACTAAAGATCACTCAGCAGGGGGTGATGGACTGAAAAGAAAGCAGGGAATCATCTAAAGAGCACAATGGCATTAGTGTAAACAAGTTGCAGCCCATGTCTAAACGGTGAAACAAGGCAACTATTGCTCTACGCCAAAAACATAAAATTACCACTAACCCCAGGACGCCAAAGGCCCGACATATTCTTGGAACAGTTTGATACTACACGTACATGCATGCGTGTGATGCAATAGGGAAAACAAACTATAGTTCAGTGTTCATTGCAAGATGATTCACAACCAAGCACAAAACCAACTGCAAGAACTTTGTGTTTTTCTGGAAACTTTTGTAGTACAATGTGTTCAAGTTTCAGCTCGAACCATCACAGGTTCGATTCAGATCGTTGAGACAGCATCATGAAGACAATTGGGGGAGCTAGTTCAAAAGAAGAACTTGGAGTTTCCTTTCTAGAATAGCACGTAAGAATGATAAGAGACTTGATGTGTTGATCATACGTCACCCAAAGCGCTGTTGTGACAAGAAATTGGTACAGGATTCATCAGCAGCTTTAGATACATGGTTCCCCTGGATAGAGTAAAGACGCCTAATATGAGACACATTTTTTTATGTGACAATTACAGCCAACAATGATGTAACAATGTGAATGTGACAAATGCATACAATGGCCAGACACCTTGTTGTTGAAATTCAATAACTAAAATTGCCCTAGAATGTTCTTGAAAAACATAGTGATACAAAATACAAAACTATGTAAAAGTGAGGTTTGAGAAAATGGGGTCCTAATATGAGATACTACATTCACTTGCAAGTAAGTCATCACTGAAGTAAGCACTGGTTACTTCAATTCATACGATACATAACGCACATGAAGCACACTAGTCTTGGCACCTGGTCACTTCACCTGCATGCACATGAAGTGTCCAAAGTATCTTTTATCCATTTCTATGCAATATGACTTCAATGCATCTTCAATTTCTGGTAGAAGAACTGGTTTTCTGCTTAAGGTGAGTAACACTAGTTGTTCAGGTGGTCTCGGGACCTTTACATATCATAAAAATACTTTTGCCTAAATCAGAACATTCACTTAATCTCGATGTGCTGAGACATTATAAATCTAAGCTACCTTAATATGAGACATATCTCGTATTGGGAACCACTCACTGTCTCATATTTGGAGCATTGGTACACGAATAAACAACCGCCATGTTTTCATTTAAATTTGCCATCACGAATCTTCAAAAACTGACAGCACATTGCTTGGTTCATTACGTTTAACTGTACATCAATGATTTTATGTCTCCCAATTAACTTACCTGCGAAACCCGCAATGTTTTCCACCTCTGCAAAATATTCTGCCTTGACAAAATGCTTCCAACACGTCCTACATCTACACTGTTCAACGACCACAGTACATTTTCTCAGAGACTAACAGAGTTGCCAAGTGCTATGTATCTGATGTGTCATTGATTGCCTGTGGCGTCACATACGCGAGATCGGCCGCTATTTCATATTAGGGACCATCCTCATATTAGGCGCCTTTACTTTACGTGCTTTACGATATTGCCAGGGCTTTCGATACTGTTGAGTGTTTTAGTTGAGAGTCACTTCACACAACAAATTATATGTATAACAGAACATATGCTTTGCAAAATTATTTTACAATGAGTTTTGAGCTTTATTAAATTAATATTTATTTATTAAAATATTCATGGATACAGCAACATAAAAGCAAGTCCGTTTAAATCCTTTGTAAATTGGCAATTGGAGTTGATTTATCTCTAGTTCTTGGGAATACAAAGTACGTAATTCAAGACATACCAATGTAAAAAGCACTTTGTATAATATACCAATCAGGACAGCACACTAAGAAACTGTTAATTACATGCTGTATGTCCTGTCTTCTCTGATCCAGTGCTGACTCAATTTTGAGTTAATCATGTTGATACGTATTTTGAGCTCTTATCATACCCATGTTGATTTTGGCTATTGTTTTAGAATATTTTATCAAGGAGCTTGTTCATGTAAGACAGATTTAGAAATTGTTCTGAAATGAATCTTTCATCGTCAGATAATTGTCTAATTTACATTTAGAGTTTAAGAAGATATTTGATATGAGTTGAAAATAGCATGAGAGAACTCCATTCTTTACACACACACACACACACACACAATACAATATATTGGACCAAAGCATTTCTTTAGGGCCAATTTTTTCCTCACAATACCATAAAGAGTTTCAAACTTCGAGGTAACAATACACAGTCAATATAGAAGGTGATGATTAATTTCAACTCTTGTGTTATAGATTGCTAATTAAAACCTGTTCCCTACAATGGTAGCTTGTGAGAATTGTTACTATGAAATGAAGCTACAACAAGAATAAAAAACAATATTTATTGATTCTCTTGAATTTTAATATTTGTATTTCAACTTTAATATATTAGATGTACAGTTAAAGATATACGAAGTGTATGACAATTTCGATACTCAGTATAAAAAAACAGTACACATGTTTCCTTTTTTCCTCTTTGTGTGCGAAGTGTTACATAATTACATATGGTAAATCTGATTACTGTCTCTCACAGGGCTCAATAACTGCGACCAAATCACCTGCTTCAACAAAATCTCCATTCTTGTGCACTATTTTCACTACAATACCTTCAACAGGAGACGTTGTTATCATTTCAGTTTTCATGGCCTCCAAAATTACCACACCGTCACTCTTGTTCACTCTGTCGCCTTGCACAACCATGCTCTTCCAGAAGCGACCTGCGACCTCCGCATGGAGGAACACTGCGCTGTCTGAGAATTGACCCTTTTCACTGTGGCTTTCTTCTACGGTTTGCTGCGAATTCAGTTCAGCGTTTGAGATCTGTATCCGACGAAGGATCTCCTGGTTGCCTTTCATCTGGCGAGAGCGGAATTGTTCGATGGATTTCTTGTTGTCGGACAACCAGTTTATGTACTCGCCGTGGTCGAATACACAGTCTTCAATGTCGATGTTGAAATTCCCGTGTTCCACCTCTTCGCACATGCGATCGAGTTCTTCCTCCGTCACGGGGAAGTACTCGATCTGATCGAACTGCGACAGGAGCCACGGTCGTTCCTGTTGCCCCAGCATGAACCTGTCCCATATCGGGATTGTCCTTCCAACCAGCTGGTACCCACCGGGAGATTCCATAGTGTATATGCACATGTACATGCCGCCGATGCCAACGGTGCCATTGGGAGTGTAGGTTCTTGAGGGATTGTACTTGGTTCCCAGCAACCTGTGACGGGGATCTAGGGGAACAGCACAGGGTGCACCCAGGAAGACGTCGCCTAGACCCAGTACCAGGAATCGAGCAGAATGAAGAATATCGCGGATCTCTGTTCGATCCTGGAGATGATTCACTTCCGTCAGGAAATCGACATTGTTTGGCAGCCACGGAGCTGTTGAACGGATAGTCTCAGTGTACCGCTTTACAGCTTCTAGTGTCTTCTGATCCTCGAACGCGAAGGGAAGTTTGATTAGACGTGATGGAACTGTCCAGTTCTCACCACACCGCAGATGTTTCTCGTATCCCAGCATTGCCTCCACAAGCTCTCGTCGACTCGTCTTTGTTCCGTCGAACTCAATCAACAATGACCTTACTCCCGGCGATATATCAACAACTCCTCTAGTGTTATAGTCCAGCACAGTTTGCCTAAGCTTTAATACTCTGTATGCAAGATTGAGATCCATGACGTTCTCCCCATACTCAATAAGAACGTAGCTGTCACCTGACTGACGATAAACCACTTTTGGTGCATCAGCAGTACATCCTTGTTGATATATGATTGGATCATCTATTTCGATATTCTTTCGATTAATTCTAGCAACACTGTCTAATGGCATTTCGTCACGCATGTCCTCAATTACACGATCTTGCCATTTTCTAAGCTGGATGGCTAGGTCGTATGTAACAGGCACAAATTGGATTACGTCACCGGGTTTCACCTGTCCAACCTTCCACATCTCAGCCTCGACAACGACCGCCGGACAGACGAAGCCTCCTAGAGATGGACCATCGCAAGTGAGTATTACCGGTTCGTCACCTGTAAAATTAATGGCTCCCATAGAGTAGACGTAATCGTGTGTGTTCGACGGATGCATGCCCGCCTCACCACCGTCCTCCCTAGCCCACTCTGGCTTCGGACCAATAAGACGAACACCTAGGCGATTGGAATTGTGATGCACTTTCCACTCACAGCTCAAGAACGTTGCCATGCTTGACTCTGTGAAGAAATCAGGTGCCCCGTGAGGGCCAACGATGACTCCAATTTTCCACGTAACAGAATCCACCTTAACTTCAGTTGGTCTTGATTGGAGAACTGCAGGTATGGCTGAAGGAGATGCTGGCATAGGATGAGATACAGCTTGTTGGTGTTCAATAAAAATAACATCGCCTGATTTTAGCACTCTTCCGTTCAAACCCCCAAGATTACCAAGAGCAAACGTAGACCTTGAACCTAGACACTCAGGAGCATCTATTCCACCACGAACAGCAAGATACGAACGACATCCTTTCACAATCTTTCCCATTACAAAGGTTTGGCCGGCTTTGACTACAACAGGCATCCAAAGAGAAACCGGTTCTCCGTCAAGTTTTGCGTGGCATTCACCACCAGTTATGGCAATGGTCGTATCACAGTGAAATATAATACTTGGACCAACCAGAGTAGCTTCTATTCCTGGTGCCTCGGGATTATTACCAACTATGCGGTTTGCAAGACGAAAGGAGTAAGGGTCCATAGGTCCCGAGGCGGGGACACCTACGTGCCACAAGTTTCTTCTACCAGGATAGTCTTGAATTGTTGTGTAGCTCCCAGGAAAAGTAATTTCAAAAGCCAGTGGGGCATATTCGAATAAGTCAAGCACTTTGGTGGAAATTTCAGCTTCTTCAAACATCTTTGAGTTCACAACTGAGCGAAGGTAATCTAAATTTGTCACAACACCATACACAGCGGTTTCATTCAGAGCTTTACGCATTTTCCTCAGTGCGTCTAGTCTGTCCTTACCATGTATTATAATCTTTGCAATTGTAGGGTCGTATTCTGCAGTTATCTTTGTTCCGTTCCTTACCCATGTGTCTACACGAACATCCTTGGGAAATTTAACCTCAGTGATTTGTCCTGGAGACGGTTGGAAATTCTTCACAGGGTTCTCGGAGTACACACGAACTTCCATCGCTGAACCTCGGGACACTATTGGTTGCTCAAAACTAGGAGAAATTTCTGCTGCTACGTATAACATCCACTCCACAAGGTCCAGACCTGTAACAGATTCAGTGATAGTATGTTCAACTTGAAGTCTGGTGTTTACCTCTAAGAAATAGAAGTCTTGGTGTAACTCGTCGTATATGAATTCAACAGTACCTGTACATTTGTAGTTTGTATAGCGAGCCAAACCTTCGGCTGCTTTCAACATCTTTAGGCGAACTTGTTCGGGAAGATTTGGAGCAGGAGTCTCTTCAATTACCTTCTGATTGCGACGTTGTAGGGAACAGTCCCGCTCGCCTAATGAGATGACCTTTCCATGCCCGTCTCCGATTATCTGAACTTCTATGTGACGTGCTTTTTCAACGTAACGTTCCAGAAACACACCAGAGTCGTTGAAATACGAGTTGCCTTGATGTTTCACTATATCAAACACCTCAGCAAGCTCATTTGCGTTGACTACACACCTCAAGCCAATGCCGCCTCCTCCTGCAGTCGATTTCACCATAAGGGGATAGCCAATAACTTTAGCACTCTCCAGAGCATCTTCAACGGTGTTCAAGAGGTCACTCCCAGGGAGACATGGTACTCCGATCTTCTTGGCAATGTTACGTGCTGTGTGTTTTAACCCTAACGTGCGAATGGTATCTGCGGAAGGACCGACGAACACAATACTAGCCTTTTCGCAAGCCTCGACGAAATCTGCATTTTCAGACAGAAGGCCATAGCCTGGAATGATTGCTTCTGCACCAGTTCTCTTAGCAGCCTCTATGATCTTTGTGATGGAGAGATATGTTTCAGCTGCAGTGGCGCCGCTGAGGGACACTGATTTGTCTGCATCTCTAACGTGCTGTGAATAACGATCTGGTTCAGAATACACTGCAACCGATTTTATACCCAGTTTCTTTAGAGTATTTATTATTCTAACGGCAATCTCACCGCGGTTGGCGACAAGGACAGTATTGAAAGGTTTTATACTTCCAATGGATATATCTTTACTATAAGAGTTCGAAGCACCGTGCAGTTTGTGGAGAGACGTTTGTCGACTCTCAGTTCCTTTGCAGATGAATCCCATGATGCAGCGACCATCAGTAAGCTCAACTAATCCAATTCCTAAAGGAATGGATAACCCTGAGATCAGTGAATGTACGTTTCCATTGGGAATATGCCAGACTTCAACAAAATTTGGCCCACCAGAATGAAACGTGTTTAGAATATTTGGTTTGACGTGCTGATTATTGGTGACCGCATAAATATGGTATTTGTCACATGTTGTTTCGACCTTAAGCTTGGCGCCAACTTTTTCCAGTAGGCCATGAAGGTCCTTTGCATGTCTATGTCCAATAACAGTAAGTGAAACGGATGCAGTACAAACAGATGGTAGATTGGGTATAAGGTTGTCACCTCCGTTTGCAGTGGAGCCCAAAGCTCCAATCTTGCGTGGACATACATCATTGGACAGGAAAGCTTGGGCAAGATGTAGCAAGGCGTAATCATTGAACTTCTTAGATATCAGCGTTATTCCAGTTGGCAGGCCATCAGGACGGAATCCAGAAGGAATAGCTAATGCACAAAAGTCTGCGAGATTAACGAAGTTGGTGTAAGTGCCTTGACGAGAATTGACCATGATTGGGTCAGCGGCAACGTCTTCAAACGTGGGATTCAAAGGACAAGTGGGCACTATCAATGCATCGTAGTGACCAAACTCTCTGTCCACCAGCCTCAGGATGTCCTGGCGGAGATATTCGAATTCGAATGCATCTGCAGCGGAGTACTTTTCTGCACCTTTGATGATAGCGTAGACTGTCGGATTCATTTCGGAGGTCCCAGACACTAGAAATTCCCTAAGCGCTGCGTACCTTTCAGCGACCCAAGGCCCTTCGTACAAGCAGTTTGCAAGCCTGTAGAGAATGGAGAAATCTGTTGGAACAATTTTCACTCCTACACTGGGAAATTTATCCACCGCTTTCTTGAAGAGGATAGGATTTGTCTTCTCCCCGTACCATGAAGCGTTCGATGGAACTGCACAGATGGGCGACTCCCGAAATGAAGTCAACAGTTCGTCGGGAAGACGACGTGAAAAGCTGTCGGCTGGGTCGTACTGAGCGACAATGTTGAAGATCCGCTGGGCATCCCTTAGATTTAAGGAGAATATGGACACGCAATCCAGAGATTTGCAAGCCGGGACGACACCTTTCAGCGAGATAACGCCTCTGGTTGGTTTGAGGCCGATGACGTTGTTAAGGGCGGCTGGAACTCGTCCCGATCCTGCAGTATCAGTTCCGAGGGAGAAAGGAACGAGTCCTCTGGAGACAACAGATGCCGAACCAGCACTGGAGCCTCCAGCAACGTGTCTATCGGAGAATGCAGAAGGCACCTTGCCATATGGTGAACGAGTACCAACCAAACCGGTGGCGAATTGATCTAGGTTAGTTTTGCCAACCACGATGGCACCAGCTTTTCTCAGTAGAGATACGACTGTAGCGTCCTCAGATGGTTTGTATAGAAAAGCAGGGCAGGCGGCAGTAGTTGGAAATCCTGCGACGTCAATGTTGTCTTTCACGGCATAGGGGATTCCATATAAGGGCAGATCCTGAAAAAAAAAATGTTGAGTATATCATGAATTAACTTTTAAAATTTCCAATGTCTTCAATGGAAGATTTTTAAGAGACCATTCAACATGTTATGAATATATAAGAGTAGCTATAACTAGGTGGATAAATAATCTAAGTGGTCTTTGCATTATTCAAACTGTAAACAAGTACTTTGGAGGGACTGTTTGAAGCATTTCATCAAATTTTATGGATAATAAATTAAAAGCCGTACGTGTATTTACAATGAGTTTCTACGTCTTGCAGCATTGTTCTTTGGTATATAATTCTAATACTTTACATTATGAAGTTATTCTACATAGAAAGCTCCAGAAATTAATTAATTAGGCAAGCCGAGGAGAATTTTTTATCCAGAATGTAACCTACTGCCAAACTTCTGGGCTGCCAGTGTTGTCAACCAAAAACGTGTTTCCCCCCAAAATACACTTTTTACTCAGTCAAAAAAATTGATATTCAGAAACCCATCAGGCTTTGCATAATACCTGACCCCTATTACAATTCAGTATGACATTAGTTACGTAATAATAACAATAACAATCTCTTTTCTACATCGAAATTAGCGTTCTCTAAAGCTGTACTTTCAGACTTGCCTGATAAATAAATTCCTGGAGTATCCTGTACGTACAGATTAACTTGACAATGTTTAGTACATGCCAAAGGACGATGCTTCACGATGTAGAAACCCCAGTTTTAATGCCATTATTGATGAAAGTTAGGTTGGTGCGACATTTGAAAAAGTCTGTAGTGTTACTTTAACATTTACGGAAACCGTACTAGGATAATATTCCATTCTTAATGCACTACATTCATTAACACAATTGCAGTATTCGTTTTCGGTCATACTCTTTTTCTACTAATTCTTTCTACATGCCCAAATCAACTAAGGCAGATAAAAACTTTCCATACATGCTAACCATCTCAATATTGTTTCTATTAATTTATTCCTCCCTCTATCTTTCACATAATCTTTTGTTCAACAATCCTTAATGTTCTCCGATATCTGGACGCAAGACACTGGAAGCAATTTTCTGACTACTTTCGAAGCATGATTCGGACATATTTGAGTACTTTTCTGACTGAATCGGACTGGTTTGAGTTGCGGATTCGAATACCTTTCTGGATGATAAGGACAGATATGAGTACTTTCCTGATTGATTCAGATTGATTTGAGTATATTCCTGAATGATTGCTGCTGATTCGAATACTTTATCTGAATAATTCGGACAGATTAGGATACTTTCCTGAATAATTCGGACTGATTTGAGTAATTTCCTGAATTTTTCGGACGCGGTTCAATACTCATGTGAACGATTCGGACAGATAGAAGTACTTTCCTGAATGGTTCGGACAGATATGAGCAACTTTATGAATGATTTGGCAGTGTTTGAATACTTTTCTTAACGATTCGGACAGATACGAGTACTTTTCTGAATGATTCTGCCAGATACGAGTACTTTTCTGAATGATTTGGATAGATAAGAGTACTTTCATGTAGCTACAACAGCTTTTCCAAACCTACTCGGTCATTTACCAACAATCAGTTGCACTATAATGTTACAATCGATAAAGCGGATGCCTTACCTTCTTGGATGTCGGATCAAGTCTTTCCAAAGACTCCCACTGTGACTTGACCTGATCTGGAGAAGCTATGGTGATCCAGGCAGTGTCGTCTCGTCTGTACTGCGAGACCAGTTCCAGCACAGCCTGAAGTCCTTCCTTGGAGGACACATTGGACTGGTACTCCTTCCATTCATCTATCGTCCATCCGATTGTCATTTTTTCTTCCTCTGTTTATAGTAGAGAAGAGAAAGAAGAATAAAGACGGGTAGAGCAACGACGAAGAAACGGAAGTGGATGAAGTAGAAACAAACCTCTTGTCGAAAGGCAATGCAATTTATGTACGAATTCATCTACTTGCATAAAATTGCGCCATTGAAATATACTCTCACAAGGAATCGAACCTACGAATCCTTGATTGCGGTAGGCCCTATCGACGAAGTCAGGGACATCATATTCGAATTCAGGATAAGGTATTCATGTTCATTTGTGCTGGTTTCCCCCCCACTTCATTCCTCAGTACATCGTTCATTGTGTTTTGCTTCTTTCAGACCGAAGCGACAGTTTTGGCCTGGAAGCAAGCCATAAGGGAGATTTCCGACCAAAGCGACACGGGCCCCTTCAGTCTATATGCAAACATTCACCGCGCATGCGCGAACAACAGACCGAGGCAACACGATGCATGCAATTGATAAAACCGTCCAGTCCGAGCGACATATGTAGCTTGATGTGTCACTTCGGTTCTTAACGTTGCATTTACTATTACCGATTATTAGTTTCCAAGCAACACATGCTTCTTTTCGCTTGGTCTGAAATCTCCTTAGTAACCATTGCAACCTTTCGAACCGAAGCGACAACAAACTGCACGTGTCGCTCGCTGGGCAGCTTCCCCAATGGCGTGCATAGTCTCTCCTCGACCTTTGTTTGCGCATGCGCGGTGAAGGGGTTCGTGTGAACACCTGCTGCTGCGCGTCGCTTCGGTGTGAAATCTCTCTAAGTCTTGACTAATCTAACATGCACTACTTCGCTCTGCCCACTCGATTTCCTCCCCTTTTCTGACGCAATACACCTGAGAGAGGGTGTAGTATGTACTTTGCGTTTAATGTCTTTATGTATAATTTTATGTATATGGTTGAGTGGAAGAAAAGGATATCTGCGGCCTTAACTCCGCCATTTAAAAGAAGAATTAAATAAACTGTACAGAATTGGACCACAATCATGAGGATACACCAGTTGTCAAAACTAGACTCCTCCATATAATAAAGTTTATCGCCGACGATTTTCTTTCTACTATACGTATGGGATAAAACTCCGATGGTACAATTCTTACATAACGATTACATAACATTTGAAATGAATTCTGAGTACTAGACTGCACTTCCTGTTCTTCAAAATTGTGAGGGATTGTGGTTAGAAGCTCCACATTGGTTCCGTAAATTATGGTAATTCGGTATAAGGGGAATAAGGCAAACCAATTTAGTTGGCCTTCCCTGCACGCATATTTGAAACATGGTTATTTATGCATGCAGCAACTCTATCACAAATCTCTGATATCATGTTCATCCGAAATGTTCCCTGAAGTTGATTTCGAGATTTACTCAAACTTAAGAGTTATTTGTTTATTTCCGTTGTCATTGTCTGCTGTGAGAAGAAAGTCAGTTTGAACAAATACACGTGACCTCTGAGAAATCACATCGGTCAATCCGATGGCAGTTGTGCAATATGGTGCGTGTGATAAAGTCATATCACTCAACACAGCTGCTATATTGAATTTGTAGGACCTTATATCATGACCTGTACAGTTGTATGCATAAGTATTACCAAGCAAAATGTCCATTACCATGTTGGTGCTCTTTGTTTTATGCAATCATAGTTTAATTTTAAAAAAACGCCGAACAAGTTGCTGACAACCTCTCCACCAGCTTACGTAAAAATTTTTAGTCCTTAAAAACATGTGGAACGCGCGAGAAAATTTAATGCAAATGGTCATGGACAATGATTATGCATCCTACTGTACATCATCGATCAATATATGGGAAAAATAACACCAGAACTGAAAGAATCTAATTTCGATCTTACAGTGGATGGTGAGGTCTTCTCATTTAACGTCGACTATCCCACTTTTTGGCTAATCGCGACGTTAAGGATGATATATGAAATTACTCACAAGGAACATCCGTTCAAGCCGAGATTAGAACCCGGGACCCCAGACGTTGTAGAGTACTGTGCTAACCACTCTGCCACATAGTGTGGCTCCCAATAACCACGTTTACTTCGCTACACTTTTTGACACTCGGTGTAGTGAAGATGCATCCTAGTTTCAGGCTGGTGCAAAGAAATCGTGTTGAACCAAGCAGATTGATTTGCTATATTTTACTTCGCTTTTATGCCACTTTTGGCTAATTTGAGAAGATGGGGATGTGTGATCCCATGATGAAATTGATGAATGGACACCTACAAACGTCCATGTCTAGGCGGTGTTTCGAACCCGGAACCCCTGGCGTCGTAGCATGAAGCAAGTAGACACTGTACGCAAGAAGGTAAAACAAATGGCTGCTGCTTTCAACGTTCATTTCATTGGTTATCGCGTATCAAGTGATCATACACCACACGGTACACCGTTCCAGAACGTAGTGCAAACGGTGCAGACACCAAATACAAAACACGACACCAAATCAACGAAGTAGACGACTCATTGTTGCACTTTGTAGTCAACTAAACGCACGACCATGCGGCTGGGGAGAATTGCGCTGTTGCCACGTTTGGGAAAAGCAAAGCGAGAGCGGGACAAGAGTCACTGTGTGGCAACGTCAACCGGTCTGAGTTTCCTACTTCGAGCGTTAGACAGGGGAATTTTAGATACAGAGCTGGTGATATGTGAATTGAAAGTTCATTACAGTGCCCAGAAATAGAGTCCCATATCTACAACTCTACAATGAGATCTTTCATTCTCTTAAACCTCCGAACACACAGGGGGTACTCCGACGTGGCAACACCGCGAATTTCTGCCACCCGCCTAATTTCATGGCCGTGCGTTTAGACGCGAGTGCAGAGAGACTCAAAAACTGCATTGAACAAGACGGGGCAAATGGATACATATTTCCCAAGATCAACGAACTGAATTATATTCACCCAGAACAACCCATTCCAGCACCCTTGGTAACTTTCATGGTGACCCCACGAGTTTATCTGACAAGATCATACCCTTCCTTTAATAAACCACGGCTACAGTCTACCGTTAGGACCCTTTCCAGCAATCTGTGTGTGGTTCGTGTCCCCTTCCATAACACGTAACCAGGTGAGTCAAGATTGGAGTTAAATGTGGAATGAGGTGGAAAACAAAGTACTAGGAAGTACACGCAGGCAGACTTGATGATCAACCTTGTTCTCATATGAGTGAAGCTGCCGACAGAACTTCGTGTTCCTTGTGTTTTATTAACTGTGCCTTGTTGATTCTTTTCTTGACCTTCCGCGTACTGTGGTGCCCTCTTGACTGATGAGTCTGTGTTTTCTCCCCGTTGGTTTCAGATTTCAGATAAGGGAAAAAAAAGTTGGATGTGGTTGTTCATTCTTTGAGAGTACTGCAGTGCAGCCTACTTGGACTACATAAGGTTCAATGGGTAAGCACCATAACTCTTGATCCTAAACTCCATTCCTTTGGAGGAGATTTTAGCTATATTTAAAGGAAATTGTATATTTTTGTCAGAATACACGAAAGAAGATTACGTTCTTTTTTTTCTGTAAATTACCAGACAGACTTAATTTTTAACGGTAGGACGTAGTAAATGTTACGGTAACTTTTAACAATGCATCGGTTATATCAGTAATCAAACGATGTTAACGAAATTGCACAAGAGAAAGCACATTTTCTTACTAACAGGCCTCCTATAGATACCAGTCAAATATCATGGTAGAAATTGCCATTCCTCGGCTATGATTTACAAGCTTAACTTTCCGCTACAGAAAATTACATTAGGCCTTAATAATATGCTCGCTTCCTAGTTCTTTACCTAGAACACAGTGGTACCAGATCAGTCGGCACGATTGAAAGTCCGGTTCCTCCTATAGGAGAACCTACTTTTGTGATACATTGTTCCGCGAATAGACATGTTTCCTGTTATAAATAAGCAATGAAGAGCCTTGTAAGTGAAATAAAGCAAGGAAGGGATACTGTATATTCACGTAAACCATCTGTTTTGCTTCCAGCAATTTCCAGCTACTTATTATGAAAATATTATACATTGTGATATGGAGGATATGCAGGCTTAACATCGGCGGATTTAGCGAAAGAGACAAGGGGAAACTTGCTCCTCCAAAAAAGGAATGACAAGAATTGAGTTCCAGTTTAAAGGTCGAGTCCCTATTAGTTTATATGACCACAAATTCAATCTAAGACGAACCCTTTATATTTATATATATATAACCATACTGTGCTTTTCTCTGGTAAGAAAGGTTCCGGCACTGTTCAAGTTGGTAACCACAGAATTGTGGTATGTTTATCAATGGTTACCTGTAAAAAGGTGCCGGTACGGCAGGGACGTCGGAACTTAATCAAGAGTCGAGGGCTGGGGGAGGGGCAGGTTCTCCAATTTGCCAACAGGTTTTTACAATCCCTTTTCTCCCTATATATATAGAGTACATATGTATAAATACTATATTATATATATATATATATATATATAATTAATACATATTATATTGTCATTTCTTTTTATATAGCTATTTATTAGGTATGCGTTTCTGACAAACTACTATTCGATGCTGCGTTGATTCTTTTAATGTCGTTTATTCTCACTTTGAGCTAAACGGGGGAGATGAGGGGAGGACAAACACGTAAGTCTCTCCTTCCGCAGGTACTGTAACTGTGTCAAGAAAGTTTCCATGTTGATCATTCCTTTCATTCGCATTGGGGAGGGGTAGGCTGTAGAGGAAGAAATTGCCTCCGTCCCTAAGACAACTTACTTCTTTTCGTCATGCCGACCTCCGTGGCGTAGTGGTTATCGCAGCGCGCTACGAAGTTTGGGGTCCCGGGTTCGAATCCCGGCTTGGGTTGGTTGGTTGATTTGGTGTTTAAGTCAACTTTATGCACAGTAAGGCTAATCGGGACTGGACCTACAGTATAAAGTGGGATCCGAACCACCATGTGCCCACTATAAACTGTAGGTCCAGTTCTGATTAGCCTATTTGTGCATAAAGTGGACTTAAAACAAAAACAAACAAAACTTTATTTCCAGAGTTCTTTCTTATCAGATGCTTACTGTATATTCGGTGCCCCTCGCACAATAACATTCTGGATCCGCCTATTGGGGCATGTGATGGTAACATGTTCACGGGGCAGAGGGGAAGGGGGTTACGCATTCGCAATCGTTTATTGCGAAAAATAAACACGCTTCCTCGTGACTCACTGAAGTGCTTTCTATGCAAATATTGCCTGACCTACTCGCATTGCACGAAAAAATATTGGCTTGTTTGATCAATTCTTGCCTCTGTCCGTGTGCATAACGGCAAGAGATAATGTGCAGGAATTTTTTTTCCAAAGTTAAGATGGGGGCACGCGTGTCCTTATCTTTAAATTCCTTTTTGGGGGGAGGGAGTGGAGGGTAATCCTATTTTGGGAAGTGCAAAGAAAGACATATTAAAAAAAAAAATAGCAACAATTTAAACGAATTCAGCATACATGCATGTCTACATCAACATCTTTGTGTCGGCTATAATAAAACTATGAAATAATTTATCTTTACAGAACACAGAATAAAAAGTTTGTATTGAATAACCAAAATATTGTTTCTGGAAACCAAATTTTTGTTTAAATAGCCGACAATCAAATATTTGCTCACCAGAACCTAATTCTTTCACTAATCATGAACATTTGTTTAGTTACAAAACGATTTAGTCAACGTCATAAAATTTAGTGAAGGTTAAGAACTGTTTTGTTTGTGGTTACCAAATATGTTTACCAAACGTGTTTTGCTCGTTCAAACAAATAGTTTTTTTTTTCTTTCTGTATATCTTCTGGCACTTTAAGAAAACATCTTTCTAGACACAGTTTTCGCCTAACAAAGTATTTCGAAAACAACTGAACTTGCTTTTAGCTTTGCCGACCTCCGTGTCGGAGTGGTTATCAGAGCGCGCTACGACGCCAGAGGTTTCAGGTTCGAATACCGGACGGAGCATGCATGGTGTTCCTTGCAGGGTTGTTCTAGGTCCAGGAATTTTAAACAAATCCAATTTCGGCACAGGAGACAAAATCAGGAAGCTAAAATGGGTTCTGGACCGTAAAAAACCTTTTTGTCTGTAAAGTATTTCAATTCGGTCCAGGAACCTTTTTTCCTGATGAATTTAAATACGGTCCGGGAACCTTTTTTCTGAATGAATTTAAATATGGTCCAGGAAGAATTTAAATTCGGTCCAGGAAGAATTTAAATTCGGTCCAGGAAGAATTGAAATTCGGTCCAGGAAGAATTGAAATTCGGTCCAGGAACTTTTTCCAGGATGAATTTAAATTCGGTCCAGGAACCTTTCTTCATGATCAATTTAAATAAGGTCCAGGAACCTTTTTCAATGAAACAATACGCAACTTGGACCGAATTTAAATTGTGCGAGAAGAAAGGTTTCGGTCCTGCAGCGAAACCCATTTAGAATTTAGAATTTAGTTCCTGGACCTTTAACAACCCTGGTTCTTTGTCTCCCTTCATCGATTTAATTATATTATCACCCATTTTTATTGTCGCGATTAACCAAAAGTGGAAGAAAAGCGACGTAAGATAACCTAATTCGATCAATCGTTTTCAATTTCATCTGTAAACTCACAATTTCGTTTCGGCATTTCCATTTTCTAATGTAAATAGTGTATGGAAAAGCAACGGGATGGCAGTGATGTCGACTTCGAACACATACCCTGGGTATATGACCAACTTGAGGAATTTTCATAGGTAGAAAGTGCATTTCCCTTTCTCAAATATACCTACGTGGGTGTGGCTGTGGAATGACACATTTATAGTAGTCCGCATTGTCTAATTAAGATAGGGGGAGCCACGGAATACCCTTTGGACATGATTTTCCAGACTTTAACATTTCTAAATTCGTTTGGAACCCGGCTTACACCCTTAAGAATATATAATTATGGTTGTTTCTACCATTCATTAATAATTCAAATTTGATTTTAAGATTAAAAAGTGATAATTGTACTACAGACATCAAATCTTTCTCAAAATAGCGGAAATTTTGCAACTGTACATAGCATTTACACAAAATTGTATTTCTTGCTACAATGATTGCACTTGTACATAAAATACCTTAATTGGCACTCTTTGTTGCTATGCCGGCCCCCGTGGCGGAGTGGTTAGCACATCGCGCTACGACGCCAGGGGTCCTGGGTTCGAATCCTGGCCTGGGCATGGATCTTTGCGAGTGTCCATTCATCAATTTCATCATATAACCACTCATCCCCATCTTCGCAAATTAGCCAAAAAGTGGCACAAAAACCGAAGTAAAATAAATCAATCAATCTTTGTTGCTATGGTTATTGTAACGAATCAACTTGAATTGACGTATATTAACTAGGTCATTGAAAAAATATCGAAATGTGGGGACAAAATTCTGAAATTTCGCTCTGTAAAATTTCTTCAATTCTATCACTGCCAGTCAATGATATATTTTACTCTATTTCATGCAATAGAATGTTCTTAGGAAACATAAAGGGGGGTTAATTCCCATCAGTCCTCACCTGGGACACGCCACTATGGAAACCAATACGATACACGCAATACCAATGCGCAATAATATATTTGGTAATTGTACCATTTTTAAATCTTTGTTTTAAAAGTTGTTCAAAGTAAAAAATGATAAAGGGTGTTCATTTTATGGGGGATTTGAGTTGCCACTTTGTTTTTCATTTAAAAATTCTGATTTTTTCAAAATTTCGGGAAGGGCAATAGCCAATGATGCCAGATGTAGATTAACATCAGTGGACATATGGTAGTTTGGCAGTAACCGGAGCTCTAATTTGTCTTTTATTGGCTAACGTTAAAAATATTGTTGTTATCTATGGCTTCAGGAATACACTTTATAAATAAAAAAGATGCAACTTGACATTGTGACGTGCCCTCTTGTACAGAAAACTAACAAAAACATTAATATCTTGCGGAATATATAAAAAAAACAGAACAAACTGTCTACAAGCTGGACTTAAAACTGCAACGCTCTGCGATGAGTATATGAGCTAGAACTACGATAACTTATATGAACTCTGTAGCTTGCTTGACCTTTCTTAGTTTTCCCTTTAATCTTGTGCAACAAGGAAGTTTTGTTTTGTTTTTGCTTCTGTGATTGTCTCTTGATGCACATCATTTAATAAATAAGGAAAATACATGAAATAAATATGTCAACGGCCACGATAGTATGGGGCTTAGTATAAATACTATTGTGCCACATGTGAGGAAGGCAAAGTTCTCATATACGACATGGCAATGTTCGTCCTGCAGTATTGCCTAATCCAAGTGTAGGCCTTTTCCTACAAGACAGCAAGTGTGATAATTGAAAATTTTTCAGTGGATGTAATTTCAAGTGTAATTTTAAAATATCCCTCCAAAGGACTAAAAAAATGCAAACCAGTAGAGCAGATCAGAATAAATCACCATGCAACCTAACAGGAATGTGGGAATTCACCACATTATAACAGCAATCAAAGTGGATCCTTCCATATCTGACTCAACATCTCCTCTAACACCTGGTTACCAGATTTGTACAAGAAGGTTAACCGATTTCAATAACAAACACACTGATTTGCTTAGTAGCAGAATTCCGATGGCAATGATACACAACGTTCATAACTACTTTCACTAAGTATAACAGAAACATTTCGGGAAACGTATGTTGAGATGCATATGTACTTTCACAGATCGTTACAAGGAGATGCCAAATACAAACCTTGAATTCCTTTTTAAATATAATTAAAATCGATGTTGTAGCACTAAATTAAATTAGCAAAATATTTGTTGTGAATTAAAATGTTATTTATTATCGTCGAACTTGCATGAAGATAAGATTCGATTGCATAAATCAGTTTGGTGGACAATAATAATAATATGCATACAACCGGGGACTCAATTTTTCATTGGCTGGAATAACAACTGCCATTTGCTGTCTTAAAAATCTTGTCATTTTCTATTAACTTTGACATTATTTTCTTTCGTACAAGTGTTTCTTATAGCGTCTGTAACTAAAAATATGGCAGATAAGAAATCTAGGGGAAGGCGGTGCAAGCCGGGAAGCGGGGTAAGGCGGGGTATGGGGTGTTTTTGCCGAACAAGTCGCGCTATTTATCTGATGTTCTTGGAACTTCATCAGCACATAGTACTCTTTGTCTGGACAGCCGCTGGTCTTAGTTCGAGACTGTGTTCCAGGAAGAACGGAATGTATGTACATTTTTCACCCTCTGTTGCAATAATTCGGTAAACTGCTGCTGTAAGTTACAATGGGATTATTATTGTGAACGCATACTTATATTATCTGTCCAGCATGCTTGTCGAATATCATAAAACAGGTTATGTAGTTATTTTCAATTCACGCATTTCGTGTTATGATCGTGTAGCATTATAATGTGACGTTGGGGCATGATGGGGTGGGGCATGACGGGGTACTACCCTAGTTGACAGGAATGTGTTTAGTGAAGCAGACTTCTTGCCTGTTCCAACAACAGACTTTCAGCATTCAGCTCCCTCCCGATGCTGTCACAACAGAAGCAGCTTCAACCCTTTATGATCAGCCTTCGACATCTCATGTGCCCACAAACAGGCACGTAGCCAGGGAGAGTGCTAATGGGACTGAAGCTCACCCAGGAAATCTTACAAATATCTAATTTAAATAGTGTATAGTGGTAATTAATTTTACTTCCTGAGCAGGATTAAACTTTTCTTGCAATAATTTGTAATATATTGAGAAATTTATCTGAGAGCCTCTACCCCCCACTTTTTCGCCTTTATATGGTGGCGGCTGTTAAGGGTTGAGCCCCTCCCGAAAAAAAACATCCTGGCTACGGGCCTGCCCACATAATTCCTGTGCAGGTGTGTCAAGCGAAGACGAAAACTCTGTTCATGTATGTGGTTATTGTGAAGTTTAATTGTATGAGTAAGTATACACAATTCTACAATTAAAACGACCAGTATGTTTTATGTTATTATCCTAACTTAATAATGTTACAATTAAGTAATATGTAGAGGAAACAGTTAAGGTGGGCAAGACGGGGCAACATGTGGTGCAAGACGGGGCAAAAGCTCTTTTTTTCAAAAATCACAATATATTTTAATATTAAGCGTGTCTTTCCAGTTTTCACTTTTTTACATTAACAAAGAACCAATTAAATTATTCGTGGCGATAAAAATCATATCTGATTTCATTTTGTAATTCAAACCTGTGGTCAAACGTTAGTCAACCCATCTTGCCCCGCCCTCCCCTACAGGTATATTGCTTTATCTCGACTATTTTTATGCTATCTTTTAATATTTCATGTAGGTACCCATCTTCGCTCGATGGCCTCGCATCCGTTATATCAGATCGTCTCTCACAATAGAAGGCTGGCTCTGAACCGGTTACATCCTCGTGCCACCATTTGGTGTTAGTGCAGACGAGATCCTGTCAGCACTTGGTCAACTTGGTGTGTCTCCACTCATTCCGCCTCTCCCAACTTGGGAGTTTCCAGTAGCTTCGATCGACTTGTCTCTCTCTCACTGGGCTCCCAAAGGCAGAAACGCTAATACCAGCAGAGGTGTTTAGAGCTTCGATCTCATTACCCCAATTTTAATGTGTTTTTCACGGATAGGTCCAAATCAGTGGAATCAGTGGTGGGGGCCTTTGTTACGGACTCCCAAAGCTACAGTTTCATCCTACACCCTGCCTGTTCCATCTACACAGCAGAACTGTATACAGTCCTAAAGGCATTGGATTTCGCTGATATTCACGCCTTGCAGAAAGTTCCTTTATGCACAGATTCCACCAGTATGCTCCAGAGTCTGGAATTGCAAAATTCTAGACATCCTGTAGCCTAGCGTATCTTTCGACGGCTAGTGTCCTTGTGTGCCAGACCTGAAGTTCACTTTTGTTGGGCCTAGCCACGTGAGCATCAAGGGGAACACGCTAAATCTGCTGCTGCAGACGGAGACATTCTCGTCCACCTTCTGCCAGCTAGGTACCTGGATAATGTGTTTCGTTGTTACGTTCTTTACACGTGGCAGGCAGAGTGGGATGAGGAGGGGGAACACGCTTCGAGCTATCAAGCCCATCATTGGTGATTGGCGTCCCGTCCCTCCCACCGAGAAGTCATCTTCCGCATCGGGCACAGCCGTCTCACACATCACCATTTGCTGCAAGGACTGTACCCTCCGTTGTGCCGTGCTTGCAACGTTGTTTTTAAGTGCTCAGTACATTCTTCTCGAATGCACTGATTTTAATTGTCTCAGACAGAGCTTAACCTTCCCAAGGATTTGTCATCCATATTGGAAGACGATGTCAGTGTTTTAGCAAACGTTTTTACCTCTTGGATATGAGCAAGCCTAACCGCCCTTTCCAGAATCCACCGGTGGACGCGCTGGTGCACCGCTGATGCACGCTTCGGCTTTCCGTAATTCACCGGGGCGCACATCTGCCTCAAGAGCTGGTGCGGCTGGTGAATCAAAATGGCGTCGTCTGCACTGAAGCTTCTTCCGATTAGTGATATGCGTTGTGTAGACAATAGTACGGAATGTGACGCCGATTTTGTTGCACGGAGGGCGAATGAACTGTCGACATTTTAAATACTGCTACTCCTTCACTTGCACGCAAAGTGAAATAAAGTATGCAGATGCATCGAAAGATACGTCCATCTTCTGCTGCAACATGCAGGAAAGCATACATTTGCAAAATTCGATATCATTACAAAAGAATACCACTTAAATTCGTATTGCACATGCAAAATAAGATGTCGTTAAGCGAAAATATAATAATATTTATGAAATATCTTCTGTGATTTAGTTAGAATCAGTAATTTTTTCCCTAATAAACGTGAATATGCGCGCGCATATAGCTTCCATTTGCTGCAGCACGAAGCTTTCCGTATTTCACCGAATTTTACGTCATTTTTGGTGCACCAGTCTGATGCACGCTGGTGAAATCTGGAAAGCGCGGTAAGGAGATTTTTACATCCCTTTCTTAATCTTGAGGTAAGGGTTGTAGATAAGGGGATCATCCCCGCATAGACTGAAGGGTGAAAAATAGCATGCGGGCCGACACACCCAATCAATGAAGCAATTCTAGATATCATTCTGAATATTAAATGTATTGTTGTTTATTATTTTTCCTATTATTCATAATATTAAAATGTTATTGTTATTGCAAGCGCTCCTACCAAAATATATTTATAGATATGCCTGCTCGTCACCCTAACCACTCAAACTCATTCACATTGTGGTTAGGAGCTTATGCGGTAAAAAAATAAAAATAGGCGTTGGTTTGTGTACATACAGCTCAACTGCTTCTGCACTAATGGCATAATTGTAGTTGTCAGCTTAACGGGTGATAAGCAAGCATCATTAGCCGAGCAACGAAATCGTGCCCTAAACGGCGACGTTCCAACTACCAGGCAATGGGTTCCTGATGGCCAGTACCGTTCGATAGCACCCATGTAAGACAATGGTGACTTCCTCATTGGCCCCCTCCCCCCTGTTCCTACTCCCCACACACTCTGGCTTCTAATGACAAACACACCGTACGTATGTTGGTGGTCCTGAATCACGATCCTTCAGTGTCCCTTGTTGGTAAAGCGAGGTCTCCATTGGAATGTGTGGTATCATGGCTTACAGGTAAATGAGCTTTCACCACAGCTGCCGGTGAAGAATGCCGAAAGGAAATGCTTGCGTGTGAAAGTATATCACGCTGCAAAGACAATGCACATGCACTGTAAAAGGTGTGGTGCAAAGTATACGCTTAACGGAAACTTTTCAATCGCCACAAATATGTTGACTCCTGTAATACATTGCCGGCCCTTGTGGCGGAGTGGTTAGCACATCGCGCTACGACGCTAGGAGTCCCGAGTTCGAATCCTGGCCTGGGCATGGATATTTCTGAGTGTCCATTCATAAATTTCATCCCTCGTTCCCATCTTCGCAAATTAGCCAAAAGTGGCACAAAAAAGCGAAGTAAAATAAAGCAAATCAAAATCCAGTAATACATTAAAATGCACAATCTGCTAAAGATGCACTTTCGGTGCATCAAAATACGTGTTGTTATAGATCCAGGAACCCATAAATTCGATGGGTTCTATTGGGTTCCGGTGCAGGACCGGAACCTTTGTTCTCGCACAATTTAAATTCGGTCCAAGTTGTGCATTGTTTCATTGAAAAGTATTTAAATCGATCAAGAGAAAAAAAGGTTCCTGGACCGTATTTAAATTGAGCTGGGAAAAAGGTTCCTGGACCGAATTGAAATATTTTACAGATACAAAGGTTCTTTACGGTCCAGAACCCATTTACGCTTGCTACTTTTCTCTCCTGGACCGGAATTGAATTTATTTAAAATTCCTGGACCTTTAACAACCCTGCAAAATTCGCACGAAAACGCAGTGCATCAAAGAGTAATTTTATCTCCTGTTGTTCTCTGCAGTGCACTAAAAATTAACACGCTCGGGTTATAAGGAGTGACCCGTTTAGAAGATCAAGTAGTGTCATTTCCAGATACATTATTCCTATTTTTTTAGCCTATGATTTGTTGCACCTGTCAACAGTCAGCATTTCCCCCCGGTAATTAGGCCTGTATTGAATGGAGAGCTTGTTGGGCTACAGTTACCGGGAGAAATAGCTTTGAAAAGGGCCATAAAATATGGGGAAATGGGGTAAAAAATTAACATCTACTTGTCCCAAAAGTTTGAATTCTTATTTTAAGTCCGCTTTTTTGCACAGATAGGTTAATCGAGACTGGAGTGGGGTCCGAACCGCTGTGCAATTTGCCTCCACCGGGTATCGAATCCGGTCCAAAAGTTAAAATCTGATATTGTTTACAGAGGGACCTCACGGTATTGTTAGCCTCAGTCTCCCCATATGCTAGTCTGGGGCTGTTTGTAATTATGAAAACTTCAGCCTGGATACAAGGCAAGATGACCAATATCATGCGTTCCTTTTGAAAGATATGTCGCTAACGTCGATTCCGATATTTGTAAAACATTTTCTTGTCCTTTTTCGGGAGAAATTTGTGTTTTGAAGGCTCCCCGACGGACTAGCGGTAACGTCATTGTCTAGTGTTCAAGGGGTCCCGTGCTCGATACTCGGTGGAGGCACTTAGTGGTTTGGATTCCGTTTTAAACTGCTGCAGGTCCAGCCCCGATTAGCCTTTCTGAGCATAAGGTGGACAAACAAAATTCGTGTTTTGCTCATTTATTGAACAAAACAAAGGAAGATTATGAAAATTGACCGATTATATCCCATAGCTGTTCGCGTACAACACAGAATCGGTATAGAGTCGCTTCTTTAAAGAAAATTTGCTGGCTAATTCTTGGCCAACAGCCAAAGACTTCCACAACATTTCAGAATAATCCGCCCAATTCTCATGAGAGATAAATAAACACACTGGCACACTATAGTCACGGTGGAACGTGAAAACAAGAAGCCATTCTTTCCAAATTGAAGCAAATGTTAAGTACTTACAGATTTCTAGAACCTTTGTCTTCTAACACACCAGCACATTAGCACGTTTCTTTTCCAATTATCACGTTCCTTGCCTTCAACACAACGCACACTTCCAACGCACAAAGAAAGCTAAAAGTGACTGAAAAACACAAACACTTTTGAACAAAAACTGCCGCACTGAGAGGAAAAAGGTCTTCCAAGAACTTCAATCAGTCAGTTGTGCGAAACGAGAGATTATGTAACCCGTAGGTCAATGTCACTGCTGACCGAATAACACAAATGGTCGAAGAGAGTGTCGAGGTAAAAAATCTCTTTTCTCACGACTTGCTGATCTCGCACCTGCCCACGGTCAAAGTGCGTGCAAATGCCAAGACGCGCCAATCTCGCTGCATTCACTTCCTAGCGAGCAGGTTGAAGGCGGGACCTAAACGCTAGGCATGCGCATTGGACTGGTGTCATTAGAGCTTCCGGTTGAGACGAACCAATTGTTTATCCCTCGTTTCGATTTTGCGTAGTGCAAAACGATGTCCAGCGCTATGGCTAAAGACCAGTGAACGGGCTACTTATCTTCATAAGATGCTAAAATCATTACCAAATTGTATTATCTTTGGGAATTGTGGTATGTAAGCTCGAAAAATCCTATTTTTTATTTTCCATCTCTTCTATATGTTAGCTTTCAGAACATATTTTACATTCTTTAGAAAGTTTTACATAAAATTTATATATTTTCAAACATTTTACGACAAAAGAAAAAATATAAAACAAGTATTCATTATGTAGCTTACGTGTACTAAAATCGCCAAAATTTGTACAAAACAAATGCTCTGCCAAGGAAATAAATTTCAAAAAGATAAAGACCTTAATAACAAAAGAGGATGTTATATCCAGTTGACGAAAAGTAAAGTCCATGATTAATATTTTATGCATGTTATCTTAAGTAATAGTAATGTCCATAAGTCTTCTTCGCTGCTGTAATTCAAAGCTGTGTGATTCAAATATAATCTTTGCCTTCCAATAAGTTCAAAGGAAAAACATCGATTATACAACAAATGATACACGAGTATATTTTCATTATTTAATTCATGCACTTAGTAAGTCTTTCGGGGAGGTGTGTACGGACTTCCTGCGGCTCCCTAAATACGTCCTTGGTTCTAAGTACGTTATGAAATGTGGGTACGTTGTTTGTGTGTAAGTTTTCTAAAAAAAAAAAAAAAAAAAAAAAAGGAAATGTATCAAAGGTTATCTCTGGTACAGTGGGGTGCATAAGTATTACCAAGCAAATTGTCCATCACCATGTTTATTCTCTTTGCTTTACCTAATGAGAGCTACAAGAATTGAAACCTAATACCAGACAATCTTCTGACAACCTCTGCACCTCCATTCCTTAGAAACACGTACGCTGAAAAAGAAGAATTATTGAAAATAGTCATGGACAATTTGCTGAGAAATACTTGTGCACCCCACTGTACAGGGTCAACGAAGTTAGTAGTATGTTGTGTTTTATACAACGTATCTTGATACATTTATAGATTGAATTGTATCTTTTGCAAATATGCTGTATAAAGAAACAAACTGCCGGAGTACTAATTGAGGCAAGTGTACACTGATATAGCTTTCGGCACGCACGTGGACAAGTTCGAAGGTACACGTGAATTATTAAGACTGCGCATTTCTGATCTCTTTATCGTGTGAACCTAGCATTTATTTCTAGATTTATATTTTTAAAAGAATTAATTAACTTCTCAATAATTCAGACCTTTGATATTGAAGCCGATGCCCCTGCAATATAAAAAAACAAAATTCGCAAAATAAGAAAACAACATGCGCGCCTCACTACGACCCCGATGCCCGTGCAATATAAAAAACAAATTTCGCAAAATAAGAAAACAACATACATATATATCGAATAGGTCACAAGTAGCATTTAAAGTTCAACTTTTCACACAGGTTATCGTGTGACTTTATTAAGTTTGCAGATAGAAATATTATTTCTTGCTGATTTTTCTCGACACTGACCGATCCTTAGGTTAGAACATATTTATTTAATACGATAAATATTTATGAAATTACTGTACACAACTTTCTTTTACTCTTCCTACATAAAAAAATCTTCCATTCATGTGAATTGTGATAATCACGCTGTTGTTACGTAAGTATACGCAAGGCAATAGAACACCAAAGTTTCAAATCGTGAAAAATGCCATAACGAGACCTCAAAAGATGAATTTTATGCATTCATTTGTACACGACGCCATTTCGAATATTTCAGAAATAAATGATTATTATTATACATAAACATTAAATGGTTGAATATAATACATTGAATATAATGAATAAATTTTATCAGCAATGTCCCTGCGGTTCTGGGATTCACCTAGCCTCTAATAAGGGGTATCTGGGCCCAATCTTGGAAGAAAAGAAGACCGAAGCATGATGCTGATCGCATCACCTCCGCAAATGTCCGATATAAGAATGTGTGTGGCCCTACCCTCCTTGTGTGCCTTCATCACATGGTGTAAAGTGCAGAGGGCAGCTTTAATTTTACTTCGCATGCGCACACACACACACATGCAGTATGTATGTGATATTTGAAACATTCTAGCGAGAGGGAAATATCAATAACTTCTTTCGAGGTAGGGAAAGAGAGAGGGGGGGAGTATTAGTACATCTCAATAACAAAACAAGCTACAATCATTTCAAGGAGTGAATTTCTTTTTGAATAACCCTAAATTTTTATTTAATATTTCAACCTTAAGCTTAAGGGTGCGTTTTATGGTCCAAAAAATACAGTGCATTAGTACTAAACCTGAAATCATGTAGGAAACTATTTTTTTAAAAAAAGTGGAAGTATTAAAGAAATGCAGTTTTCACGCCTTACTCCTTAACGGAACCGATTTCGAACTTGAGAAGCACTTGCAGCAGAATTGCGGATCCACGGACCGTAAACCCTCTTTCTCTGGAATTTCTAAGGAAAAGTAGGCAAAGAATGAAATACAAAGGACGATTTCATAAGGCCATATCGTTTCCGCGGATTGTCGTTCATCTGGCGAGATTGGAGGGGGAAAGTTTGCACACGCGACTCTTGAAGAGATGACTACGGAAGGGGCATTTTTCCAGCACTCACAAGGTTCCTTGTTTTCTCCTTGCTGTTTGATTTTCCCCATTCTTCTTCTCACGGTAGATAAGAATGGAGGAAAGGAACATCTCGCCTTGTATCCAAGTAGGACGTAACCTGGTTTTGCAGTTTGCTGATGTCTTTAGCTACGTTCTCTTGTCATTTCAATGGCTTTAATCAGGCTTCTTCTCGAGTAAACTTCTTGAATCCCAATTGCTTACCAATGTATATTCTTCCAAGTTCCGTTTCCTTCTTATGCAACTGCTGTGATTGTGGGTTGAAGGTCGTGAGCTTCGTATTGTGAGGCTTTGCTCTGCTGATCTTCTTTTGTTATTTACAACGGTTGGGGGTCGGCTGAACGTTGCAATTGGGAGTCTTGGGGAGTGATTATGGGAATCGAGGTACCTTCTGTCAAACTCCACAATGTGCTCTCTTCACGGCGTGGGAATGCTGTTATGGAAATGTAATTTGTTTGCTAAAACTTGAGCCTGGAGCTAAAGTGATTGCCATCGTTCTGGAGATTGGAAGGAAAAGATATCAATGTTGATTGCATCAGTGCTGATGCCTGATAAAAAAGGCCAGTTCGCGGACTAAGTTCAACAGCACAAAGAAAGATATCAAAGGACTACATTCTAAAATTCCGCATAACGAATTCAAATTAATGAATGCCATAAGGACAACTCATGGCCCGCAGACCCCCTTGCCGTGGCCCGTGCCAGTTTGAAAATTAAGTACTTAACATAAAAACCGGATTAAGTAAATGGCAGATGGCAGCATCTTACAGCTCCCAATATCATGGTGTCGCTTCATGGCCCGCGAGCGTCACCGAAATTGTCAATGTGGCCCGCACTGTCTGACGAGTTGAAGACCCCTGTCATAAGTAATGCACGCAACATCTCTTTTGAGGGCCAAAGAATGGCAAGAGACTTTCCATTGGGTGATATTTGGATAGACCATCGAGTCCCATCGCCGCTGTTTTTCGACTTTTCAGACAACAGTCCGCTACTTTGTCCCGCATATCTCTGGGCCAAGCCCGCGCATAGCGGCAGAGAAGGGGTGGGGGAATCGAGTGGGCAGAGCGAAGCACTACACGCTGCTGCGAAGGCTGGTAACCGCAGTCGCGTTTCCCCTCCACGCAATCCCATTCCCTTTCACGTGTTCGTTGGTGGAGCCGTCTCGCGTCACTACTTGCGCAGAGACCTAGTGCTTTCAAGTCGTTCATCACAATTGTCAACACCGAGATGACTGATAGACCGCCCTTACCAAGTGACACAACGTCAACATGTAGCATATATGCTGCATAAGACGTCCAAAAGGTTCGATATCTAGACTGGGATGAGTTTTAGATATCCAGTTTTGGAAAATATTTGGCTCTGTATTGGATATCCAGAATGGAATGAGTTTTAGATATCCAGTTCTGGATATCCAATAGACGTCCAATGGATATCCAGAATAAGATATCCCTAACTGGATATCTAATGGATGCCCAATGGATATCCATAATATCCATGGATCTCATCTGGACATTGTTGATATCCAATGGATATCCCTTGGAGAGTTATGCTGTATGGGTAGGCTCTCCCCGATGTCTTAGTGGTAGCAACGCCGCCTTGTAATCAAGGGGCTCCCAGTTCGATACCCGGTGGAAGCACATAGTGGTTCGGATCCCACTTTAAGTCTCGGTCTCGTCTCAATGTGTAAACGGTAGCTCCCTTCATTCGCAGAGACTTTTTCCGCTAAGCCAACTGCGATGAAACTTATATTTCATGCAAAAATTGTTTTCCAGGACGCGGTTTACTTCCGATGCCCCTCTTTTTCATTTTATTGTCCCGTCACAAACGAGCACTTCCTAAAACATTTATGGAACGTAAACATTAATAATTACACCTCACGGAACACAATAGTAAAAGTATAATGGATAAAGAGGTTTACGCCGAAATTACCTTGCCTGAAACCATTGTCTTCTTTTGTTTCGGGAGGAACATAAATCTATTTTTTCTCACATACGTTCCGGCGAAGAGTAGATTGTAATAGCAAATTTCCAATGGTAAGTTCTGCCATCGCCGTAGGGGTAGGCAACACACACACAACGTCATGCACGATAGTGCGTATTTCAGGATATAGGTGTCCCATTTTCAATGTCGGTGACTATACCTAATCAGCATTTTTCAAGAATATTGAACTATTTTAAGTTTTTTTGAACCTGCTTCAGGACTTTTCGAGCCTAACTTTAGATTTTTAGGACCTATTTTAGGATTTTTAGAGCCTATTTTATGAACATAAAAGCACACTTTTTAGAACCTAAAAATCCGAGATCTACTTATGACAATGCCTACAGTGCATTTCCGCCCTATGAAAATGCATGCAAGAAAAGAAGCAGACAATATAACAGTCAGAAAAATGTCAAGAGCCACCATGTCCTCACACGAAGAATAAACAATCAGCATTGTGAGCACTGGCAGAAACAAAAACAAGTGGATGACAAGGAATTTCATGCAGTCAGCGAGCCTTGAAACGATGCATTATGGGTACTGGAGTGGATCCGGCGGGTTAACTTCACGAGTGCCACCTTGCCGTAGCTCACATGGGTTCTGCATGCTTGATTATGGTACTCGAAACTCCTCGATGCGAACTTTTACACTTGTGTCCAACAAAGAACTCTTGTCAGTGTTGTTAGTGCTTATTGTTGATATTATCTTTTATAATAATGCACAGCTCTCTCACTCAACATAAATGCGAGTCAGGCCAGGGTTTATATATTATGGAGGTCCAGTGGAAACGACATCTTGAGGTTCCCTGTATTCATTTTAAGTACGTATATGTTTCCCCCCATTTTGTTTCCCTTTTCAAAGCAATTTTGAGCCGGCCCCCTTGGCGGAGTGGTTAGCACATCACGCCAGGGGTTCCGGGTTCGAATCCTGGCCTGGGCATGGATGTTTGTGAGTGTCCATTCATCAATTTCATCATATTATCACTCATCCCCATCTTCGCAAATTAGCCAAAAGTGGCACAAAAAGCGAAGTGAAATAGAGCAAATAATTCAAAGCAGTTTTGACAATTCTTCCGATTCTATTGAAGACCTCTAAAGCAAGGCCACCCGCAGAAGCTTTTATCAGGGGGAGGGGGCCAGCAGTGGCCAAATTGGGGGGAATATGGGGGTGATGTTCTCCTCCCAGTTAAGGAAATTGTCACAAAATATCCATACTAGGTTAATTTACATAGATATCCCACTCACTCTAGTTTCTCCATGTTGATCCATCCAAGCATCCCTTCACTTTTCCCCAAACTGTTTCTTCCAGATATCTCGGGTAGGGGGTGCCTCCTGGCACCCTCTGTAGGTACCCTTGCTCTAAACTATTTCAAATAAAAATGTGAATTCAAAATTATTATTTTATTCGACAACTTCAAACGACAAATGTAATACAGCAGGCGCCCTCTAGTTCGGCTTCAGATGGTTCAGCCGGCTACCTGAGTCACACGCTCCCGCCCTCTGACACCTAACGAGAAAAAAATATCACGTTGTCGGTAAGTACTAAGTACTGTAGGTCAGATGTAGTTTGTTCATATGATTTATTGGTCTTTTTTGCATTACTTCGGTTCGTTCGGGCATTTTTTTTAGTTCGGCCTACGGTTCGGTCCCGAGGTGGCCGAACTAGACGGAGCCTACTGTACATTCATTTTATTTTTTCAAACATTAGATTCCAGTCTGGTTATTTCCTCTATTCTTTTTGGAACTTCAACAGTATCCTCACTTCATCCATTCTTTTGCTCTTGAACTTAAAATAACAATTTCAAATTCTCATAGTTCTTTATCCAAACAACATTCTTTGCGAATTACTAGTAGTGATCTTTAGGAGCCGAGCCGAGTTTACGTTCACTTTGGGCACAGAAAGACTAATCGGGACTGGACCTACAGTTTAAACTTGGCTCCGAACCACTACGTGCCTCCATCGGGGATCGAACAAGGATCCAATGATTATAAGACATTGGCGTTATTATTCATTCAACTATCAGGGACGATCTCCATTTTATGATCAGAGAGGATAACAGGAAATGGGTTTGAATCCGAACCACCGTGTGCCGCCACCGGATATCGAACCCGAGATTTGCCTTGTGGCGCTTACGTTACGAACTCCATCGAGCATGAAAGCAGCAAAACCAAATCAGTCAAAACCATTCGCGAATTTGACCCAACGGTTATACAACCCGAAACTAACTGGATGGTTTCGCCACAAATCTCGAAGCGTAGAGTTCAATTTCCCCAACTATCGATTGCTCGAGTTCAACATATTTCCCCCTATCGAGGTCGTCTAAGGTTTCCAGGTTACCGCTTCTTTTCTTACATAACGGTCAGGAAGGGAAGAGGATGACAGCCACCGAATCCAACAGGCGAGGCAGCAAATCATCCATTTCTGGACCGTTGAGAATTCGACCTTTTGTTCCTCCTGTTCTTTGTCCTTTCTTTCGAAGCACAGAGACAAAAAAAAAAGAAGCCGATTAAGAGCAGGTATCGACCGAGAAAATTGGACTTTGTGGATGTCTGATACAGTTAGCCGATAAACTGTTCGCGTATCGAATTATGACCCAGATGAATTGTTCATTCCATCTCATTTCTTTACTGATTAGTAGGACCCGGATAATTATGAAATATATGTTCTTTTGTAGTGAAATATGAATTTATAAGCAGGTGGATTTGCCAGTACGCTATCTTAGGTTATAGCCTAGTGACAGAAAGTCCAGGGGGCGCTCACAAAGCAAAACACTGAAAGGGCAGAAGTGACAAGATCATCGACTATTACAATTTCTTAATACGTGTTATGATAATAGCAAAATAAAACAACATGTCAAGTCCTTTTACTTGCTTATTTCATGAAAGATGGTAGAAGTAGTTTCTGGCGTGTAAATTACTTCATTTTCAGAGCTCACGTAACAATGCTCGCATATAAACAATTGTTCCTCGAATGTAAACATTTTGAATGCCAACAATTGAAAGTCAAGTAGAAGGATATTGACGGTTGAAACCAACATCCTTATTTTTTAGTTCGCAGCCAGTGTAGCTACCGTAATGTAGTGTCGATTTCTTCTGGTGCGTGTGCGGTATTAGTGTTGTGTGGTGAAATGCATAGTGCAAGTGGCGCTTATAAACGAAAACTAAGTTTTATAAATAATTTTTAATCAAATGTGTCTATAGTTTAAAGTTTACAAATGTTATTAATACAAAAACTGAAATTAGTGGCAGTGAAGTACCCTGAACTTAATAACAATGTCGGCAGGGCCCAAAACAAAGGACAATCTATGAGCTCAAATTTTAATAATCCCTCCCTGTCCGTTGCATGATTTTACGCACTAGTGAACTGCGATGTACGAATTAGGGACAACAATGGCAGACGTGGCAACATTATCATTCGACAACCAATGTTCAGTCAATTTTTTTACGTTTAACGACTTCTTGTGTCATATTCACTACACGGTTATCAAACCATTTTATTTGTATTGTACGTTTGTTGTTTGCACTTCGGTTTCTTCACCTTTCTTAGTTTGAGTCGAAGTTTTTTCTAAGTTTACTTTATCCTCAGATAAGCTAATCGGTACTGGACCTACAGTTTAAAGTGACCTCCGAACCTCTGTGTGCCTCCACCGGCATCGAACCGGGACACCTTGATTCTAAGAAAACAGCACAGAACATCAATACCTAACAAGAGATTCGAACTTGGAACAATGATTCTGCAGCGAACATCCTATACTATACTACAGACAGCCTGTAATTACCTACTAATAAGAAATGGTCTAAAGAATCCCCTTGAACCTAGCTGACATCGGACGTAAAATTTAACAAATATTTATACAGTATGTAACATTGTTATTCGTACACATAGAATTTCCGAGGAAAAATGTCATATGTACTAGTAAATATAATCATTTTCATATGTACCTGGAAATTAATATTAATGAAGGTTTCACCAACAAATGTCAATAAAAATGTATGTTCAAAGTGTATAAACAGAGCATATAATTTGTGTGAAACACGCTGTTTCATGCAACATTGTTATTCGTACAGGCAAGAGTTTCAATCTTCCTCGCATACAGCGCCACCGCTATTCGGGCGATTTCGTGCAGTTTGCAACTTCGTAACAAATTTGAACATGAAGGCGCGCTCCCCGTCAAGCGGAATGCTGGCGTAGGTATTGTTGTAGGCCTATCGTCTATCTATCAGCGTGTTCGAAATGTGCAAGGTGAAGGATGTTATTATAAATTTGGCTCTTAGAGGTTATTCGTTAAGAAAAATTGGACAAACAGTCAGTAAATCACACTCCACAGTTCAATACATAGTAAACAAATTTAGAGAGGAAGGTTCAACACAGAATGTGCCGAGAAAACCAAAAGAGAGACGGTTAAATAAACGTGATGAACGCTTTATTTTAAAAAGAGTGCGAGAAAACCCCCGACTAAGTGTTCCTCAGTTACGACCGTTAGTAGAAAATGTTGCTGGCAAGATGATGTCTGATCAAACTGTCCGACGTGCCTTGTGGAAGCATGGATATCATGGCAGAATGCCACGAAAGAGGCCGTATGTAAATAAGGTGAATCGCAGGAATAGACTTTCATTCGCGAAAGAGCACATCCACAAGGACCAGGAATTTTGGGATAGTGTCATATGGTCAGACGAGTCCAAGATTAATATATACGGGTCAGATGGAATAAATAGGGTCTGGAGAAAATCAAATAAAGGCAATGATCACATTAACACAGTTCCAACAGTTAAACACGGTGGTAGGTCATTAATGATTTGAAGCTGTATGTCGTCCAAAGGTGTTGGTACCATCCAACACATTGAAGAACAATGTAAAGCAGAGTGCCCAAAAAATGGACATGTCGCCTATCTACAGATTCAAACAAGACAATGACAGTAAGCATAAGACGCGAGTTAACATGAATTGGCTAATATGGAATGTGACCAAACTACTACAAACACCAGCTCAAAGTCCAGACTTAAATCCCATTGAGCATTTATGGGCAATTTTGAAGAGGCGAGTCCATAAAGCAGGCGTTAAGAAGTCCAAATAAGAGTTGAAAACTGTTTTGCAAGCCGAGTGGGATAAAATAAGCTCTGAAACATATCGAAAACCGGTTAATTCTATGAAGAACAAGTGTCTAGCAGTAATTAAAGCCAAAGGATACGCATCAAAGTATTAGAACTGTCAGTCAATTTGCTCTGAAAATACTTTTTTCTTTTATATTATTAAGTTAACGAATAGAAAAGTTGTACAAAAAATGGCATGTTTCTCTTTCAGTTTCATTTAATTTATTATTGTCATACAGAATTTGGCTAAGATTTTATGTTCCTCATGATATTAGTTATTGAATTGTAAAGAAACAATTTCAAAAGAGTGTATTTCCTTTCAGACATTAGAGCATTTTCTTTGAAAATCTGTGTGTACGAATAAGAATGTTACATACGTATCTACTTGGAATCGAAAACTGGATTCCTGGATAAAGAAACCGTATGTTGTCGCTTGGGAGCTTTCTTCCCTTATATCTATGTCGCTTTTCTACCCTCTGGATTAATCGTGACAATGACATATACATATAATGAACCATACCGTGGTACACTCCTGTTCAGATAAAGTGGCGGGGTGTAAGGGGTGACCCTTCCCCAAGACACAAATGTCAACCTCACTTCCACGTAGTACACCCGACTGCATTGTGAAGACTAAAGAGGCTCTGGCGTCTGGACTCAAAGGCAATATAATCCTCTACGTGTGCTGTCAAGTGTTTGGGATTGTCCCTTCATTCGTCTCATCTTATTACTATTCATCCTCACCTTCCCGATTAGCGAAAAGCGGCAGAAAAGGGACATAAACTAAATCAATAAAGTGGCACATACTTCAACTGTTCAACCCTACAAAGTGTGCCACTTTATAAGAACAGGAGTGTACAATCCTTACCTACGATTCGAACACAATATAAACTTAAAATCTTGCTCAGAACTTACCTCTCTGCAACAATGCTAGTACGAGTTACTTGAATAAACCAACCAACCAACCGTCGTGAACTAATTGTACTTACAGTCGATAGTCGTTCTTATAAACTATTTTATTGACTTGTAACCTGTCACTATCTATTCAAGGTTGAAACTTACCGGACAACCAAGTGCTCCTTTTTATGACTACGATTACAGACTGACTGCTTGTTTCCTCGTTGACTCGGTGAGAGCTTGTATCTTAATGTTGATAAGAGAATGCGCAAGGGCAAAGTCAGAGCACTGTGCGGGATTTGGAAGAAGGAAAAGCTTACGAAAACACGTTTCCTCATACGATCATGTTCTTTTTGTTTCTAATTTATCTTTGGCTGCTGCAGCTATGTTTAAAGAACGGGTGAAAAAAGTATACATATATTATGTATTATCTTCCAAGCGTATGCTATGTGATGGTGTATGTTGAATGGCACAGAGGGGACAAAAGTTCAGGGAAAGTTTATATCTCCAGCAGAATGTCTCAAAAACATAGTTCGAACTGTCATTTCATAATCGTGTCAAAGACCTACTGCACTTGAAGTATATATTTTTAGTTCTTCCCCGCTCCTTCTGCTTATGCAGTGATAATCCTCAGTCAATACCTACCAATCTCACACAATGTAGTATAATCATGACCACATATATAGGGTGGTCCAAAAGTCAAGTATCCCCTAAGAGAAACTGTATATGTAATTCTAAGAATTAAATTTAATACTTTTTCTCAGGAACTGTGACAGGAGATGCTACAGGATATTGTGATGCTAGAGTTTGAAAACAACCCTATATATAACAAATTACCGTCTATTATCTGGCAACAAGACGGTGCCCCACCGCACCATTCGGTTCCTGTTTTTGAATGAATACTTCTCTGAATGGATTGGGCGCGGAACATTCGACTGGCCTCCTCGATCATGCGATCTTACACCTTGTGATTTTGCCTTATAGGGTATAATTAAGGATGCCGTCTACTCTGCAAAACTACAAACTGTGAATGATTTGCGACAAGAAATTGAAAATGTTTTTGATGAAGTTAACGCAAATAAGAGTTTGTTATCAAAGATATGTGAATCTGTGTATCATCGTTGCTTAGAATGTATTGCAAATGATGGGAAACATGTTGAGCATGTACGGTACATTGTGTTATCTTAACTTTCTCAAGCAATAAATACACATTTCCTTACTACAAGTATCATCAATTTGTTCTCTTCTAGCGGAAACTGACTTTTGGGCCACCCTGTATATACAGGGTGAGTCACCTAAAATATTTTGTGAGTAACAAAAAATATTGAAAAACTACTTTCGCAGATATAAAGGTATGAGAGGGGCTCATGAAATTAGTGGACACAATACTTTCAATTACGTAAGAAAGTGCAATTTATTTCCAACACGTTTTTTTTATGGAAATCCTACATTATTTTTAGTACAGTTGAAGGAAGGGAAAAATTTATTAAGAATGGCGTTTGTTACGTTGTATACGTCAAGCAGTTCTCAAGTAATTGTTACATGAAGTTGACGCTTGAAACAAACATCTCAGAAGTAATGCTGTGCGATATTTTGATATATCGATGTAGAGTCGATATCGAAAAAATCGACCTTAAAAAGGTACTAAATCTGAGGAAGGAAAAATCGATACCTAGAATGATTGATTTTCCTTAAAATCCACTTTATGCACAGCAAGGCTAATCGGTACTGAACCTACAGTTCAAAGTTGGATCCGAACCACCTACGTTTCTCCATCGAGTATCGAGCCGGGGATCCCTTCATTACAAGGCGACGACGTTACCACTACGCCATCGGCGAGGCTGTCCCGTTTAAAGATAAAATTTATGTAATTATTAAAACATATTCTGAATGGCTCCGTAAAATCCCAGATCTTCTAAAAAAAAAAAAAAATGTTTCCTAAAGTATTGTGGTTGTCTCTCAACATAGATAAAAGCGAGTTGGGAAAATTGAAGTTGAGAATATTGATTGGGTTTATTTTATCTCTCATTTCTGTCACTTTTGGCTAATTGCAAAGATGGGGATGAGTAATGATGTGATGAAATTGATGAATGGACATTCACAAACATCCATGCCAAGGCCGGGATTCGAACCTGGGACCCCCTGACTAGCCTTGTATGCTAACCACTCCTCCACGGGAAGTGGAGGATATGTTACTTCCTGCAACCAGAATATATCAGACAGTTAAAACTACTTGACACTACGGATAATAGTAATAAAGTAACTGTAACAATTACTTTTAACTGTCGCTGAGGTACATTTCAAAACGAGTAACTATAATCGAGTTACTTATTGGGCAATGTAACTTCAACTTGGTTACTTTTTTTTTTTTAAAAAAAAAGGGGTAATGCCTCCCCGATGGCGTACTGTCAACGTCGTCGTCTTGTAATAAAGGAATCCCAGGTTCGATACCCGGTGGAGGCACATTGTGTAGCCCCAGTCCCAATTAACCTATCTGCGCATAGAATGGAGTTAATACTCAAGAACACGTAGCACGTGGCAGAAATGTTCTTTTCTGCTTTCTCTCAGAGTTTTAGATATATTAAGGATTTAGTTATACTCATTTACCTCCTTTGTGATTATATAATTTACTTATTGTTTGGTGTACCAATCCACCTTTTCGCATGTATCACGTACGCTGATGACATAAACTGTGAGGTCTTCTGTGAACACTGACTCATGGTCGGTCAACTAGTACAACTTTTGGTAGATATACCATTTGAGTGTGAAATATCGGTTTGTTTTATGATGTAGTTCCTTAAATTTCTACGTAATTTGTCAAGAAGGTACGCACATATAGGGTGCCAATGTAGGGTACAATTTCTTCAATTTCTCTCATGCCATTTTTCTTCTTTCATCCTCACTAACATTCTTATTCATCTTCACTCGCTATTTTTCCCTTCTCTCTCTTCTTCAATTTCTTTCTTGCACTTTTCTCCACTTCCATCACTATCTTAATTTCTCCGTTTTCAATTTCTTTCTCGCTTTTTCTCTTTCTCCGTCACTAAGATCCTTTCTTTTTCAACTTATCTCACTATTTTCCTTAATCTATCTCTTCTTCAATTTCTCTCTCGCTCTCTCTTTCTCCCTCACTATCTTCCTTTCTTTCTCGCTCTTTTCTCGTTTTCACTTAACTTCCTCTCTCTCTCTCTCTCTTCAATTTGTCTCTCGCTCTTTCCTCTTTCTCCCTCGCTATCTTTCTTTATCTCTGTTTATTTTTTTTATCTTTTGCTCTTTTCTCTTTCTCACTCACTATCTCGTCGTTGCCTTGTAATCAAGGGGTCCCGGGCTCGATACCCGATGAAGGCACATGACACACTGTATTTGTGTTATTTTTCTTATTTCTATCTTTTATAATTAATATAATTAGTATTTAATTACTGGCACATTAGGGCATCTCACGTATGAAGATTGGAGAGAATTCATATATATACTAATTTCAATATATTCATATCGGGCTAATCGGGACTGGACCTACAGTTTAAAGTGGGAACCGAATCACCATGTGCCTCCACCGGGTATCGAACCCGGAACCCGGAACCCCTTGAATACAAGGCAGCGACGCTACCACTGCGCCATCGGGGAGGCTCCATGATATAAATATGATATAAATATATTTATCAAAAGATATATATTTGTTACAGTGTGAACATATTTTCTTTATCATATGGACATGTTTCAACTACCAATAAACACATTTCAAGGCAGCATGAATAAATATTGTGTATTTCCAAATTTTTATGTCCATAAAAAACAATATATAAATTTGTGTCATAAGGACCTGGGTGTGTCTTAAGTGTAAGTGGCGATGATTGGGGGGCAAGGTGCCAAAACTGGTGGGGCAAAGACAGTACATTTCCCTTTGTAGATAAGACTTAGCATAGTGTGGGGGCAAAAGTGACAAAAACTGGGGAGGGGCAATTGCCCCCTCGTTCCCCCTAATCGCCGCCACTGAGTGTAACGTTTTTTTAGGTGACTGTTAAGGGTTAACAATCACTATGTTCAAGTGCTCGTTAGCGTCCTCTAGCACCATAGAGTATCTTCTGCTCCAACATTGACCACATTGTTGCGACACCATTTCGTGTTACAAGAGTATCATTATCCTGCAACAAAGAGATGGTTAAAACTGTCATCTGTCATCGCACACCGGTGCACGTGTTAGCATCTTAAGTGGTTAACCATTTACACCAAACAGTTTAAATCTCCAAATAAAGGAGGCTTGTTCACTGCCAAGACAACAAAAGTCATTGTCCAAGTTGTTTTACTTCGTTGGGCACAGATCTCACGAAAGTATTCGTGGGGGTGCTTTTCCATCAGGTGCGCTTATCTATCTGTGGCACGCAAGGAACTTTACAACTTTTTTCGTATCTTTGCTGTAATTCATATAGGCCCGTAGCTAGAATTGATCTCCAGGGGGACTCGCGGATTATCAGGGAGGGCTTTGTAAACCAATTCCATTTTTTAAAAAAATAACAGTATTAAATGAAGGTAAATTATGTGTGGGGGGAAGGGTCATTACGTTGCATAAAATGTATAAATATCACACAAATACTACATTTTTCTACATCTTTTAAAATATCTCCTTGAAATGTTAATTTACTGGTACTGAAATCATCCCGTACACACTCCATATTACTTTAGATGATACAGATATTTATATCACACCAAAAGATGCAGAATATTCAATCACAGTGCCCGCAGTACATTCCACCCCCGGTCGAAGCAATGAAGCTCCCCTTCATTCCAAAAACTTCGGAACTGTTGACCTTTGATGCAGATCCGAAGGAAATTTGCATGATGACATCAAAGTCACAGATTTCTGTCTAGATGGAGGCCGCAACAGACGCAGTGAAGGTACAGGTAAAGAAGCTTGCGCATGAAACAACTTACAAAGTCTAGATAATCTTCTAAATACTTGCAGCTACTTCGACTTCAGCTCATAAACAAGATGAGCGAATGTAATAGCTGCTGTTCATGTTCTGTGGATTTATCCTTAAAGTTGTGAGCTGTCTAAATTTTCACTCTTCACAGCAAACAAATTATAGAAAATAGTTTTACCTAATGTCAAGGGGGGCTCATGACAGTGCCAGGGGGGGCTGACGGTTATTCCAGGGGGACTCGGCCCCTGCCTGGCTACGGGCCTGAATTCATATAAAAGTCATGTTTACAAGCGAGTCCATGAAAGTGCCGATATGAGAACTTGCTTCTATTCACTTGTTACGACGTCACATTGCACTAACGATCGATCCCTCAATTGGAAAATACAGTTATCAATTTATATTTAATTGCATAATAGTTAGAATGTATAGACTTCTAGAATATTTATATTCTATTTCAAATTCGTAAAGCAGGGCCGGTCCTATAGGCCAGTTGCAGTTCGCGCCAGAGCCGACCCTAGGGAGGGGCAATTTTGACGATTGCCCGAGGCCCCGCGGCAGATAAACATGATTGTTTGTGTACGATATATTACGAGTTTATTCGCAGCTGGTGCTTTCAATTAAGCAACTAATCTAATGAATTCATGGACAGTTATCACATCCTTAAAAATATCCAAACTTACAGAAATCACTTTGTACAGAAAGTAGTACAAAAATATCATGTTGAAATGTTTAAATGAAGAATTGTTACTATGCACTTTTCGTTTAATTATATCTTCTCTCAGATGACGCAGTGGTAACGTCGTTCCCTTGTAATCAAGGGGTTCCGGGTTCGATATCCGGTGGATGCACATAGTGGTTTGGATCCAGTCCCGATTAGCCTTTCTGTGCATAAAGTGGACTTAAAACAACAATTTAATCAATAAATCACCCGTTTAATTATAGAATGAAACAATGAAGTGAGAATATTATTGTATGTCTAACAATGTAAATTCACTACAGCGTCAAAATTCAATGAACAGTAAACAAAAGCGAATTATGATGAAGCATATTATTGGATATGATTAAATAGTACCATTTTGATAGGTAAAACTAGCAATTTGATTTTGAAAACACAAAGTTTATTGTAATTACATATAACGAACGTCGCACCGGGAGCATATCGGAAATATGCCGGCGGAGTGGTTACAACAGCGGTTCCGGATTTGAATCCCGGCCTTGGCATGGGATTCCTTTGTGAGCGTCCCTTCATCAATTTCATCATATCCTCGCTCATCCTCATCTTCGCGATTTGCCAAAAGTGGCAGAATTGCGAATGGTTCGCATCCCACTTTAAACTGTAGGTCCAGCCCCCATTGCCCGATCTGATATTAAAGTGGACTTAAAACATACTTTAACATCCATTTTGGCAATAAAGAGTTTACCACAAATAAAGACCATGCGAATATTTTTTTATGGAGGTGTAGTGAAAATTTTTGTTGTGTGTGTGCATAATTTACTGCCCTACATCAGGAACGTTGTTTCGTAATGGTGGTGTATAAACGTGCCAGATAAGCATTTCGGTTTGTGACAAGTGGATGTCTACCGTATACGTAAAGGACAGATCGTGGGAAGGCAGAGACCTAAACCTAAGCAATTTCCCTCCAGAGTTGGATGTAATTCGGTTTCCGCTTAGAGGATGAGAACACTGTTGCCAACTCGCCTATTTCTGAACTAGGTTTGGACCCTTTGTTCTTCCAGCATGATAGCAAACTCAAGGGAAAAACAGAGTTCCGAAGGAAGCCATTTCGTTCCTATATCTCATTCTCTTTTTTGGGGTTTACGTAAGTCCACCTTGTGTTCAGATAGGCTGATCAAGGCTGGATTTAAAGTTTGAACATTTCAACACTTAGTGAAACTTCCCCAAGGCTTGGGAGTGCGTTAATCTTTTTGGATGAACGAATGTCTTGCATTAAACTAACGTTGCACAAGTTATAATAATATGAACAAATATATTGTATTAATTAGGAACTTTTTCATCACCTTGACATAATGTTCATCTTGATATTCAATAATTTATGTTTTTAAGATTAATTTCCTTGCCAGGACAGTTGTTTGTATACAAATTTAAACGATCTTAACTATACGTAAGCTAGATAATGGATACGTACTGTTATCTCTCTCTATTGTTGTACAGTCTTTTTAGCTATTCGTGTAATAATAGCAATAGAGTATTAATGAATTTACATATTATAAATGGATCTATATATTGGATTAACGTATTAATTTAAACATGTCATTATTATTATATTATATTATTTCTGAGACACTTGATTCGGACCCCTTGAAATATATTTCTAGATATGGGCCTGACTCTCCAGCTGTTTCTAACACGTTATTTTTTTGGCTCCTTTCTGTTAACCTGAGTTGGCAACTCTGGGTTAGGAAGGAAAGGCACTCGTGCGTTGCGTGAGTGCGTTCGGTAGGCTCTGCTCCACGCATAGGTCGTTCATTGTCCGGGAGGCGAGAACAGAGAGTGATAGATTGGTCCTGTCCTTCTTTTCGTCCATTCGGCCATATCGCGTGGAACAAGAGCTCGGGAAATGTGGAACAGACGTTAAAACATATGAACTTTGCTAAGGTACCGTTACGCATTCGTCATAAATAAGTTATCACAGACGTAATCATCTCTTGGTCCACACCTGGAAGTTTTAGAGGATGGTAACAAGTTAGCCCTTAGGGAATGAAATCCCGAGTACATTGAATAATCTAGGGATTTCGGGATTAGGGATTCTAATCCAGGGATTCAGAGCTCTGATACTAACATGACAAATTCGGTGGCGGATATATAAACCGAAAACCTTGATGTGTGTGTGTCTGGGTGGAAGAGGGTAGGATGAGTAATCATTTAAGGGGCCATTGTCGTTCCTTTTCATACTGTATGCATATAAATAAAACAAGAAACGTTGTAATTTGTCCAGCACGGCAGAACAGAGAAAAAAAATACCACCGAAATATTGTAAAGTGAAAGGAATTGTTGTTCATTTTAAGTTAATTAAAATGCATTAGTTTTTGGTTAATAGTTTCTATTTAATGCTCCATGCCACAAACTAAACGCATGGCCATGAAATTAGGCGGGTGGCAGAAGTTCGCGCTGTTGCCACGTCGGAGCACAACCCCGTGTGTTCGGAGGTTTAAGAGAATGAAAGATCTCGTTGAAGAGTTGGTTTCTGTAATCCATGTAATACACACTGACAGCATTTGCTCGAAGGGTCAGGGATGACACAAATGTGGCCCGAGGAGAGGTCGGTCTGACGCTCGAACTAGGCAACGCAGCCCGATTGACGTTGCCACGCAGTGCGCGGGAACCAGCGAGTTTTGTCCCGCTCTCGCTTAGCTTTTCCCATATGTAGCACCAACGCAATTCTGCCCAGCCGCCTATTTTCATGGCCATGTGTACATTCATTTCTTTCTAACAGCAAGTGTTTCTTCCTAGGCCTGTGGTGTGTGGAAGTAGGAGCTAAGATTATATTGTACAGGTCTTATAAAAGTCCAATACGGTGGAGCAAGGGATGAGAAACCCGAGGATAGAACGAAATTAGGGAGGGCTCAAATCTGATTTGCTTACCTACCCACCACCAATACATACTCAATTCAACGCATGACGAACTGATAGCAAAAGCTGAGCAATTGCAGATATACATGAAACAGGTATTGGTCCATTGTTCTCAACAGAATTGTTCTATCTTTAAACAGCTCTCAAAAGTGATTTATCAAAAAGTTTCATCTGCACATGATTTTGCAAAACATGTGTACCAAAAGTACAATACAACTCTACCTAGCTCTTTAGAGGTATGTCGAATGTGTTTTGTTAATTCAAACAAGTCCGTCTGTGCTGTGTATGGGCTGCCACAAAGTCATAATCGTAACGAAAATAAAAGGTCTTAATTGTTTTCTTGCATAACAGCAACTGACAGAGAGACAAACAAGATTCCAAACATTCTTCTTAGATGCAACAGCCAGTAAACGGCAAAACACGTTCGGGAAATTGAAAAACAAACAAAAAAAATCCACTCCCCGCTCTTGCTATGATTTGTAGCACACGCCGCTGGTATTTTCAAAGTGATAATTCCCAGTGCAACCTGGAAAATGTAGATTGTTAAAGAGTACTTGGAAGGCGCAAGCGATACCTTGCCTTCAAAACACGTGACCACAACAAGCGTCCCGGGGCATGCTGGAAGCCAGAAGAGGAGTCTAAATTGTGTACTCACCGATAAGTTCCCTCAACGACGACTCGAACCAGATGCAGTTTTAAACCAGCTCAGCTGCAAGAAACAGAAAGCAAGTTTTAAAATTCGCGCTACACATTTTCAATGTCTATCTGAGCTAAGCTTGCCAACTTTAAAGAATGAAATTTCGGGATATTTCTTTACAGCCTTCAACCACTTAACATTGAAATGTTCTGGAAGACTTCTTTCTTGAAGATCAGGTGTTACTTGTTTGTGGTTTGGGTATTGTCATACAAAATTGAATCAACTTGAACAAAACAAACTAGCAATTACAAATATACAGATTCTTCTGAAGCCGTAATACTATAACAACATACTTGAAAATGAAATACTATAAACTTATTTAGACCAAAAACTAAATTTAGAAATTAGCATTTGGGATAATAACTATAGTAACTGAACACACAGACGCAGTAAATTTTCTGACTTGTCTGTTTCAGATGACGATGCTACATTGTCGCTTATCAAAGTAATATTTTGAAGTTAAATTATTTGGTTTGCAACAAATTACTTGGCTCTGCAAATGCATACCGAAAGAAAATAGGTCGGCAGGCCATGTGGCACTAATGGGAGAGGAAAGAGTTTACTGGATTCTTTTTTGGAAACGTGATGGTAAGAGACCTGTAGGAAGGCCAAGACGAAGATGGACGAATAACGTTGAGATGGACATAAAGGAAATCGGCAAGGATGGAAAAGATTGGATTGATCTTGGTCAGGAGGGGGACAGATGGAAGGCTTGTGTTGCTGCAGCCATAAACCTTCGGGTTTAACAAGGTTAGAGAGTAAGTAAGTTAGTAGTAACAAAAAAAAAAAAATATTAATTCTCATCATTCCTGGAGAGCGGCTTCGATTCCGGGAAACTCCAGGCCATTTCGGAAGGATTGGCAAGCCTAGACATAAAGTCAAAGTTGACATTGTGGTGAATAGAAACAAATATTTGTACTCAGGTAATGAACAAGTAACAGTAGTATAAAACCAGTCCAAACACTATCAAGTTGTGTTCTATATTATTATATAATAACCACACTTCGATAATCACGCATTTCTTAACACCAATATAAGTACACATTAACCATCTAATTATAGTAGATATGTTGGAATTGTAAGCCCATAGTGTAAAAGCATTATAGATTCAATCAGAAACAACTGACTGATAACATGACAAAGTTTACACTCATAAGCTGTAATGGATAACGATCATTTTCTTTACAAAGTGGGTCCTCCCCCATGACTCAGTGGTAGCGTCATTGCCTTGTATTCAAGGGGTCCCGGGTTCGATACCCGGTGGAGACACAAGTGGTTTGGATTCCACTTTAAACTGTAGGTCCAGTCCCGATTAGCCTTACTGTGCATAAAGTGGACTTAAAACACCAACTCAAACCAAACTTTACAAAGTGGAAAAGAAAAGTGAAAACCATGTGTTAACAGTCGTATGTGTGTCTCAATTATAATTAGTGTACTAAATGGTAAGGAATTGTAAATTATGCAATATAAGAGAATGATAAATATGGACAAATATGAATTTGGAAGTTTTTGTCGCGTGATAGTTTTGACAATACAAGTTAAACTTTATAAGTGCGAATATTTGCAACAAAATTGAAAATTAATATAACTTCTTATCCAGTTCCTTTTTCATGTGAACATTTTAAAAAGAAGAGCGTACAAAAAATTCGGTACAGTGGGATCCATAAGTATTGCCAAGCAAATTGTCCATCGCCATGTTCATGCACTTTATTTTACCCAATAAGAACTTCAAGAACAAACAAAATTCGAAACAAGCTTCTGATAACCTCTACACCAGAATACGTAAAACAATATTATTTAAAAAACAAATTGGATGCAATAGAAACATTGATAAAAACAGCCTTGTACACTGTACAGCTGACGTCGAATTCTGTTCTCAATCCTAGAGTAGAAATTTGAAGCTTCAACACACTATATTTCACTATTGTCCGTAATTAACTTGCAGACAAACACAGGTGTCCTTCCAGTTCCGGACGTATAATACTACGACAGGCATAGCCGCTCTTCGCTACACCGTCGTATTGTGAATGAAAGAAGGACTATATTCGCACCGCGTCTCTTGTGGTGTATTGTAACAACTTTTTTCAAATTCCAACCGAAAGTATATTGTTTTTGTCACTACTGAGTCTGATCTGTTCTTGTCTCATACCTAAAGTATTATTATCTAAAGTCCCGACCCCCGTCTCGACCCCCTCTGACTGAAGAAAGCCAATAGTCAAGGAGCATCCTCATCTATCAGTCAGAGGACCCACCTGAGCCCGGCAAGCTTCGGCGAGCTGCTGTGGTCGAGCGGATCCAGGTTGGCGCCCTGGGGGGTGGGTAGCCGTCCCTCCTACTTTTTAAATTGTATGTGGTTGTATACTGTCAGCACCAGAGGAGGGATTTTAGAGTGTGTGTCACGAAGACAATCAAGATGATATTAAGAATTTTAATTGTACTGTTCATTTGCACTTGTTGTGTTTGATTGGGATATGGACTCTGAACGGAAAAGACCAAGAGAAAGCTTCGACTCACATACACCAAAAAGAAGAGTCGAGAGAAATGAGGGTGATAATAACCAGCTTAATATGGAGGAACCAACTATGGAAGGAGCCCAGCAAGAGGAAGATAACATGAGTATGATTCGTTTCCACATAAAGGAACTTCACGCGGGAATAGCCCGGGAAAAGATATCTATCACCTCAAAGACCTTGATGACAGACATTATTAGCAAAATACTTGCGGAATATGAAGATCTGAAGACTAAGCTAGAGGTTACCCTCGCAGTTAACGATGAAATTAAGAAAGATAAGCAGTATCTTCAAGAGATACTGAGATCAAGAGAAACATTAAATATACAAAATGAAAACAACGAGAATCCAACTTATGCTGGAAAATTAAAGATGAATATTATACCAGAAGTACCTAAACCCTCAAAAGTTGTTAAACCAACTTTATTCATCAAAGCGAAAGAAAAAACACCGAAAGACATTCTAAGGGTAATTACGTCGAACATCAAGCCTGCAGAAGATAAGATACGCATCACCAACATGCGTCCAACCAAAGAACTTTTAATAGTTGAACTGGAATCTGACCAGGAACTCAAGCGTATGAAAGATAACCCTAAACTTCTTGAATGCGGACTACAGATGGAACCCACAAGGAAGAAAAATCCTATGGTAATTCTGTACGATATATCCAAGTCGTACAAGGATGAGGAACTAATGGATGAGCTGTATCATATGAACTTTAGCGAAATTATGACTGATGAGGAAATGTACAACAACCTGAGGTTTAGGTTTCGGACTGGTAGGCGGAATCAGGCCTCATCTCATGTAGTTTTAGAAGCATCACCAAACATGAGAAACCTAATCCTAAGTAAAGGTAGACTGTTCTTAAACTTTTCAGTGGCTATTGTTAGGGATTTTATTTCGGTGCCAAGATGCTTTAAATGTAAAGATCTAGGTCACATTAGTAAGTTTTGCAACAAAGAGACAGTGTGTGGGAAATGTGGAGAATCCCATGCAGAGGAAAACTGTCCGTCAGCAAACATATGGGTTTGTATACCCTGTAAAATACGAGAAAGAAACTGCGCTAAAGAAGAATGTCCAACCTACAGAGAGATAAGAGATAGAATCATTTCTAAAATTAATTATGGATAACCCTTCTCTAGATGTACATAGCAAAACTCTTGATGAAATTAAAGTGATTCAAATCAATGCGCAGGGTTCTAAGCTAGCAACCCAAGAAGTGATAAATCATATTATTACTCATAATATAGACATTGCTCTCATCCAGGAGCCTTACCACCTGAAAGGAAAACCAGTTGGCATTCCGAGTCGAATGCAAGTCTACTCAATATCTGATAAACCAATGACATTTACTATAATCGCCAATAGTGACTTACAAATATTCTGGTTACACAATTACTCAACATCTCACTGTATAGTAACGAAAATCTGCTTAGGAGATGATAGCTGGGTTTTAGTAAATATGTACTGCCAGTTTAAAGATCCTATACAACCTTATTTGGATCAACTGGAAAGAATTGTTACTGACCTATCCATGAATAACATCTTAATTGGAATGGACTCGAATGCTAAATCAAAGCATTGGTTTAGCAAGGTCACAGATAACCGTGGCTTGGAACTGGAAGACCTACTGGCCAGTAAAAACTTACATGTTTTAAATAGAAGATCTGATATTCCAACATACTCTAATAGAGCAGGAGCAACATCGAATATTGACTTGACAATTTCAAACATGAATGGGCGGTTATCGATAGATAACTGGTGGGTTGCTGAGAAGCTGACAGTTAGTGACCACAACTTGATTAGCTACTGTATCAAACTTAAAAGACGACACACACCAGTCAACAAGAGATTAACCAAAAGAAAATGGAATATGCGTGACCAAGAAATGCTACGCACTCTTGTGGCAAATGAATTAAGGCACAATCCGATAACCTTGGATAACACGATCTCTGGAAATGTAGCTACAGTTGCGCACATATTGGGGACTGCGCCAGGCCATATTCCTAAGATGAAGGAGCAGAAACCTAAACAAGCCTGGCCAGAGTATATCATGAGAAGACGGAACATTACGCGGAGACTCAGAAAGCTCTATCAAAAATCCAAGACGGATAGAGACAGAACATTCTATCTAGAGAAGTACCGAAACTCCAAATGGAAATACGGTAAGCTTATTGAACAGTACAAGATCAAATCCTGGGCCTGTCTAGTACAACGGGAGATCCTTAAAAATCCTTGGAGCATGCCATACAAAATAGCTGCCCAAAAAAATTCACAGAAATTCGTCCCTGTACCATTTAAGAAGAGTGACAATACATACACAAGCTCATGGCAGGAGGCAGTAAGCTTCATAATGGATGGACTACTACCATTGGACGATTCTGAAGAGGACACACCAATCCAGAACAACATAAGATCTACAGTTGATGTAACCTATGAAAATCCTACACTGGTGATACCGTTTGCACAGGAAGAAATCGCCGCGGTGATCGACAGATTGAAAAATGGCAAAGCCCCGGGTCCTGATGGAACTCTAAACGAGTTAATCAAAATTACTAAAAACCAACTTCTCGGAGGTTTACAGACAATCTATAACCAATGTCTAGCAGAAGGGATTTTTCCTGAAGACTGGAAATTAGCAACGTTAGTGCTTTTCTTAAAGGATACCAAAAGAGATCCATCCAATGTAAAATCCTACAGGCCAATTTGCCTCTTGGATGTCTTAGGCAAAGTTTTTGAGAGGCTGATTACAAAGAGACTAAACGAAAGACTAACACTAATAAGGAATTCCAGCAAACAGTATGGGTTTATTAAAGGACGCTCTACTGAGGATGCGGTCAATCGTGTGATAACATCTATAAACCAAACTCATTATAAGTATGTTACTGGAATTACAATTGACATTAGCGGAGCGTTCAATAATGTATGGTGGCCATACTTACTACGAGAACTAAGGAGGTTGCAGATTCCTAAGCCTCTATACAGCTTAATCTGTGATTACCTGAAAGACAGGAGAATACAGTTCGTTTGGGGACATGAGACGATCTGCAGGAGTGTCAACAAAGGCTGTCCTCAGGGCTCTGTCCTGGGGCCAGTCCTTTGGAATATAACCTTGGAACCACTACTGCTGGCTCTCAGCAGGATGGATGAGATCATAGATAGTGTTGCTTATGCAGATGATCTATTAATCATAACCGGATCGAATAATCGCAAAGGTTTGGAGTTCAATGCTAACAAGATCTTGAATCAAGTGGCCATTTGGTCTGAGGAATCTAAGTTGACCATAGCTAAGGAGAAGACATATCAAATCCTCCTTAAGGGAAAACTGGCTCGAGCGCCTATATTCAAGTTTCAGAACTCTTCAATTAAAAATGTTCAAGTCATCAAATACCTTGGAATTCACATGGAAGCTCAAATGAGCCTAAGAGCTCATGTGAACAGTTTTACAGCTAAGGCCAAGTCAGCTTTACACAATATCTTAAACATGGGTAATACTGCATTTAAGATACCATTCAAGATCGCAATGCTGTATTATAAAGCGATATTTGTTACAACTATATGTTATGCAGCGTCTACTTGGGCTTTCCTTTCTAGGAAGAAAGTTGTCCGGGACCGTCTGAGATCGGCACAGCGCAACGTCTTGTTGAGAATTCTTGGGGCCTTTCGCACAACGTCAACTATGTCAACTATAGTGCTAGCTGGTGTCTTGCCTCTTGATTTTGAGGTTCAAAGACACGCTTCTAGATATTGGTTTCGGAAGGGAGACCAAGCTAAGATATTCATGCTGTTGGGAATTAATGTGAATACCATGCAGGACATTGACCAGGTTCTACAAAGCAAATGGCAACAAGAGTGGAGACAATACTCGGGATCAGTACACACGAAGCTATATATGCCTGACGTTAAATTCTGGACAATGAACTCACTCTTTAAACCAACTAAAGGGTTGATACACCTCATTACAGGGCATGGCCCTTATAAGGCATATTTGAAACGCTTTGGCCTCAGTCTAGATGACCAGTGCCAAGTATGTAAGACTACTGATACTCCAGAACACGCTGTGTTTTATTGCAATAAATTTCAAGACCCCAAAATAAGGGAACTTAGAGCTAAGCTAGAATCAGACCTTGTAAGACAACAACTTACTTGTCAACGAACCTTTCCTACAATTAATGCTTTGGCTGAGCTGATATCTACGCTTGAGGAAATGGAATTCAAACACCATCAAGAGTCACGAGCCCGACAAGTGGTTCCAATATCATCATTTATTGAAAACATGGAACCCACTGGAACTAAGACTAGATCGAGCATGAGACTTGCTGCCCAATTAATGGGAGAAAGCAGCTGTGCACAAAATAATTGCTTAAATGAAATAAGATAGTATGAAGAAGGACCGGCTTCCCTGAATAGAAGAAAACACTACATTACATCCCTCAGAAGAGAACCCGACATACCAGAATTGGATGACTGAAACCAATATATACATTTCCAGTATCCAGATGCTGTCTACCAGTGAGGACTGCGAGTAGAAGATTGAAGACAGAAGAGGAGGCTTGAGAACTCCCTATTCTTCAGGGATGTCTCTTCAATATAACTCTTATGAATATCTACTTGTGTTCTGATCTAAGGATTCCTCATCAAGTGCCATTATTATTCTCTTATTTATGGGATCTAAGGGTTCCTCGAATATCTTATTCTATATTCTCATTCTTATATTGTATTCTTATATATTCATTATTTTATTTCTATGTTATATGTATCTTTATATTTCATATCTTGCTTATTGTTTGGAGCTACTCAATTTCACAATATTAATTTTTCAAAAACGTCTTGGTTTAAATCTTAGGTACCAAGACTCAGAGCACTTGCCTCTTCTCTCTTACGTACCTTCTGACCTCTCCACTTACCAAGTTAATCCTTATATCCTATTCCGGGATACGGATACCACACTCAGATAAGATCAAGAAAGAAGATCTGAGTGAGAGGGTACCAAAAGTGAGAGTGGCGAGTGGAGGCGGAGGATCGCCGCTCCGTATCCCATCCTGTCTCATACCTATTACATTGCGCATTTGCTTATGTACTCGAGTATTACATTGAACAATTTATACAGGGTGGTCCAAAAGTACGGAACGGGCAGAATAAAACCGAAATGCATGCGGTTATTGAAATGTTATATGTGTACATGTAGTTTGAGGATGGGGGAAAACCTACCGAACCGCTTTTGAAATATGGTCGCCATCTTGAAAGCCGCCACCTTGGATCATCACGTTTTTTAAATGGGAACCTAGGCACGTGACACATGAAATTACACAGGAAAAAAGCTCACAAACACGATGGTAGTATTCATTTTTGCGAAACTTTATTCATGTTCATGCTACAGGGTGTTAAAGAAGTGTTTTCAACGGTTTCTCTCATTGTTGCAGGTGCACTAAGAAATGGAGCTCACACAAGCAGAACGCGTGGAAATCATCCTCATGTGTGAGAAAAGAAGCTCGAAAGTCATCGCCGATGAGTTTATCAGCGCCATCCAGAACGAGCTCCCATTGTTGACAGCACTGTTCGGAAACTGATCGCTAAGTTCAGAGAGACTGGATCTGTTGCAAACAGGCCCAAATCAGATAGGCTCAACGTAGCCACAGATGAAGCGACATCAACAGCTGTGTTGGCGGCAGTTACGTTGAGTCCACACTGTAGTACCCGTAGTCATGCTGCTGTCACTGGTGTGAGTCGTGCTTCCATTATGAGGATTCTGAAAAGGCACAAATGGCATCCATACAAGATCCAGTTGCTTCAACACCTGAGTGAGGACGATCCTGACCGCAGGGTTGAATTTGCAGAAGAAATGTCCCGTAAGGTGTTACAAACCCCTACCTTCCCTCACAAGGTGTTGTTCAGTGATGAAGCAAACTTTTATGGGGAGGTGAACAGACAAAACATGAGATACTGGTCTGAATCGAATCCTCATTGGGTGGATACATCTGGGACAGTCCTCCGTTCAAAAATGATGGTATGGTGTGGCATATGGGGAACCCGTGTGGTAGGACCTTACTTCATTGACGGTACCCTCAATGACGAGGATTATTTGAACTTACTGGATACACAAGTGTTTCCATTTCTCATGATCGAGGATGGCGGTTTCCCGGATTTCTTTCAACATGACGGCGCTCCCCCGCATTTTGGTCACAATGTTAAGGACTATCTGAACATCCAGTTTCCCAATCGGTGAATAGGTCGCAGGAGACCTGTGGAATGGCCACCAAGCTCGCCGGACCTGACCCCTCGATTTTTATCTGTGGGTCCACGTGAAATCACTGGTCTATTCCGTAAAAATTCGTGATATGGAACATTTGAAAGACAGAATTGTCGATTGCTGTGCAAGCATTACACCCGACATGTTATCGAAAGTCCATCTGGAATGGGTGAATCGACTCAATATGACACTGGCCAACAATGTTGGATACGTTGAGCATATCCTCCAACATCCTGCAAGAACGAAAGAAACTGTTGAAAACACTTCTTTAACACCCTGTAGCATGAACATGAATAACGTTTTGCAAAAATGAATGCAACCATCGTGTTTGTGAGCTTTTCCAGTGTAATTTCATGTGTCACATGCCTAGGTTCCATTTTAAAAAAATATGATCTCGATCCAAGATGGCGGCTTTTAAGATGGCGATCATATTTCAAAAGCGGTTTGGTAGGTTTTCTCCCATCCCCAAACTACATGTACACATATAAACATTTCAATAACCGCATGCATTTCGGTGTTATTCTGCCCGTTACGCACTTTTGGACCTTCCTATACAAGTATCAACATTGTATGATTCTTCACGAATATTCCGCTTCAGATTTCGAAATTATTGACGACTACGAATTTGAAGAGGACGTGTTAAGGTTATTTTTCATTAATTACGTATTTCTACAGGGTGTCCCAGTTAAAAGTAGCCCGACTCCAATCAACAGTTACATGCCAAGGATCATGAAAAAAATTAAGTGTGTGTACTGATGACCTTGAGTATCTAGCACGGTTCACGTTACAATGAACTATTCCATTTTATTGGATCAATATAGCCGTCTTTTGCCTCAGACAAATATCTTTGAATCAGTATATTGTGAATTGAAAATATTTACGTCACTTTTATTGCAATGCTCTTTTCTTTTAAACAAATTGTTAGAGAAAAACATTCATAAATGTGAGAAAATGAATACAAATTGTAACATACGATCTGTGGAATTTTGTTTTGTAGATTTCGGAAAGTTTGGGTAAATAACAACTGACTTAGAAACATATTATCTATGATTATGTTGAAAAAATGCAACAGAAAAAAAATCTACGTGAAAAAAAAATGACATTACAGGCCAGTTCGCAAAGTGTTTAATGTTTTATTAGTTGCGATTGAACTACAAACAGGAGCGACGGAAAACATCGAAAGTAGAATATAAATATAATGAACGCGGAGAATAGAACTAGCAACTAGGTCGCCCTCAATAACACGCAATATTAATCGCGTAGAATAGCATGAAAAAAAAGACACTACATCATTGCGAAGTTGAAGAAACTGAATGGATTTGGTCACAATTCAGTGACCACGTATTCAAGCCAATCTCCTTCGTGCCTCGAAGTAATTTATGTTCGATCCAACAACGCCTGGGGTTAAACGGGACAATTGGATTCTTGCACATCCTTCACCGACCATAGATAATTTTTTTTATCGCTGTCTGTCATGTTTTTTTGCGCTTGGGAAGGTCTGAAAGAACAGGATTCCAGAAGCTATCGAGAAGCAATTTGAAGCCTTTTTGAGTTGTTTTTTTTTCAGCAGACCGAATAGTTGCACGCGCTATTTTTACCACGAATCCATTTGGACGTCTATAAGTTAAGGGACGGATGGTTTTTTTTCTCAAGTGACCATCCAGCGAACCTACATTCGCATGTTCATTTTCTTTCATTTGAATCTTCCATATGTATGTCATTCACACATGCCGAACGATTTAATTTATACTCGCAAACAAGCGCATATGCAAATTGCGTAACCAATAAATACATTAGTGAAGGCTTGAATCATGAAAATTAGGGAGGTATCGCGCTCCCCCGTATATACAAACATTTACAAACAATGAAGTCAGTGGCGGCTTGTAACCACACATTATCTCGAAAACGGCTCGTTTGCAGACCCACGTTTACCGAGACTTTTTTGCTTCTATTATCGTGTACTTACAACTGTGTCAGTTTGCGCTATTATTTATGATACACCATGTATAATTCACACATGTAATTTCATTTGACACAATATTTATTACTATTTTTATGATAATTATAAATAATACTCATACAGACCTTGTTGCTTTATTCTGAAGTCATGTCGGTCAGGTCACGCTTTTTAACCACTTGTTTCTCACTATAGATAATCACATAGCATTTTACTTTTCCGCACATTAGAACTACACCCAACATCTGGCTAACTTTTATGAATTCAAACAAGTGAACATCAAGTATTCAAGCCTGCAATCTCGCGAGCTCCATGCTGGGGTGTCTAGTGCTCGTTTAATTGGCGGTTCCGAACTGCATTAGGTGACGTCACTTCCGACAAGACCGTACTTCAAGACTGCGTTTTGAGCCTGAAGCAGCATTTTAGGGAAATCCTTTACTTGCAAAAAAATGCATAAGTTGACAAAAAAAAATGCATAAAATCTGTAGCTCAGACCAAATATCGAGAAAGATGCAGAAAGCACTTTGGCGCTACCTCTACAAATGATAGCCTACACAAGAATGCATGAAATCTAGGGGTCCCGGGTTCGATACCCGGTGGAGGCACATGGCACATTGGTTCGGAGCCCAATTCAAACCGTAGGTCCAGTAGTCCCGATTAGCCTTACTGTGCATAAAGTGGACTTAAAACACGAACTCAAACCAAGACAAGAATGCATGAAACTGTAAACCTGGTTCTTGTCAAGACACACATTAGACTTGGTGTTTTTTCTGTGTGTACAATTTCAAGTGGGATCCGATTGAATCAGGGACCTGTTAGTTACAAAGCGACGACGTTCCCGCTACGCCAGTGGTTCTCACACTGTGGTCCGCATACCCCCAGGGGTACGGGCATGGACGACTGGAAGTTGGTACGCGATAAGATCGGAACAATAATTTCGAGAATACCCACAAGACAACATTTCACTTCATTGTTTCCCACTTCATAGCTTTAACATTCAACAAGAAAATGAGGCTGATTTTCCCACTGACACTCTTATCTTTGTTCCATATGTTTTGAAATAAAATACTCGTTCGAAATCTATAATAGACTAAATATGGAGTCGAATCTCCGCCTGAAACTTTGAAGTGCACAACCAGACATCAAGAAACTGTGTCAGGCCATGGAAGCACATCCTTCTCACTAGAAACGGAGGATTTAGGAAAAAAAACTGCAAAATTGTGCTTGACAATTTGTTAAACAAACTTATTTTTGTTCATTACTCTTTTTTTAAAAAAAAAATTGAAAAATATATGAAAATTAGTAGTCTTTTATATACTTCTTAGCATGCATGTGTTTCACATTTCTATTTTTGTAACTAATCATAAAGATTGAAAACGTAGGAACACCCAATAATACAGGGTGGAGCATTTTCGACTACCTATTTTATAATGAAGACAGAGGATTTGCTGATTACATTTACTTTTATTTTTCATTTCTAGAACAAACTTTGCACCTTTGGATTACAGAAAATGTATACATGAACAATGTGCACACAATTATTTCTTGAGAATAACACATTTCAAATGACGTCCCTGGAAGGCAACACATTGTGCAAGACGGTCTTGAAAGCTACGCATGACCCATGTTCTCTGGTGTTCTGACTGTTCTTTTTCTCCCATGCGATTTATTTTGAACACTTCCAACTTCACGCCATTGTTTCCACCATTCATTGATTGTTTTCCTGTTAGGAACTCGTCCACGGAATTGTTGATCACCATTCTCCCTGCGGAATGCACGATGCAACGCTACAATTTACTTCGTCAACACTTACTACTCCACACAAAACATACGTTGCTGTAGAGGCCAACGCTCCATTGCTACTGAAATCCAAAGTCCCAGTGTACACGAGGCAGGAGGAAACCGCCCTCCCAATGCATTTGTTTTGCAGTGTTGCCAACCTCAAACTGTGTAGTCGAAAATGCTCCACCCTGTATAATAAACGAAGAATTGTAATGTTTATTTGTTTAACATCTTGCTCTGTTGTAGATACACGCCTCCAACCAATCAGGCAGCAAAAAAAAAAAAAAAAAAAAAATCCCCATAATCCACTATTTGGAGAATACCTATGGTAGGGGGTACATTACAAGTTTAGTTACGACTAAAGTGCACAATGAGAAAGAAGCTTGAGAACCACTGCACTACGTAATTGGAAGACTCTTTAGAAAGAAATTGGGAAATATTGGGAAGAAAAGTGTCAAAGAAACTATTTGGTACTATGTGTGTCACTAATTCAGACAAATCACGATAGATGGCTCTCCGATTACGATCAATATATAAGTTACATGAATATAGTGTAAACCTTATATTTTCCGTGTTTTTCATAACTGTTCTTAAAAACATTTGTTCTGTCTATGATTATGAGATTGAAGACTAGATAGATGACGTCATGACTTTCCTTTTGAGACTAAAACACGACTTTCGATATCAAGAGTTGAACGTGACATCTATAATTTGAGGTGGGAAATGTGTAGAAAGTGTTCAAATTAAAATACAGCTCTACTAAATGGGCATAAAGTATTTAAAACATATTTAACTTTTTTTAGGTTGAAAACGCATTGGTTTAACTAAATATGCAAGAGATTGTATCTTTTACGATGAAGAAAACTATTTTCTAAAACAGAAAATATTCTATGTAGACGAATTAGGAATTCAAATTTATAACATAACGGCTTTTCTTTTTATACGCGTGGGCTCATTTGAAGCTTGTTTTTAACTATAAAGCGTTGGAAATTACATTTACATGTATGCAAACTTTAAAATTATGAGTAGTGACACAGGATCGGAATTACAGAGTTACATTGTACCCTCAAATGTTTGGAAGGAGACACAGTATTCGCTAAATCCTTTGATCCGAATTGCACCCCTTGTACTCCCCTTCAAGTGATTTGACACACGCAAGATAATTCCGTCCAAGGAACTAAACACAACTTTTGTTTTGCCTACATTATCTTCTCACTCAAAAGAATTTCAAACCACTGTAAACGTATTATACTGCATTGCGGTCCAATAGTTACTCCGTTTGATCTGTGAGTGTGCTCACATAAAAGAAACGTTTTGCGGAAGAAAAAAATAATTTAAATGAGTGCAAAACGAAGGAATGATGCCCAAGGCTTTATCTATTCCGGAAGTATATTATTACAACGTGTTAAAGACTACGTTGAAAATAGCAGTAAAATTTAATAAAATAAAATTTTAAAAAAAAATGTGTGAATACTCTTTTTTATCGGCAGTATATTGGTAATGTAAATTTTACTTTTAAAAATTTAAAGCCATATGGCCTAATCTAAAATGGAATAAATACACACACACGAATTTTGACTATTAACGAGGCTATGGCGCTCGGACCTGCAACCAGGATAGTCCTGTGTGGGTTCTGATTGATTTATTTAATTTTACGTCGCTTTTCTGTCAGTTTTAGCTAATCGCGACGATAGGGATGATGCAACATAATCACAAACATATGGGGACAACACAACACGATTCCTACAGAGGATTATCATGACTGCAAATCCAGGCGCCAGAGCGTCGTTAGTCTGCAAAATGCAATCCAGAATATACTACGTGGAAGCGAGGTTGACATTTGGATGACTTTCGAAGAACACTCCTCCACATCATCGCCATTCATTTTCATCTTCGCAATTAGCCAAAACTGGCAGAAATGCGAATTAATCAATCAAATAAACACACACACATCCTTATGCGGAACAATTTCATGCATATGAATGATGAACGTCGTACATTCAAAATCAAAAACGTTCCTGCCTTTCTGATTGTGAGACTTTTGTCTTCAAAGTCATGAAAATGCTCATAAAAATTAGGATTTTTTTTTTCACAATTCCTCTGCAAATTTAGTATAAAATTGAAGCTGTAGTAACAGAAAATCAGTTGTGTGAACACGGAACACTAACAAGAACCCAAGATCAAATGTTAGTTACGACGACAACTCCATCTAGGGAACAAGTTGGATCGTAAATTTCTCATCGAGTACGAGGATTCTAGTGTTTAACCTGCAGATTCCTTTTACCAAGTCGTAAGGTGAAATTTCCATTATCGCAACGAGGTAAGGTCGAGTCTCTTCATGCCAACAGTGGATCATACACGTCTGTCTTTGATAGGCAGTTATAAAACCAGCGATTCTGTTTCGCGAAGATGGTTAAGCCGATTTGGGTTGTAGTAAGGATATCCGTAGGGCTCTAAGGTCAGTAAAGGTTAACTGCAGTACCGGTTTAGGAGGCCACCTTGTTAAGTTTGCAGGAAAAGAACTTCATGGGCGTTTTTTTTTTTGGTATTTTGTCGGTATCTTTGTGTGTACCTTCCTCACCCTAGTGTACTACATTAGGTACATGAAAACCCTTACAGCAGTCGTCTTGATGACCACAGAATGTAATCAAGCTGCGGTTTTTTCTGGAACTTGCTGTTACGGAAGTTCATCAAGGTGGAGTTGGATTTGCTCTCTGGTCAGTGTTGCCGCACACTGATGGGAAATTTTCCCTTTCCGAACGAACAATTTCCCTCTAGAATTCAAAAAATTCCCTTTCCAGGAGAAAATTTCCCATTTAGACCAATTTTCACTTCATCTTTATATAATAATAATAATTACTTTAAAAAGTGATGGCAGTAACAGTAATAGTAATATTTCAGTTGTCTATGCTCATAAGGATGAAGAGCGTTAAACAAATTTTGAGTATTGAAGTCCACTTTATGTAGTTAGGCTAATCGGAACTGGGCCTGCATTTTGATGTGCGATGCCAACCACTATGTGCCCCCTTAGGAATCCAAGACCCCCATGACTGCAAGGCGACAACGTTACCACTACTCCACCGGGGAGGTCCCTGTTGAACACATGCATGTCAGCCTAAACGCTTCTGGGCCAGATATATCAGGTTCAAATCCTGGTCGACGTATAATAAACAAAACAGAAATACAGTGTTATTCAAACTGATTGTCAGGGTTTAATATTTCTGTTTTCTGTACAGGTCCTGAAACATTTGGCATTTATAACCGCACCACTTGACGGAGACACTCCCGAAGGTTTATTTCGCAAAAGGCCGTGTCTTGTAGTTATTCCATCATTTGGTGCGGTTATAAATGCCAAATGTTTCATGACGTGCTCAGAAAAAATACTGAAACCTCGAGAATCATTTTGATTAACCCTGTATAAATATATGTATATAGCTTATACTCAAAGGAGTAGAAATGAGAAGTAATAGCAAAAGAAAAAAAATCGATATGAAACTGGAACCTAATATATTCTGTATTAATAGTATGTCTGATGTTTTCAAATTTACCCGAAATTTTGAAATTTTCATCGAATTTCCCTGAAAGTTTAGAATTTTCATCGAATTTAACTGAAATTTTGACACTTTCATTGAATTTCCCTCGAAATTCCCTTTTCGGTTAAAATGTTATTCGAATTTCCCACCGAAAGGGAAATTTCCCTTCATGTGGCAACACTGTCTCTGGCTTCCGAGAGAGGGATTTCTTCCACTGTCTCGGCCGCTTCCTCTGACATTGAAACCGGAGAAGATTAAAGCCCGGGTCATTAGGTGCTTCGGAACCAGAGTGTTTCTGTGTTTTTCTTGTTCCCGTTATCTTCACATCGTGACCTCTTGTTGGGTTGTTTCGGATGTGTTGGACTTTGAGAAAGCTTACGAATGTTTCAGTCATGATCGCCCGCAGAAATTTTCTAAGCAGAGTGAGGTCCTAATCAAAAAGTAGTATTCTGACGGGGTATATATTAAACCAAGATATGTCATGTAAGTTACATCGTAAATTAGAAACGCTTTAAGAGAAGAAAAACACAGAATTTACAGTTTAATGTGCAATCTGAAGCATTGTGCCACCACCGAGAATCGAACCCGGGACCTCTTAATTGCAAAGTGACAGCACGTTTTCGAGGAGGCCGAGAGAAAGAGAGAGAGGAACAGAAATGAGGACGAACGAGAGAGAAAGAGAGCAGAAAATGAAGCTTGAGAAAGAGAGGAGTAGAAATAAGGGAGAGAGAGAGACGAAAGAAGGAAAAAATAATGTCGATACGAACAGAGGGGGGGAGAAAGATAAAAAGATAAAATGAGAGAAAGAAAGAAACGATACTATAGAGAGAGAAAATGAAGAAATGATACGAAGCTCTATGAACAGAGAGAGGATCAAATAGAGGAAGAAAGAAAATACGAAACTCCATAGATATATAGATAAAGAAAATAAGGAGCGAGAGAGAGAGGGGGTGTTATAGAAAGAGAGGAAAGTAGTATAAGAAATTGCAAGACAGGGAGTAAGCAAGAAGAAGAAGACGAGAATCTAGAAATTAAAACGGGCATAGTGATAAGAAGCTCAAATGAAACTAAATAGCCTGCAAGAGTTTTCAGAATCATTTTGAGTACACGCACAAACGGCATGGAGAGAAAGACAATGAAGAAATGATAGAAATATACAGAGTAGAGAGGAAGTAAGAGAGAGCAACTAAGGTAGAAAGCAAGAGTGGCGGAACTGTAGCAGAAAAGATGGAGAGAGAGAGAGAGAGAGAGAGAGAGAGAGAGAGAGAGAGAGAGAGAGGAAACATTGCAGAAAGAAAGATAAAGAGATATTGAAAGAAAAGTAGAATGAAATCGAGAGAAAGGAAAGAAACAGAGGTAAAATAGAGATAGAAGGAAAAAGGCGACAAGGAGAAACATTACTGAAAAAAGAACAATTGGTGAAAAGTGAGAAAATGAAAAAAGTATAAGAGTGAAAGAACGATAGGATGAAAAAGGGAAAGAAAGGAGGAGCGATTGAAAGAAATACAAGAGGACAAAGAGATAGAGAAGCAATACAAGAAGAAAGACAAAGGAGAAATAAGGGCAATGAAAGAAAGTTAGAGACAGAGAACGAAAGAGAGAAAAGCAGAAAGAGAAACTCAAAAGGAAAAAAGAGAATGAAAGCTAGAAGAGAAAGAAAGAGAAATAATAGTAGTAACAGAAGCAGAAATAAAGTGAGACGAGAAATGTAGAAAGATAGAGAGGTGAGATGGTGGAAAGAAAGCGAAAATTTTGGCAGCTATGACCACCGTGGCTGAGCACAACCAAATAAATTCAGTTTACAAATTTTATCGGAAGTTCAACGGTTAATAGGAATACATAATCCTGCATGTTAGTAATGATGACTTTACATGATAATAGATTTTGTTTGTTTGGTTTGGTGTTTTAAATCCAGTTTATGCACAGTAAGGCTAATCGGGACTGGACCTCCACCGGGAATCGAACCCGGGACCCCTTGATTACAAGGCGACGACGCTACCACTGCGACATCGGGGAGGAACCATGATAATAGAAGAATATTATTTGTAATGAGAGGAAACAAGGCAAACAATTGAAAGTGCAAAACGCATACCGTTAGAGAGATTCATAAAAACAATGCCTCATTGTTACGTAGACAAAATGCGCTTTTGTATGCAAAGTTCTGCTGAACCACGAGTTTAGCGCGAGGGGTAATTGGTGATTAGGAGACGAATTGTCTTAAACTGTGCATCGCCATTGTGGAGATGAGTTCGGAGCGGTCCCAATGTGGCTTGCCCTTTCGAGGCCTCGGGGCTATAGGTTAGGGTACCGTTGACTTTTCGCCGTAGTCTCTCTGGGTGTGGGAAATCCACGACTGTTGTCTCTCTTTCGGTCCGAGGGGAAAATTCGGCGGAAATTACTGCAAGCCGAGAGAGGAGACGAGACCGAGACAGACCTCTGTACGATATTTGCAAAATCTGTCTAAATAGAATTTACGATGCGTCTTCTGTAAACACATCAAACGGATATCTATCTGATTATACAGTATGTAGACAAGTGATGTATTATGCCCATGCATTCAAAGTCAATCCAGCCAGCCCCCGTGGCGGAGTGGTTAGAAAATCGCGGTATGAAGCCAGGGCTCCCGGGTTCGAATCCCGGCCTGGGCATGGATATTTATGAGTGTACATTCATCAATTTCATCATGTCATCTCTCATCCCCATCTTCGCAAATTAGCCAAGAGGTAGCACAAAAAGCAAAGTAAAATGAAGGAAATCAATCAATCCATTGTGAATCATATCGGTGGTTGCATATACATTCAGGATAAAATTCCGTTAATTTGAAGGCCCCTAGCAGGTCTATACCTATAATTCATTTTAGAGTGGGCGGACAAAACAGAAAATTGTGGGAAAAAATTAGATGTGAAATGCTGTTGGAGTATTAGATGAAACCACGAACGCCTAAGGGGCATTTGCCACTAGGCTATCTCAGGCTATAGCCTAGGGGCCACAAGACCAGGGGGGGGGGCATAAAAATGAGACGCTGAAAGGCGGTCAGGGGCGTGATGCTGATCACATCACCCCCACTCACGACCGGATCAAGAAAGTGTGGGGCGTTACCCCCCACACCCCCTATACGCCTTCATGGCGTAGTGCTATGCGCAGGGGAACACTTTACCTTTTTTTTTACCATCATAAACCCATTTTCAGAGCTCACATAACAATGATCGAATATAAACAATTGTTCCTCGAAGAAACGAACGTAAACATTTTGAATGCCAACAATTGGAAGTCAAGTGGAGGGATATTGACAGTTGAAACCAACATCCTTGTTTCTCAGTTTGCGGCAGGGCTGTTTCAGTCTTATGGGAGATTGGTTGACCGTAGTTAGTATTCTGTGTTTCTACTGTTCCTCGGGAACCGGCTGAAGTCAAATTCGTGTCCATATTCACGAACCTTTTGATCTACTAAATTTTATTGCGAGAATGTTAGTAAAATACGTGTAATATTTACAAATAGTACCAGTAATGTACAACTCTTTCATTTACACAATATTTAGTTTCCAATTTGGATAAGTAGCTTCATCCGGCCGACCAGTCTGCTTAAATTTTGAAATTGTGTCGTCTGATTCTTGTCATTAGAATATTATTTTGGGGATGCGGTAAGTGTTGCCTAATGTAGTTAATGAAATCGTAATTTAACATTGTATGAAATCACTATGTAATACGTATCAAAGCTTTTTGGTAACAGTAGTATAAGCCGGAGACACTTTAAACTCAGTTGTTTTCAAATAAAAATCATTGATACTTACCTCGTATGCATAGCGGAAGATTTTTGAAGCTGGCGATAACTTTTTTTCCATGAAAAACACGTTACTTTTAACATTATGATTCTTTATTTGTCGTTCCTAATTCGGCGGCTAAAGCTTGACTCACGTTGTCTGTCGTCAGCTGATATGCAGTACTGTCAGATGATGTGCAGTGTTGCCAAACGTATGAACCTATAAATGTCGCACAGGCTATTCACAGAATGTTTTTCATCGACAATTTTTCCACAAAGAGCTATCGAAACTTGTTCCACAAACCATTCACGTAAAGTTAGGTTAGGTTCAGTTAGGTTACGAAAATTTAGAAAAATTAATTTCACAAAAAAAAATCATTTTATTAATTTCACCGAATAAAAAATTAACTTTCACAACACTTAAATGTATTGCATGCGACCGGCATGCTTAAAAAATTCATGGACTCTTCTCTCAAGTGGGAATTTTTTCTTGAAGAGGTACTCCGATAAGTAACCCGTGAAGTGATGTTTCTTGCGACCAAACATTGGGATGGAATGACGGACATTACGCCAGGCTCTTTCGATGTTTTGAGAATGAACTTCTACATTGGCGCCTCTCATTCTTTGCTGGCTTTGATTATGGATATGTCCACTTGCAGGTGTGTCGATGAACTCTACACTGTGGTTAACTCTGAGGTGCGTGTACCCTGCTCCCTGTATGTTTATATATGCTTTCCAGCAATCTGAAATGATGATTGTTCCAGGAAGAATGAATTGCTGTATTACTTGCAGCAGAGTTTGTTCGTTGCGGTTTTCTACAGGAACCATGAAGAAACGATCACTGTTCTCCCTTTCAATTCCTCCAAACACCCACTGACCCCCAACTGGACGTGCTCTTCTATTCAAACATCTTTTGGTCTTTCCGAACTTTGCTTCATCAACTTCTACAACCACTCCAGGACCTCCTATTGGTTTCGAATTTGCAATCACCCAGTCTTCGCACACTTGCCGGCAGTGGTTTGACCAATCCACAATTGTTATTGAACACATGTTCAGTTCGAATTTGATGTACTCTTGTCTTGGGTAGGGCAACAACAACCAAATTTTACAAAATTTTACGATATTAGGAACAGTTAATTTACTTTGTCCTATAAATAAATCCCTTCCTTGCAGAGATTTTGAATCCACATGGAAATCTTTTATGCTTTAATTTACCACGCACCTGCACTCTTTTCGAACATATGTACAGCCATTTCCCATCCCGAGCAATGTGCAGCTTACACATACTAGAACATTTCGGACATTCCATTTCTTCTTTCACTATTCCATGTTCGATTAGAAAATCTCGAGGATCTTCAATATCCGGGAACATTTTAACAACGCAACCTTGACACGTCATCTTGTCAAACTTCCGCGTGGTTGCTACACTGTGAGGGGGTTACATAACCAAACGCACGGAACATTTGATTCACGTAGTCAACGGTAATGGCGGCACGAGCTATCGCACAACGGAGATGCATGATTGACGAAAAATACCTTACTTACGGGCAAAATACATAGCACGATTCTAAAAAACAATATCTCCGGCTTCAGAAAGTCCTCAAGAACACAATTCCGTAAGTACTTTCTCGTCTTTTCTCCTGTAAATTTTAAGAAATCCGTCTCCGGCTTATACTACCGTTACTAGCTTTTTTTCAAAAGTGTTAAAGAAGTATCGCCAAACGCGAACCAAATTCCGTTCATTTCATACATCAGTACAGGCTTGCATTCAGTATCGACATCGAACTTTCTGATTGTAATTGTGTATCATTTGATGTGTAAAATAAAAACTCAGGAATTTTAATGAAATGGTAATAATATTATATACTGTTCTGTGAGGCCCAAGTTCCATGTGGATAACTTAATCTGTGATGTTATGCTTCTATAATAACTTATTTTTTTAATTCCTCTCGTATTTGCTTGCTTGAGTGGTTTAGGTGGACCAGGTTTGGTTCTCTTACTTCTATAATTATACACACGCGCGGAAATAATCAGATAATTAAACCTAATGATCCTAACCTACTTATGTTATTATTCCGGTAATTATTTTGCTAGTGAAAATAACCCTATATGCTATTCTCACCACCTGGTGAAAATAGTCGCAGCCTTTTTTTATTTGTATGTAGCTAATCCTTAAGGATCATTTGAGGTAATTGCAACTTTGTATTGAAAGCAGCATATTTTCAGTTACTATTTTCACCAAGTGGTCAATCTCGTTTTTGTGCTATTTTCACCTAAATTCATGATTCCTCACAATGTGGGAATTATTTTATAAAACATTCACGTTCTCTTGTAAGATTTTGTTTTGCATTGCTTGTTAGGTTCTATGTCTCAAAACATAATCATCTATACCATGTGATATCACTGCTCTCTCTAAAAAGTGGTAAAAATAATCAATAATCAGCATTTTTAATTTGTGTTAAGCTCTATGGTTAGTTGAGTGATTTAACTTGCAAAAATTGACAATGTGTGAAATATAATAGCATCTGTACTTAATAACAAAGTTACCAGTTTCATAGATCGGAGACACATTAAAATCAGATATTTTGTGTTTTGCGTGGTTCGTACCTACCAATTGTGTATTGCGGAACATAGTTCAAGTTGCCATTATGCTTTTTACACAAAACAAACACTTTTTCTACTGAAAAAAATGCATTTATCTAAGTGCTATCGAATGCACGTAACTGTGCGATATTGCTTACTTTGTGAATGATATCGCTTCTTTTGTTTTAGAATATCAGTGTTTTCCAACCTTCTTCACCGAAAAATACCTACTATCGTGTTCGTCACGTGTGCAAATTGTACATTGCTGACGGATAACCCCACGAACCATTCCGATAAGGTTAGGTTTGGTTAGGTTAGGCAAGCATAGTTAAAAGGGAGGGGGGGGGGTTGGAAACACTGTCATGATTTCCCGGTCAAATAGATACCACGATGAAAGAAAATATCTTGACTAACGTTGGAAACCTTAGAGAAACTCATTTCCGTAAGTAGTTTCTTCTGTAAAAATGAAGAAATGTGTCTCCGATGTATGAAACTGTTACCATAATAATAAAAAAAACTGGTGAAAATAATTTGTTCTGCTAGTCCCAACACCTCACGAATGTAGTTGCACATTTTTTTTTTAGAATAATTGCTGAAAATCATGGTTCCCATTCTGTGAAGTTTTTTTTAGAAGCTATAGAAGAGAATGAAAAGGTGCTTTCAGTACTGCAAACAACTGTGGGAATAACTTTTCAGTTCGGAGAAGACTTTCTGTGGGAAAAAAACAACACTTCAGAGTGTGATCATTTCCACAATTTATCTATTTCAAGATGAACATTTTTGTGTTCAGTAACATGCATGTATCATGATACACACAGTACAGTAGTTACTGATATAACAGATTAATCAAGTCCAGTGAGATGTATGAAAGTAAGTAGTCTCTGCTGCACACTGTTTATGCTGTACTTCATTAAATACTAGTTGCTCATGTTATAAAACTATGCGTAATAACTACAGAAAGGAGGTATGGAGTAGCAAGGTCCAATATGAATTTTTCATTTTTGTAATGGTGCTCTTATGTCCTTAGGATAAAGCAGCCAAAGTTGATAATGAAGTCATGCATTTCTTAAAGTGAGTACATTAAGTACATTATTTTTGTTTGCCATAGCTTCGGTCGACTTTATTGTTGCAAAGTGTACTCTCATTTATGTGGTGAGCACTCTAGCATGTTGGCTACTGAAATGTTAGTGTCACCAGGGAAACTGCCCAACATATTTTTTTAATAGTATTTGAACATGAAAACGCAAGAAAATTAATCCCACTGTACAGCACTGTAGAGCATTTATTTAATTTCTAGGAATTATCCACCTGTGCGCGTGTTTTATGCACACATCAAGATAGAAGAGATACAAATGCAAAGTCCGGTATGGGACTTGGACGTGGGAAGTGTAATAAATATGGCACTTCTCTGTTTAAGTCTCGTATCAGCTGGCACAAAGTTCATCCTGGAGGGAAATAAATCAACATTTCTTCATGTTCAGCTATTTAGTAAGTGATGAGTATTTGGTTTTTAAATAAGCTGTTTTATGTAAGAGATATTGTAGATATTATTTTATATATATGTAGATATTATTTATGTTAATATTTTCTGTGTGTTTTTAAAGTAGAAATATTAATTTTCAATATTACGGGTTTTCATTCTTTCAATTGCTTTAAATGCTGAAAGAAGTCTTCAAGGAACAACTATTAATTTTCGAAAATATGTTTTCATACTTTTCTTTCAGTGTAAAAAGCATATATGTATAGTAGGTGCTGCTGCACTTGCTACAATATTTAGGGTGACCAGATATTTGTTGACCAAAAAGAGTGTAGTCTTCCTTTTTATTTTACACTAATTTTGCACAAAAAACTATATTTTGAGACTACATAATATCTGTTTTAATATTCTGATGCAATTCATGAATATTCTAAATCAAATTTCTTGGTATGTTGGAGGAGAATATTTACACACCAATATTTGATCAATATTTTTAACAAATTTTAATTATTGCAATTTTCAAGTATCGGTATCGGTGGGAATCGGTAAGCGTATCGGCATCGGTATCGGTTCAAAGTGGTATCGGCTCAGTCCTAATCATTATCATTAAATTCCAATGAATTTGAAATATATTTTGCTTGTTGATGGAATATGAAAATGACACTTGAAATTGTTCATAGGAAATTCTTGAGTCAAGGAGTAAATACTTCAGTTTGTTGACATCTTGACGTTTTCCGTTCTGTGGATTTTAAGGCATTTTTACGCGTAAAATAATGAATGAAATTAAATATCAAGGAAAATAGTATATTTGGAGATTTTTGCAAATTGAAAAGAGTATAGAGTATATGAACCTCTAAAATAGTATGTCTGGTCACCCTAAATATGGTATGAAATTTCACTTCAACTTAATGGTTAGTGTCATGACAGTAAGTTTGTGTTAAAGGCTGAACTTTTTCGTATTATTCAACCTAGTACTTTTTATTTATTTGATTTTTGAGAAAACTTCCGAGCAGTCTCTTGGTAATGATTATATTTTTTCTGTGAAGACTAACCTATTTCTAATCAGTTCCATAACGTATGTGAACTGATCCCTGACTATTGAAATTTTTATTATCGAATGGAATGTAGTTGCTGTACGCAGTCATTTTTTTCGTTTTAATATGTGGCAAGCAAAATATTTTTTTATTGATATTTTATTGATATTTATATACTAATCATGTTAAACCGTAAATAGTGTAATTATAATTAAACAGTAAATAAACATGGCAGCTGATATGTTGCAAACTATCATGAAAAAAATTGCCAAAATTCAGGCACAAAGACTATTAAAATATTTTAAGTTACAATTATAGAGTACATCCAGAATGTTTCATTTTCACTGGAAGAAACGTTACTGAAACTAGTACAGTTTCACTAACACATTCAACAAACATTTCCATAGTAGGTTCAAATATACACTATCAGAAAGAGAAAAATGTATATTTAAAATTATTTTTTTTTATTTGCTTTAATCAAACTGTACAAATATTTTACAGGGCCGTTTACTAGGAAAAGCCTTTTTATTACAAAAACCTGTATCTATACGTATGATGCCAAAAACCATGCAAGCAATTTTAAGCATGGTTTTGAAAAAAAAAATAGATTTAAAAAAAAAATCATCAAAAATGATTTTTTAAATTAAAAATCATGATTTTTATTCACCCTGCTGAAGAGTGAGTGAGTTAGTACGTTCGAATAGTATTCCTCGTCAAATATAAACCATAAATCATCATTTAAGAAAAAAATACATTAGAATCGTTATCCCTTTGAATGTGCCTCTCAGTCTTTCCTTTAATCCATCCATTGTATGGAAATGTCTTTATCCTTCACGTGTTGCCAACAATATATCTATTATGTGCACAATACTTTCATGTGTGGATGCTCCAGTTAACATAGAGCACGCCGGCTACTGAAGCGGGCGGTATTGGTGTGCCGACAGCCCCATTCCCCTGAGAGAAATGCATTATGGGTAGAGGCAAAGGCATTTTTATAGCCATCGTAAAAGCGGCATTAATTATTCAATGTACATGTTTTCTATACGTGTTATACATGTTCTGGGGGGAATCGTTGTAAAGAAAAACTTTAAAAGAAGACTGATTTCCTTTCAGGACAGTTGCTACAGTTTTTTTCAGTTGTTGACTTGGTGTTTTAAGCAGTGGCGAAGCGTGCTGTCTCGGGAAGGGTAGGCACAGGACGGAGCAGGGTTTGGGGGGAGGGGAAGATGTGATTTTTTTTAACAGTAGTATGTTAAAATATAGCCCCTAGAAAATAAAAGATAACATATTGCCTGAATCTCGTCTACTTAAGTCGGGATAGTGATTGTAAAGGATAATGTAGTGATTAACGCTCTCGCCTTATAATCAGGAAGTAGAAGGTTCGATTCCTCCTGGAGGCATTGGTTCAGATTCTACTTTAATCTAGTCTCGATTAGATATCTGAGAATAAAGTCGCTTCTGTCTCGAAGGTCAGAAAAAAGTGACAATGAGACTCGATGTTCTGACCACGCGTCACCCAATGAAAAAGCCGTTCTGTCAGGCCCTAGCCATCTTACATTTGTTAGATTAAAGCTGCTCGTAAAAATTATTTGCTACTTCAATGACAGTATTGTAAATGTTTCTCGCATTACAGAAATTGTTGGTTCACTTGATCGTCACTTAGCGTTTATTTCTTTTTAATGCTGACCTCCGCGGCAGATTGGTTATAACAGCGTGCTACGACAAGGGCCTCAGGTTCGAATCCCCACCTGGGCATAGGTGTTCTTCGTGAGTGTCCCTTCGTCAATGTCATCATATTATCGCTCATTCTCATCTTCCCAATTAGCCAAAAATGGCAGAAAGCCAAGTAAAATAAACTGAATCTATCAATCAATTATTTCTTTTTAACTTTTTTATGCATATAATTCTTCTTCAACAGGCGACTTTAAAAAAAAAATATATAATATGATTTAGAAAATGATGAAATGCTAAATGAGAACACGGACTGTGTAACACACCGACCAGAAAATTTCAGTAACATGGATTTTCTCTATACGTTTGCATTGTACGTACTTTGCCCCATTTTAAAAGAGCGCGTTTTCAGTTATGTCACTAATCATGAAAGGAAATTTCGTCTCAATATCCCTTTCCTCAAAGAAATAAAATACTTTCCCTCTCTGAATCGAGATTGGTGTGGGGCACATCCAGCAGCTAACACTTCGCGAAAAGCGGTTCCTCGAAAGAGCTGAAAGCACCAAACTTAACACTGGTAACCAACTTGCATGCATTATTTGCAGTTAGAATTCTAATAATGCCTACTTTGATAGGTTAGGAGGCCAGGCTTAGAGGTGTTAGCAACAGATTTTCTCTACATGTTAGCAGCTGGGTGTGCTCCGCTCCCGGCACAGCTCTGAATCTTCCATGGAAACACTGCTTCAACAAGCTCTGTACGTCCACTGCCTGCTTCGTCACGCGCTCGTACACGATCGGCACTCTTCGGAAGTCAGGGAGAGAGGGTGAGAGAGAAAAAAGAGGCCGGCCTCTCAGGTTACATTACAGGCGAACGTACCCCTGAAATTATGCTTTCCCGCACGAATCACATAGGTTGTTATGGGACCAGCTGAGGCACTCTCAGGCGGGCCTCGCTGAATGCTCAGATACGGTTCCAGGCAGGGTTGCAAACTTGCGGTAATTATCGGAAGACCAAGAATTTCAGTTTTCTTTTATTAAGCGTCGTTTAATGAAATTTATAAGTAATAAAATAATCCGTTATAGACAAATATATTAGGGTAGGCCCGGCCTCCGGGCCTCATAGGACGCTTCGCCACTGGTTTTAAGTCCACTTTATGCACAGATAGGCTGATCGGGACTGGACCTACAGTATAAAGTGTGTTACAAATAGTATTTGTTTTGTGGGTTTTTATGTGTAATTATGCGTAATTAAATGTTTGTATTGTAATTCTTGTATGTGAATGAGTGTGTGATCGTAAATTAGTGTTAGTTTATTTTCAACTGTAGATATTCTGTAATTCTTGGTTCTTCCACGAGAATGTTTACATTACCAATGGAATTTGAACATTCAGTGCTCCCTCACGCGACGAGGGAATGAGTATATATATGGCTTCTTATATCTGGTGAAGGAGATAGTGAAACAGATTCGGAGAGAGACTGTATGGAGAGTTATCTTACGGACTTCAGTGTACAAAGCATCGCTGCGGTTCACACTGGCCGTGGAGCCACATTAGAGAAATTGTGTGTGTGAGGCAAAGTAGAGGACGCAATTGGAAGAATACGAGACCTGCTTATGGTGCAATTAAATGTATGAAGCCCATTTCTGTCTGCTACTTTCAGCAACAACCCTGCAGCGTAAATTATATAAGTTCTTGCCTGCACCAATTTATCATGCAAGGCCCTCATCTCGAGTTGTCTACTCCTTGGTCTCGTCTTGATTCGTGAACAGCAGTCTCGTTCTCCTATCTGTCTCGAAGGGCGTCTCGGTTTCGCTTCGAAATTAACAAATGACGCCTTGTATCGACGCTAAGAGAACTCAAAGAGGGCTTTTTTCTCCTTATTACATATAACAACATGCCACAAGATCTTACAAATTCTCAAATAAAATGTAATATTTTCTACAACAATTAATCTGTTATTATATCTAAAGCAGTCTCATAGCACGTTTGATTTGGGTAATTTGTTCAATTTCCTACAAAAGTCTCCAGCAAGGTCGAGAGTTTCGGGCACTGAGACTCGTTCTCGTCTCGGCCTGTCTCGTCTCTACAAGTCTCGAAGGATCTGGCCTCGTTATCGTCTCGTTTAACAAGCCCATTTCGTGCACAGCACCATCCTTAACCAAGCAAGTAGTGACTTAACCTACTACATTTACCAGAGTCGCCATCTATTAGATCTTAGTTGTTAACAGGCTTAAGGCAGATATGGCAACAGCGCAAATTCTGCCAGACGCATAGTTTCATGTTCCCAACTGTAGTTCCTTGATATATTTTAGCGAATTGGCATAACAATGTGAAATGTGGCCCTTTTACGCGAATTTCACCATATTTCGCTCATAAAAAACGAAAGATGCCGTGAAAATTCAACACTTCTTGTGTTTTAGGCTAAAAAAAATTATAATTAGCATATTTATGAATGTGTAACGTGCTCGTTTTCCAAAATTATCCCCCCAAAATACTATGATACGTGTTACACATGGAATATTTCCTATAGTTAGATGAACCACGTGTAAATAGATGTTTCGCATAGATTTTTCACCTTGTATCGGAACGTTTTGTATCACCGAGCAAAGTTGCTAGGTTCTGGCGGAGATCGAGTGTGTACTACAGTCGCACTGGAGCCGCAACATCGGTATTTGTAGCGCGATAAACCTTTTGCGTTACCGAGCAAAATGGCGATGTTTTGGCGGTGATCGAGTGCGCATCGACCGGCACACGGGAGCCGTAACATCGCTGTTGTCGTGCGAGAATAATATAACATTTTTAAAAATCGCCTCTAATGCATGAAAGTGTGATGAACAAGCGTAGCCCATGTGATCTACAAATTAAAATAATAATTTAAAAACAAAGTGTGCAATTATATGTATAATATGCAGTAAAGTGTGCTAAAATTAAAACACTAATTTCTGGGAAAATAAAACCGGAAAAAGAAAAAAAATTGGGAGAGTGAATAACATCGAAATTTAGAGTTCCTATCTATAGTCCATACAAAAAGTTGTTCGTTCATGAGTAGATGTTGCTAGTTCTAGCCATTGATATTAACCGCCGCCGTAACCTATGCACTGGGATTGTAGTGACTGTACTCTCTACACCAACAAAACCACAGCACTCCCCCCAACATTTGTATGACTCACTTTCACGTCACGAATCGGTGCAGCTGGCAACAAGATAATCATGGACGAAAAGCCTTTTCTTTTCTCTTTTCGCCCGACTTCTTTCTTATTCCAAATCCTCATGATTCCGTGGGAACATACCGTGAAGATTTTACGATGATGGAAAGGTCAAGTGCATATGTGTACATTGGTGCTGCGGTTCACTGCGTGTGTGAATCGTAAGTGAATGTTCTGGAGGGAAGGGACCTATTGGCCTACTGTGCTACTTGTTGGCAGACGCACCCACACATACACACGCTTGCAAACTTCATTCAGCTCTGTAAGGATTGGCATAGTGCAGTGACTTCAGAGCTGGACGATAGTGCTCTTTCTTTAAGGGATAGAGATATAGAGAAGAAATGAGAGAAAGGAGACGGAGAGAGAGAGAGAGAGAGAGAGAGAGATAGTATATTTTCTTTTTTCCTTCGTTAGTCTTCTATCCGTCTCTTTCCAATTATTTCTTTCCGTCCTTCTTTCTTCCAAGAGAGAGAGAGAGAGAGAGAGAGAGAGAGAGAGAGAGAGAGAGAGAGAGAGAGAGAGAGAGAGAGAGAGGAGAGGGTAGGAACAAAATAGAAAGAAAAAGAAATAGAGAAAAGGAGTAACAAAGAGAAAGATAGGTAAAGAGTAGGAAGGAAAGAGAAATAAATAGAGAAACGGGAAAAGAGAGAGAGAGTATGAAAGAAAAATATATAGAGAAACAAAGGAAGAAAGAGAAAGTGGAAAATAAAAAGGAAATAAATAGATAAACAAAGGAAGAAAGAGACGGAGAGTAGGAACGACAGAGAAAGAAAAGAATGAAAGACAGAGTAAGAAGGAGTAGGAACGAAAATGATAGAAACAGAGGAAGAAAGAGGGAGGGAGAGAGTAGGAAAGATAAAGAAATAGAGACAGAGGAAGAAAGAAGGAGGAAGAGATTAGTAAAGAGAGAAACAGGAAGAAAGAAGGAGGGTGAGAGTAGGAAAGATTGAGAAACAGATGAAGAAAAAGGGAGGGAGAGAATAGGAAAGATAGAGAAACAGAGGAAGTAAGAGGGAGGGAGTAGAAATGAAAGAGAAAGAAATAGAGAAACAGATGAAGAGAGAAAATAGATAGGAAGAAAGAAAGTAGAGAGTTCATGAACCTAGAACTTAAATAAAAAAATATAATTTTTTGGGCTGAGCCGATACCACTTTGAACCAAAACCCATACGGATGCCTATATACTCTTACCGATTCCCACAGATACCGACGCTTGAAAATTGTAACAATTTAAAATAAAATATTGATTAATATTAGTGGGTGAGAATTACATTCCAATTATATGTATCCATTTACAAGAATTTTGTTTAAAATATTAAAGAAATACATCCGATCATTCAAATACCTGTTACGTAATCGCGAAATACAGTTTTTTCACATATTATTGTGAATGAAAACTTCCAAGATATATATACTTCGCGTAAGTCTGCAAAAGTGTCACGTGATATATTTGCAGGCACCGCCAACGATTAAAATGCTGGAAAAGTAACTGGCAGTATCGGTAAGTAACGATATCGGCCGATACCGATATATTGACTCAACCCTAATAACTTTTAACATGTGGTTGCAGGCTAACACAAAACAGAATAGTCACTAATGAAAATCATAGATGGCGAAAACAGAGAGGAAAGATAAATAATAAAGTTTACAGAAATTCAAATCGAAAGCTTTCTGTAGATTGTACAATAATTTGAAGTATAAACTGTTGCTAAAGAATTTAGAATTGAAATAATCCCAGAGAGTAAATGTATTAGAGACAATAGGAAATAAAACTATATACTACGAAATATTAAAAGAGAAATCTCAACAAATTTGAGAAATAATTTTATCAGTTGAAATTCAATTTTGCACAGCCGAGGTGTTGAAATTGTTTCCTTAGCCGTAGTATTGTTAGGCTAAATCAGAAGCCGGTAAACTGTAAACTTCACCTACTTTAGAAGCGTCTTTGGTAGAAGCAGACGGGTCGGGCATCAGCGCCATTAGCTGAGTAGCGGCAGAAATTGTAAGTTCTTCCAGACTTGGCGAGTACCACAAGCTGGAAGAATCGTAGCGGCTATGGCACAGCATTCACCAAAAGTTTCACCCACGGCATTTAAACTAGGCAACCCAACTTACACAAGGCGTTGGTGGCTCGGTACAAGACAAAAATATTTCGATACTGTCAACAGAATTTAAATAATCCTTTGTGAGTAAAATTGTAAATTTGTTGATATAAATATACTCGGGTGAAAATAATCCATAAATTCGTTTATCTGTAACAACGACATGATCCTTGAAAGTGAGAATTGCGGTATAATATAATTACATAAAAAGCGGAAGAAGGAAAATCACAATGTCCTTGGCTCCATATATAAAACCGGAAATGAGATATATTAAAACTCCAGGATATAAGTAACCATTACTTGGGTGTGCAAGTGACCACATGTAGCAGCATATTGAAAATAACAAACATGTTGACAAGAAGACAGGGGAACACAAGGAGACATCACATAATTCAATCGTAAGCTCCGAGTGAAATATTAGTTTCAGAACTACTGAGATAAGTGAAAAGATTGAACATTTCCTCACGATGGCAAAAAATAATTACACTCATGGGTCACGGGAATAGTATGAAAAATGATGATCGTGTTGCTGTGTAGGTGATAAATAAATGTAATAAATAAAGGGCGTTCCGTATAGGACGCCGAATTAGAAAATTAAATAAAAATAGGGAAAATATCATGAAAATAGTTATATTTCACATATATGTAAGCAGTAACATCTCCCATTTACGTATGAAAGACAATGTCAGGCATATGTCCACCCCTACTGTGAGTGCACGCTCCACAAAATTATTGATAACCCTCTCGTAGATGTCTGTGCTGATGCCTCCAATCATCGGTATGATTTCCGCCTTCAGTTCCAAAAGAGTTTGTGGTTTGTTGGCGTACACCTATGATTTCACAAACCCCCATAAGAAGAAATCACAGGGTGTAAGATCACACTCCACCTGCCAAAACCCACACCACACAGTCGTTCTCAGCGGATGGATGGATTTCACGCTCCTGGATTATTCGAGGATTTTCTGAAGGAAACCACAACAAACGAGTCGAAACAATTGAGGCTACATTAATCGGCATGACAACAGATGCCAACATTGGTAAGAACAGTTCTGCCAATCTCCAAACGAAAAAATAGCACTCGATTCAAATGCGGCGTCCTATACCCTTTAGCTGGTGCATCAGCAATTTATTGTTCCTTTTTGCACGATTTTACTGAATCACCCTGTACATGCAGGGCCGGATTAAGACGAAATTGGGCCTGATGCTTGAAATCTTCGGTGAACAATAAACACAACGACGTTATAGTTGAGTCACAGCGCAAAGAATAATAGTAACTGTATAATAAGTAACGCTGTGTCTAGGAGTTCGAAATTGGGGCTCCAAATTTCATTCTAAGATTTATTTTCAGGTTAATATAGCAAAAGAAAACTGTTCAGTTTTCAGGAATGGGCCTAATGCTGCAGCATCAATAGTACCCACCTTAATCCGGCCCTGTGTATACGTATGCAATTCACTGTACTAATAGTTTTCATATTACGAGAGTAAGCGTTTTTTGCGCTCAATCTTCATATTGTCAGGTAGACCAAAAATGAATGTACAACCATGGAACTGCATGTAGAGTTTAATGATTACACTTACTAAGTGAATGTAAGTAATATTACAAGGGATTAAATAATGCTCAGTATGGTCATTGGGAATTCATATAACAGGCCCGTACCCAGGGGAGGGGCCATGGGGCCCATGCACCCCCTTCCCCTTCGACCTATGAAATATTAAAATGTGAACCTATAAAAAGCTACAAAATATCATCGATGATTTTTCAAATTTGTAAAAAATTAAATCTTATCCTTGCATAAATGAATATGTTTGTTGTGTAGAGAGGCAGGCTCCAGAAGTCTGCAATATTGGGAAGCTTTCGTTTCATAACCATGATGCGAGGCTACCAGACGTCCCGGTTTACCGATTCAGTTGGGACAGTCGATCCCTTTTAATCCCTGTCCCGCCTTTTTTCAACTGCAGTCGTGATGCGAAAATGTCCTTCTTAATGTATTCTCACATTCATACATGTTTATCATTATAAGAATCATTGCTAATACGTATCATTTAACTTATAAATATATTATTTTCAAAACATAGATTTATTATGTGTGTTCACTGGTGCTGGTTTAAGAATATTAAAGGAAAGATGAAAACGTTATTAACTTGTGGTACACAGAACTATTCGAATACTTCGGAAATCTTATCTTTGTTCCACATATTCGGATCTAACCCCCTCCACCCTTAAGAAAAATCCTGGGTACGGACCTGGGATATAGTATATGTATCTTCCAGGTACAACATACAAATTCACTTTTGTGTGCCCTACCTTTTCTTTGTTGTCTCGTTAGAAATTGACTATACTTAAAAGCGAATAATTAGCCCAATATAGAGATCATAATTCCTTTATTCCCCCCATTTGTTTTTTCTACTATCCATTCATTTCATATATATTTATCTGTTAACAGACAGAAGAAAAATGCAATATCAATCTAACTACTCTGTAAATTACTTTCCTATGTAAGTTTCTTTTCTTCAAACTTATAGCATGAAATAACGTGTACAAACATTAACCGTTCAAAATCCTACGTTTTTAGAAATGTTCGAAAGCACGAATCATATAATCAGAGCCATCTACCGGTATATCAAGCGTTCCTGGAAGAATTGGTGAAGTTCATTAAATGAACATTACGATTAATGCTTTTCTGTAATCAGTGCCGGATCTACAATCCGCAAAAACCCCACAGTGCGGGGGGGGGGGGGGGCGGAGACAAATAAGCTTTTAGGGGGCCCTCAGCCATTGATATAGTAGAGGGTTCGTATATGCCTATGCAGTGGCGTCTCGTGACCTCAAATTTGGCCGGGGCTTATTTTTTAAAGAATTTAAAATATAATGACAATTCACATGATTACAAAAGAAACAGGTATTGTTGTGAAACATACCTTTCTACGAACGTTGACTCCTGTTCTTCTGCTCAGCAAAATTTTGTTATTACTTTTTCGTTGAAGCCCTCTATGTTTGAAATGTATTCTATCTCTATTGTAAGCAAGTGCCAAGGCATTTGGTCTGTCTTCTCCCATTGCATTTCTTCAGCAGGTTTTAATACGCTTCAATGTGCTGAAACATCGTTCAGATTCAGCTGTTGCCACTGGAGTTATTAAAACTATGTTTGTCATTTTTACTGTTTGTGAAAAGGTACCCTCTAAATAATTTTAAATAAAAAATGAATGCAATCTACTGATAGAGTTTATGTTTTTCAACTCTTCACTACAATAAAGAACACGAAGTCCCTCTTTAGTTTTCTCTCTTCTATGAAGGGATAATAAATCTGGGAAGATGCCTCTGTTTAAAGATTGTTCTCTTTCATTATGTCCTCGTAGAGCAAGTTCATGTCGACCACAGAATTTTAAGCAATCGATAATTCTATTTAATATATGCCTATTTTTCCGGACAAATTCATTGTGTCTTGTAATTGACAGCCTATGTCCTTCATCAATTTGTGTTCGAACATCAACCCTGCCAAACTCACTCAAACATAGCGCATGAAAGCCACCAAAACACTACAGAACAACACGCGAGATCGAACGCGACGCAACGGAGCTAGCCCCGAATCAGCACTCAAATCCACTGGACTCTTCCCTCCTCTCTCTGCTAGCATGTGACCTGACTGTAGCATAGGTGGGTGTAGGCCACGCCTTCCTTTGCGACGTGCCTCGGAAAACGATATTTGACATCAATGCCGCTAGGAGCGCTGTCGTATCCATTGCAACAGACGATGAATATACGTGGGTAAAAATCGCCTTTTAAAAGACTGTGTGATAGTTATGCGTTATGGTGATTGATAATTACGTGAATACGTCCGTTTTTCTTTAGGGGCTAAGCCCCGGAAGCCCCAAGGGACGAGACGACACTGTGTCTATGTAAAAAATCAACTTAGTTACTCAGGAGTACAGGAAGGAATACAATATATGCAGGTAAAAGAAAAGTTATACCATTCCTTGTGCATATAGCACCGTGCGTGCCTTGAAGGCACATTTAGAGAATGTGGGGGTAGGGCCCTCATATTTTCGATGTCGGCCATTTTGGAGGTGATGTGACCAGCACCAAGCTGCGGCCGCCTTTACTCCCCTCCCCATTTGAGCTGAGGTTGGGTGGACCCTAGAGCCGCTTTATACGGGGACACGGCCGGAAAAATTCCTACCTTAGATGACCCACCCCAAATTTCCCGCTTGGCAGTCAGAATAGAATAAAATCAGGATAGAATTTTACGAGAAATGCAGGGGTGAAGGTTTCTTCAACCTATCATTATTCAGGAAAAATTTATGACTGCATGATTGTACAGGTGTGAGAAAACAGTGTACTATACATATATATATATATATAACATAACGGGGGCCTTTGCAAATATTTTGCGTGGGAGGCCCAAGACTTGTAGATCCGGCAATGTCTGTAATTAATGTTTTATGAGAGTAATTTTCTTGTTTGTTAAGATTTGTAGCACTAGCCTTAACTTCAAATTGCCTTTCCAGTTTCCCGAAGTACAATTTTGACGGTTTTATGACCGGTTTGGGAAAGTTAACCGTTGATCGAACGCTGATGCTTGGCATACAGAGCACGTACAAAGGAAATCCCTTCCATTGCTGAACTTACAGTGGATGTGCAGACCTCTCACGTATTTCATGAATGAAAAATTTGACCTCTATGGGTTAACATGCCCTGAGGAGGAAGTTAAGGTTGTGTTGACGTGATCATGATAAAGAACGGTACGAACAAATGACTGTACGTATTAAACAGTGTGTAAACATATTTTGTTCCGAATGATAAAACTTAGCAAGCAAGCGTTCATTTCAAATTGAAATCGCTACGTCGTAATAAGCAATCAGTACAGTAAACATTGCAAATATACACAATAATAATAAAACCTACCAGTGCGCACAATTTAAATTCGGTCCAAGTTGCTTATTTATTCATATCTGATACCGAATTTAAATACTCTTAAAAATAAAAAGGTTCCTTACAGCACAGAACCGTTGCTGATTTTCTCCCCCGGACCGGAATTGTAAATTCATGCAAATACGGGACTTGATGGTTACAAGGCAATAACGTTCACTGATGATACACAGCAAAGAGGTCAATATTTCAGTGTTTGTGATATTTTTTTCTGTGGAAATTAATTTTGAAGCTTATCTATTTCTTTCTGTAATCATTGTTGATGCATATAAATCGTAGAACGACTTTTATTTTTTGAAAGATACTAATAGTGCCACCTTATAATTAAAGGGTCCTCGGTTTGTTTCCTGGTGGAGGTGGTGTACAGTGAGTGTTCGGATTCCACTTTGAAGGTGTGGTCACGGTTAGTTTATCTGATCACAAATCAGAAAATGGAACCCTCGTAATAGTCTTTATATGAATGTGATATATACTATTTGAGCCTATTGTTAATATCTACAAAAAAGTTGCACTTTACATTTTCCTTATTACGTTTATTCCTACAAAATAGGTATGTTGTGGTGTCTTTTCTTTCCCCCTCTACATCCCTCGCAATCAACAAGGGTGAAGAATTGACAAGGTTCGAGAGCTATCCGTTGGATTTTCGCAACTAGGTCAGAACCTTTCTTTCTTTAGCTTGGATGGCGTGAGCGCAGGCAGTTGTTTCGAAATGGCTGACAGTGGTGTTTCGTTTCGACAACGTACTGCGATTGAATTTCTTGTTAAAGAGGAAATTCCTGCTGCTGAAATTCACAATAGACTTCAGCGTGCGTATGGAGATGCATCCATGCATAGCTAGATCAGCCTCGGAGCGGTCACCCACGAAGGACAGTGCCATCTGCTTTCAATGTTATGGGCACCGCCTTCTGGGATGCAGAAGAGTGCATTCTTGTTGAATTTTCTGAACCTGGGAACACCATAAATGCTAGCCGTTATATCCAAACCCTTCACAAGCTCTGTCATGCATTGCGGGAAAAACGCCCTGGAAAGAAAAATCATACATCAACACGATAATGCATGCCCGCACTCTGCTCAGTTCACCAGGGAGGAAATTGGGAAAATTGGGTGAGAATTTCTACCTCACCCTCCCTACAGTCCCAACATTGCACCCTCCGACTATCATCTGTTCCGTTTTGTGAAGGAACAGACGACGGAGGACATACAAAAAGCATCAGTGTCTGCGAGCAGGTGGAACAGAGTTCTACCGTAAGGGTATTTTCAAGCTTCCAGAAAGGCGGCGAAATTGCGTGCAAAGAAATCGATACTTTGTTGAAAAGTAAAGAAAAGTCTGTAGATTATGATGTAGTATGTTTGTCTTTAATAAAACAAAACTTGGATCATTAAATAAAAATTGTTGCTCATTACTTTCAGTATGCCCCTCGTATATAAAACGTCTATCTCTAAACGCTCTAATTTCTTGCAAGTCCAGGAGTCATTGTAGCAATACTCGTATCAGTATAACCAGACACTGCGGCGTTTGCATGTTGTGCGATGCCGTTTTTGCAATTAAAAACTGGGGTCACAACGATATTTTGAGGACTTTACTCTTCTTTCTTTTTTATACAGGGTCTTAATGACATCCTGTTTTAGCTCCTCTTGACCCTGCTCTTGAACAAGATTTCTCTCAACAAGTTTTTGTTCGTTCCTTGTCTGTTGGAAACGTAAGAACCATATCGTCCAGAGACCGCTACGTCTGGCGTTCTAGTACTTGAAAGGAAAGGGAGATCACGTGATGTGAATCCAGGTGCTACCTGAAGATCGTGAACGAAACGGTATTGGTTAGTGCAGAACATGACGACAATGACATCTACGACAGCATATTGTATTTTGAAGTGTATGTATGTTTTGCAGTTATTTTTCCTGCAAGCTGTTAGTTCAGCTGAAAGAAATAGCCAATCAGAGCAAGCGAAAGTGATACGGTGAAGCTTGTATAGTGGCGTTCCCCTTGGATGGGCTTGTGTCATGCCTCTTTTTGCCCTTATATTTAAAAAAACCAAAGAATTGATTGATTGATTTGATTAAGTTTACTTCACTTTTATGCCACTTTTGACTAATCGCGACGATGAGAATGAGTGACACGATGAAACTGATGGTGAGACACTCACAAATAACATCCATTCACATGCTGCAATTCGAACCAGAGGATCCATGGTATCATAGCACGCTGTGACAACTACTCTGGCACGAGGATGGCTTATGTTATTTGTGTAAGTACTAAATGTAGTTATATTGTCAACACTAAACAAATAAAGAATATAAACAAGTCATCTGTGTGACACTCCTATGGCAGTCTAAACCTTGATATTTTGCTAATATATACTCTAATTACAAAAACACACGTGAAATTATTATATAATGCCAAAAGGTACAAAATCTAGACCTATCTCGAAGAGCTTTTTCCTTCCTGAAAATAAAATGTATGATAAAGAAACTTTTCACTTAAGAACTCATAGTTTTTCATTAATACAAAAGTTATTTCTTCCAATAGTTATAAAATATCTATCACTTGCAAAGCATTATGCAAAATTTGTACTACTGTACATATCTTTATGCTTGGCGCCATCTCGTAATTGTTATTTGTATATCGTATTAGTTATTTTTATTGTCTTATTATTGTTCCTAAGAAGTTAAGAAATTTGTTTTTGTTGTACCGAAGAAATTGTAAATTAAAGAATGCAACTTTATAAGGTCCTGAATCACAAACACATACCGGAAATACCTTTCCTACTACTTCAATACGTCATCAATGTTTATGTTTACATTCTTACCACGGTCCACAACTAGCAAGCCAATTAACTTTTAGTAGTAGATCGGCCAGGGTCTTGAAAATATGTATAATTATTCTACCTTGAGGTAAATAATTAGTTATACATTACAAGTTTACCAATTTGCTGACTTTAACGTCCATGCAATTTCTTCAGGCCAATTAATTATTTTGTCTCGCACATGAAATGATTGCAATCGCATCGATATTCCTTTCTTTATGAATATGAATATTTTAACCACACAACGCACGAAGCCACCGGTACGTAACGTATCTAATTGGACTATTTGAATGCTTCAGCTGCCACCTGGTGGTTGGGAGGAAGTATTACCGGTGGCGAGAAATCGGGCAGGTCATAGACGAGACACAGGCATCTGATTGGTCGAGCTCCCGACACGGCGACACACGTGCGGTGAATAGGGGAATCTACTAACTACGGATTTTGCACGCTTTCCTCGTACGAATCGCCTGCATCGAATCGAGGACAATTTGCTGGTGGAACTAGACGGATGTGCGTGAACAAAGGGGAAGAAGGGGGCAATGTCTCTCGTTTGAGGTGCTATTTCAATAAATAATAATAATGATAATAAAGTCGCAGTTGTCAGGCACACTGGCGTACGCAGAGGGGGGGGGGGCTGAAGGTTTAAAACCCACACCGAAATTTTCAGAAAATACAAAATTCAAATGAAGGCAGTAATGAAGTCGGAAAAGAAAACTTAAAATGCCACCCAATAACCATTTTTTGTGTTAGAGAAACTTTTAAAACGAAGGTTCAAATGATAATTGGAGTTCATATCTCATGAAAATAAAACACCAACACGGGGTACCACCGATATTGATCTACGGTGAGCCAATAAAATATATTTTGTCTCGCTGTGTTGTTCAATATAGATGCAACCGAAAATTCGCGTCATCGTAAATAAAGCAAAAGCTAACTATAAAAAGTCTTGCCGCAAAATTAAGCTAAGGAAAACAATCTACGTATATATAGACTCTGCCGCAAATAAAATTCCATATTAGGTAAGGTCAAAGGTATAAGGTTCCCCCCTGCATGCAGCACCATGCCTTGAAAGGCACATTTAGGGGATTTTGGGAGTAGGGCCCCACACCCCCACTACATATTCTCGATCTCGGACATTTTGGAGGTAATGTGATCGGCACCATGCTCTGGCCGCCTTTAACCTCCAGGGTTGTCCTCAAGTACGCATTGACTTGAGGCTGGGTGAGCCTCAGAGCCTTTTATGCAGTAGGCCAATAAAATTCCGACCTCAGAACACCCACCCCAAGAATCGAACCCGGGTCTACCGCACGGCAGCCAGACACCCTACCAACTAGACCACCGCGGCTCTAATTCCATATTGCAAAAACATATTTTTCAGGAACTGACAAAGCATTAGCAGTAGCCAGTAGCCCACATAGATTAATAAAAGCACGAAAAAGTGGTGACTATAAAAATGACTTACCGCAATGCAAGAACCGTTAATTTTGAAATACCGTCTATATATAGACGCTCCGCAAAATAAGGCCCAATTTTAGAGTATATATATAGGTCCGCCGCAGTTACATTATTTACACTTCAAATTCCCAATTATTTCTCGATTCCTCTAAGCGGACCACGCTGTATATGACGGACTGTATATGCCGATGCTGTAAAGTACGTTCGCCAGCTTTCCATTGTCGGGAATCGTGAAGCGAGAGAGTCGAACAGCGATCATCTCGTGGAACGTTGCGACACGTGTGTGAATAATTGGCATGGCGTGATGCCTTCAGAATTCCTAACGTCCCTTCCCGAGTGACTAAATGTCATTCCCGACTTCCTGTCATCGCTGGAAAGTGCGCGAGTCTTTCATTCGTTCGCATCGCATTGGTAAAAGTGTCTATAAAGGAAAAACGCTGTGAAGCGTCTGGTGGAACGTTTATCGGTTGATATCTAATAATAATAAAAAAAATTCTTTATTAAGCGGGCGAGGTTCAGCACTGGCGTACCCAGGATTTTTGTTTTCGGGAGGGGCTGGAATTGTACAGGTGGATAGATGCTTTTTTGGGGGGAGTGGCATACACAGTATGATATTTCGTATTTTCAGAACTTTCCATTCTGAAAAATGGCAATTGTGTGTCATTTACCACTCTGGTTTTTCCCTACATCTTCGCTGCTTTTATTTGAAAATGTTGATTTTTCAAAATTTCGGAGGGGGCTGTAGCCCTATCAGCCCCCTCTGCATACGCCAGTGAGTTCAGCCAATGGCTGCTCTGCCACCTAACCCTAGTCAATATGATGATATACTAAGATAAGATAAACTACGTATGGAGCATTAAGCTAAATGTAAAATAATACACATACAGATACGAAAAAAATATACGGAAAGTAGTTGAATACAAAAAAAAAAGTACAACTACAATACGAAAAACAATAGTAATAGAACATGTAGTAAAAGATCTTGATACGTTCAGTGCGTTCCATTGTTCCATTAACAACAGATCATTTATTTTACCTTTGAAATTTAATGGGTTATTTATTGTTCGCAGAGCGTCCACCGTTTTTATCATGTCCTATAATCACATTCCAAATACACAGCTCTTTATAAAGAAAGAAATGAGGCTATATATATGTTTACATCCTTTGCTGATGTTTGACATTCTGGCAGAATCTCCGCTAGAAAAAAACGATGCCATCTATGTTTCGGAAAGAGAAATTATAGACGACTTTCATTTCTCGTGAAAATTCTGCATTTAAACCAACATGGGAGTTATGATTGAGTAATTATTACAACTAGGGTTAACACGATACCACTTTGGGCCGATACTCTCACACATACCGATGTTTGAAAATTATAGTAATTGAAAGTTGTTGAAAATATTGATAAATATTGGTGTGTAAATCTAATCATATTAAAGCAAGCCCTCTCGCTCACACTTCAAAGGATCATTCTAATATTTTATTTTACCAAAATGCTTCCTACACTTTGATAAGTTCAATGTCATTAATATAAATCTCCATATAATAATCACTTATTGATCTAGAGTTATTATTTTTACTTTTCTGTTATCATGCCCACAATTTATACAAATTTACGCAGGGTATTTTTGTATTAGCAGTAAATTATACATCATATTAATTCAACACAACATGTTGATGCAGGAAGTGAAAAAGAGTTTGCCGGCTTCACCAAAGAAGTCGTTGCGTAGACTGTCGCAGGGAATGGAAGTTTCCACAACCATATGTCAACGAGTTGCCTAAAAAGCAAAGCTGTATGCATATCGTGATACTGCTGTGCAACATTTCCAACCTCCCGACAAAGTGAAAAGAGTCGATTAAGATACCACTTCCAACACTCGCTGTGACGCCACCATGCATCTTATACACAAAGGTATGTCCGTAGCAAATCGCGACCTTAAAGTAAAAAGGTTCTATCTGCACTTTTGTGCGAAAATGAGTTTGTGACCTTAAGCAGACCATTGGTTTACATTCTTTGTACTCCGTAAAGATCATGCTTCGAAGTATATTAGTTTCGAAGAAATCAACGGGGTAAAAAAGTACTATCTGCAAATGAGGTTTTAAGTTGGGGTAAAAAAGTTATATCTGCTTTGTTTCCGGTTTTTGCGACTACCAGACAAATGGCACAACGTTCATCTCCTACGTATCCATCTATTGGAACCTCTAACGTAGAGAGGAAGCAATTAAGTAAAGAAAAATTGTCAGATCTCACTTATATGATGAAGTGGATGCCGGCTGTGGACCGACGTTTCTTTGCTACGGTGCTGAAGAGAAATATATAACATATTTTTTTTCCCATTTCTTTAGTCTTGTTGTCAATAAGCGATATCTACTCTCATTAAGTACAAATACTTTTCATTTTCTTACCAGTAGCATGTTATGTTAAAATGAACGTTTTGTGTTTCCACTGGGATTATATACGGTAACACTATTTACAACATGGTTACTTTTTTCAACTAACTCGCATGTCAATACTTTCTATCAAACATTATTTCAAAATCCAATCTTCACACTCTTACGTAATTGCTTTATAGTATTGGATGAAACAATTTGTACTCTGGAGCACCTTAACATGTACATAGTTCATGCAGAATATAGAATAACTAGAATATAACTAATTTCTCAACTTTCTTTTTTTGCAAAATGTTTCAATATTTAAGGGATAACCTTTTTACTCTCATCTGAAACGTTACTTTTGAAGTAAAAAGGTTCTAACTGCAAATTCGTCGTTGCAATACCTGAACATTAGTAATATTCTTTCATTAATTTTCCTGTATAAATTAGAGAGGGAGGGATCACTATACAAATGCCAGAGGCACAACTTGTTGGAATAATTAGTTTTCCCTGTACACATAATCAAATCTTTAACTAGCTCTCCTGAGAATATTACGACTTGGCAATAAGAACCTTTTTACTTTAAGGTCGCGAAATATCATTACATTGTGACCAATAGTTTGATTTTTATAAGCGAAAATCAGGAGCTGAGAGCGAGTGGAACGCCCTATATAACGAAACAAACATCAATTTATTACAAGAATAATGCGTTATAATACATAATGTTTATTAATCAAAAGTTAAACAATAAATAATAAATATTGGACCAGTCACAATATGCATCAATTTACCAAGACCTTTGCTCTGCATCAGAATATTAAATATGCAAATTGTCACAAAATTAAATTTCTTCACATAGAACTGGTGCGAACTAAAAATATAGGCTACTTCGAATTTTGCACAACTACCAGTGTCACGTGACATTTTTGCGGAGCCCGTAAAATACCAATACGCCGTTAAAGATGGTCCAGTATCGGTAAATAAATACTAACCGATACTTTCCGATACCGACGCCAATGGTATCGGCCGATACTGATACATCGGTATCGGCTCAGCCCTAAGCTAATTACAACTAAACTCATAGGTGCAACAGCCCTTTAAGGTGCCTACCAAAGAGGCTTTTGATTGGGTCACGTGTGGTCAGCGCATTGTCTCCCATCGCCGCTGTTTTCTGGCATTCGACACCAGAGTCCGCTACTGTCCTCACAATGATTGGTAAACAGACTTTTTCTAGCTCCCGCGTAATTACTATATATACGCGCAGGGTTTCGCCGTTAACCACCGACAAAATTTGATACCGTGTAGAACATTGATTTATCAGCCTTCCTGACCCAACGTCTGGTAAATTCGTTTTTAATAACTCGATATCCTGATCCCAGCAATTTTACTCCTAAATAGCTTTCTAATTTTGAACTTTATACGTTAATTAATATGTACCCTAAAAAAAATAATATATAAATTGTGGTAAAGGGTGTCTCAGAAATATTTTCGTTTTTAAAACTAATAAAATAAATACTTAAATTTTTTGTATAAAGATAAATTTATTACCAAAAGAAAGCTTAAACATTAATTTTTTATTTGTGGAAAAGAGTATTGGACAAATGGTGACCGTTCATGTTTTCACAGTCAATTATTCTTGAATAAAGTTTTCGATCACTCGCCGAAGCATTGCACGAGGAATAGCATTGATTTCATATGTAATTCTTTGCTTCAATTCTCTCAAATTCTGTGGCATTGGGGTGCATACCTTACTCTTAAGGTAACCCCATAAAAAAATCTGCTGGTGTCAAATCTCGGTGGCCAGTTAATGTTATTGCAACCACTGTTATACAGAACTCTAATCGATTGCAGGACTTGTGGTTTTAATTCTTGTGTTATAACAGTTTTGTATGGGTGGAAATGCATATCCTTGCGAATAATGCGATGAACTGTCGACATATGCAAATTTAAAGAAGCTGCACGCAGTCTTAACGATTGGCGAGGATCCTCACTAACAGACTGGCGCACACGGTCAACGTTTCTGTTCGATTTTGATGATCTTGGACGTCCCGGCGGTTTACTCGTCATAGTGCTTCCAGCGTCTTGAAACTTTCTCACCCAATATTTAATTAAATTTGCGCTTGGAACGTCTCTCATTCCTGCCAGGTTATAATGATGCCGGTACAATCGACGAATAACAAGATAAGGATCATTATTTTTGTAAAACGCACGAACACAAAAAGCACGTTGTCAAGCGCCACATGGCAACTAAATATTAACGATGTTGCCAAGCGTTTGCGATCTATCCCATTTCTCCGTAATGTGCGAATTGCCCCAGAGGGTGGTAGTGTTGCCCACGAGACGAGACTTTGGCCTGTCTCGTCTCGTGGAAATGCTGTCTCGTCTCGAAAATATTCGTTTGTCAAAGGGACACATGATCAATCTCGTCTCGTCTCGAATTTTTAAAAGCCTGTCCCGTCTCGTCCCGTTGGCAACACTAGAGGGTGGATTCAAAAACGATTTTTTTTTCTGAGACACCCCTTATAATCATAAAGTCCAGACACGATTGTGTCTTGGCTTGTTGACAAATATAAAATTGGGTTTATATTAGATGACAACGACTGGTTCTAATGAAATATTTTAGTTTTCTCAAGCCAATATCAATAGATTAAATTGTTAAGTGCTGATTATCATTGGTATGTTCCATTTCGGACACTGAAAATTTCAATCAGAATATTTCCACTTCAATATGTTTGTTAATGAAAATTGCTGCGGAAACTAAATTGAGGTGCCAGTCAGTAATCCTCTGAATTTGGAGGCGGAAAGTAACGTGCCTCCCCCGCACAGGTTAGATTATTTCATCGATCACCGCCACTGTCGCGAAAGCATTTCCTGTGTCGCAGTCGAAACCCGAACGACTTTCCGGATGGTTGCCAGCTCAGGCTGCAAGTCGCTTCACCCTTCCGGCCCTGACTCGAGAACGGCCCCACGGTTGTAATTCAAGTTTGGAGGCTGCAAGGGAGGGGCAGCAGTCTCTCAAGGGCTTTTATTTCTCACCATCACTGGCGAAAAAGAATTTCCTTTACCTCTGGTGATACCCTGAACGAAAGGTCATCTTTCCAATTGGTTGCCAGCTTGGGCTGCAAGTCGCAAACTTCAGAAGAACCTCTAGCAGCCCGGTATAATTGACACCAGAGCTCGGCGGTTGATTGATTAGTTGTTTTTTAGTTTTAAGTCCACTTTATGCACAGTAAGGCTAATCGGGACTGGACCTACAGTTTAAAGTGGGATCCGAACCACTATGTGGATCCACCGGCTATCGAAGCCGGGACCCCTTGATTACATGACAACGACGCTACCACTGCGCCATCGGGGAGACCCCGACTCGGCGGTTGAAGAGCACTGCTATAGAGCCACAACTTGCGCAGAGACTTGCTTTCGTTCCCTTGCTCGAGAGATTCGCGTGATACAGAGAACCCTTACACCTCAGTTTTCAGTGCACAAAACTATCCCGAACAGCCGTGGGCCATATGCCCTACAAATTAAAATACTAGTTCAAACAATGAAGGTATAATTGTAGATATATTTTGTATAAAAGCGTGCTAAGATCAAAACGCAAATCTTTTGAAAAGTAACACCCAATTTTTTTTTTTTAAGAAAAAGGACCCCTTTCGGAAAAATAACAACGAAAAATCATAATCCCTAGGCATAGCACTGGAGTGAAGTCGATCAACCAGTTTCAAGATGGCGGACGTTAAGCTTAGTGCACACAAATGTTGGAAAATTTATTTTTCAAACGCTTCCTTCAGTTTTCATTCTACCCCTTTCCCATCGTTCCTTCAGCCAGCTGTGTCTTTCTTCTTACGCATTCCCGTTACGTGTTCGGCGGCCATCTTTGCGTTCTGCTTTCCTTTCTGCATCACAGCGCGTGCACAAACTTTCTACAGGCATTCCAATCCCAATGTTCACCGCAGCTTCGGTCTTTTGCGGCGAACGCACTGCATGCCATCTTCGTGTTATAGTGGCATAATCGTTTTGTGGAGTAACGTTTAATTTCGCAATTGGACAACGTCACACGTCATCCACAAATGGCCCTGTTCTAGTGAAGCTGTGTTAGCCCATGCTCTTCATAAGCACGAAATTAATATATTGACAATTGTTTTTGAACAATCGCATTCGTTTGTTAGCACACAAGGGGAGAGGGAAAGGGAGGGAGGGAGAGGGAAGGAGAAATAGGGAAGTGAGAGACGGAGAAAAATAGAGAAAGCGACAGAAAGAAAAATATAAAGCAAGCTACAAAGAAAGAATATTGATCCAGAGAGAGAGAGAGAAAGAGAGATAGAGACAGAAAAAACATGGAAAGCGAGTTAGCGAGAAACAGAAAGAAAGATCAAGAAATAGGGAAAGCGAGAGATAGAGAAACTGGAAGAGAGAAAGAAAATATGGAAATTGAGAGAAACAGATAAAACAGGGAGAGAGAGAGAGGGGGGGGGTAGAGAGAGAGGAGAGAGAGAGAGGCGCGCATAGAAAAATAGGTGAACTAGGGAAAGAGAAAATGATATAATAGAGGTAAGAAGTAAGATAGAAAATAGGGAAATCGTGAGATAGATAAACAGGAAGAAAGAGAAATGGATAAACAGGAAGAGAGAGAGAGAAAAAATAAGGAAAGAGAGAGAGAGATAAGAAGTAAGAGAAACACAAGAGAAAAGAAAATAGGAAGAGACAAAGAGAAAGTAGCGAAAGCTAGAGAGAGATAGAAAGAGGCAAAGAAAATTAGGTGAAGCGAGAGAGAGAGTAAAAGGAAGAAAGAGATGGAAGAGAAAATATGGGAAGCAATAGAAAGAGAAAATAGGAGAAACGAGAGAAAGATATGAAAAAAGAGAGAAAATAGTAAAGGCTAGAGAGACAGAGAGAGAGAAATAGAAGGAAAGAAGGACAAAGGAAGATAGTCCGAGAGGGAGACGGGGACAGGTAGAAATAAAAGAGGGGTGCGGGGCGGGGTTGGAATAGTATCGAGACTATACTTGGCAGCGTCGTGATCTCGTCTGGAATTGTAAACGCCCATCTCGTTCTTGCTCTTATGTCGATTAATAAAACACCCGTCTTATTCTGGTCTCAGTATACAATTTAAGGTCTGTCTCGTCTCAATATACAATATACAGTCTACATAATAAGCCACACAACGTGTCACCGAAGACATTTTCACAGCGTGCGGAGGTCTTTAAGGTAGGGTAATCGGAGTGGACCTACAGTTTTTAAAGTGGCATCCGAACCACTATGTGTCTCCACTGTGTATCGAACCTGGGACCCATTGACTACAAGGCAAAGACGTTACCATCTGGAATGTTGCTCTAAACAATTCTCGAACGGCCTGGCCTCGCACTCAGACTCTTTACCAGAGGGGGGAAGCAATACTTACTGGGGGTGGACAATACTTTCCCAGTAAGGTCAATGTTTATTTTTGAATTACTTGAAAATGGAATAAAATTTATATTACTTTCACGTACAAAAAAAGCAAAATGAATATAACTAAAAGTTTCCAACTAGTTTTCCAGAGAGGGGGCAAGTGCCCCCTTTCCTACCTGCTGGATACTCCATGAGCACAGAAGCAAGTCCATCTGAAGATATTTCGTCAATTTATTTTAGACTACAGATATCAAAAAGCAGTATTGACCATGCAGGTCTTTTAATATACAGGGTATACCAAAAGTCCCATTACCCCCTCTTTGAATTGTAGACAAACTTGGCTAGCGTGAGGGAAACAAACGTGCTGTGAACAGCTTCTTGAAGTTCCTCAGTTGTCTGATAACGATTATGGGCGACTTTGTGTTTGATGTGCCCTCATAGCGCATTATCATAAGATGTCAGATTTGGACTTTGGGGTGGCCATTTTAGAGGTGCTGGTAAATTTGGCGATCCTCGTCCAATCCATTTGTATCTGAACACATCATTGAGGAATTCTCTTAAAATGGTCACCCCGAAATCCAGATCTGACATCTTATGTTACGGAGGATTTCACATCGCACCTGGAGGCATATAATACTGTGCCATGAAAATGACTGTGTGCACACAGATTCTCTGGAGTAAATTGTGGTCATTGGCCTGATTTAATGGTATACCATCCTCTCATCATACGCATGCTGTTAAAATAACATTTTGCAGGTTTTTCTACAATTCAAAGGAGAGGGGGGTAATGGGACTTTTGGTACACCCTGTACAATAAATTACCCAATCACTATAAGCAAGTGTGCAAAAACAACTCCAGCAAGTCTTAGAAAACATGTACTACATAATAAATAAATTCCTAGAAAAATTAAAGAACCAAATGAAACTGACTAACTCCACTGATAGAATATAAACAGTTATAAACATATCTGTCTACTTTGTTAATCCTTATATTGTTACGAATATGTATTTGTACCCTCAATATCTATGTAACGATCAAATATATTTCATATTAGACTGGATGATAAACTGGGTAACACTAAAAAATATACTCTATATACCATGTAATTGACGAGACCATGTAACATTGTAATTCTTATGGTGAATAATAAATTAATCAAGCCAGCCCGAGTCCCGTAGTCAGGATTTTATTTCGGGGGGCTCATCCCTTATCAGCACGGGTGTCGCAAGAAATATTTGTAGTGGGGGCAGGCCAATGATAAAACTTTATTAGTTAAAATAATAATAACAATAATTATTATTACCACGGTAATAATTGTCATTTTCATAATAATAACTATTATAAGTTAATTAAAAATAAATCAATTTTAATCCAAATTTATTATTGTTGTCCATTATTTTTTTGTATTTTGTACAGTTAGTATACTGAAATTCATAGTTATTGTATTTTGTTATAAAATTTTTACACATTCCGTTAAAAAAAGGCTATAAAAGTTACGGGTAAATTTTACTCTAAGTTTATATTCTGTGACCTCTCACAAAGAAAACTATAAATTTTGGAAACTGTGGATCCATTTATTATTTGGATTAAATGGTAGAATATAAAACTTAAACCTGGTTCCTGTATTATACACTAAACTTTTTTCGATCTAATGTTTGATCTTGCTAAAGAAGTAAACTTAATTACCACTATATACAGGGTGTACCAAAGTCCCATTACCCCCCTTTGAATTGTAGACAAACTTGCAAAATGTTATTTTAACAGCATGCGTATGATGAGAGGATGGTATACCATTAAATCAGACCAATGACCACCATATACTCCAGATGATCTGCGTGCACACCGCAATTTTCATGGCACAGTAACATTCGCCTCCAGGTGCGATGTGAAATCCTCCGTAACGTAAGATGTCAGATCTGGATTTCAGGTGGCCATTTTAAGAGAATACCTCAATGATGTGTTCAGAGACAAATGGATTGGACGAGGATCGCCAAATTTACCAGCACCTCTAAAATGGCCACCCCAAAGTCCAAATCTGACATCTTATGATAATGCGCTATGGGGACACATCAAACTAAGTCGCCCATAATCGTTATCAGACAAGTGGGGAACTTCAAGAAGCTGTTCGCAGTGAGTTTGCTTCCCTCACGCCAACCATGTTACGGAGGATTTCACATCGCACCTGGAGGCGAATAATTCTGTGCCATGAAAATTGCGGTGTGTACACAGATCCTCTGGAGTAAATGGTGGTCATTCGTCTGGTTTAATGGTATACCATCCTCTCATCATACGCATGCTGTTAAAATAACATCTTGCAGGTTTGTCTACAATTCGAAAGGGGGTAAGGGACTTTTGGTACACCCTGTACTATTTAAATTAGATATTTGTAGGTTTTCGGGGGGCTTCAGGCCCCTTAGCCCTCCTCCTGGCTATGTGCAGTGCCTGCCCACCCCAATAAAATTCTCTAGGTATGTCAGTGCGTAAGAATCAGGACCTTAATGTTGTCTTCCCAACAATTAACAACAATGAAGGGGTCTAAATGGGTAACGCATGCTGCAAGAACTACTATGGATTCCCAGTACGAAAACTGGTTCCTTCAAGTACGGAATAAGACTATTCCCAATGTCTCGTTATAGAACGTCTTGAGAGACACCTACAGGCAAAATTCCTAACTGTACAGACGTCTGCAGAGTTCGACACTTCTGAACTGAGCAAAGAAAGGCAGACGTAAGCTTTAAAGGTCAAGAAATGTTGTAGATAACGCCAAAACAATACCTAGGTACATTCGGAGTCATTTTAACATGATCAGCGGCGTGCCGAGAATATTTTCTGTGGGGAATTGCACGTAATCATAACTAGAGCAAAGAATTTAGGGCAAATGTCTATTTTGTTTCTTTAAAACTAAGCGAAAAATATCTGCAGCTCTAAGACAGTCATTCAACTACTTTATTGGAAGACGTGCGCATACTTACCTCGATGAGTGGGTAAGACTGCGCATTCCCGTGGCCATGAGTCTTGCTTGTTTGCTGCTCAAATATTGCTTGCTGGGTTATAAGATATTTACTTTATGCTTAGAAGGGATAGTGCACTATGTCTTAACTTTCTAATATCCTCTTAGATAGAACAAAAAATGGGCAGACTTGGCCTACGTTACTCTAATGCTCAATATATAAACAAATTGACGAATATTTACACCATATTACATAGACAGCCATCTGCATTTATAATTAATGTAGCAAATCGAATAACTTAAAATGTCTAATTCTAATGTGTTTCAATTATATGAAGACCAATTCTAAGAGTGATAATATATCTGCCTGAAGTTTTACACGTGATTCAACCAAGAAAAAAGTGGATGGAAAGGGTGAAATATGGATTTATTATTTATCTGTATGCCATATGGCTCTTCACGTATTACTTGAAAGACGATAAAATGTTTAAAATATTCAGTAATTGAAATCTTGGAATAAGAAGAGAAAAGTGTATTTTCCAACAACAACATTCTAGTGGGCAGATTCCATGAACCACACCATTCCACACCAATGAAGAGGAAATAGTGTTTTCTTGAAACCAGAAACAAAAAATGCATTTAAAGTTCTTTAAAATGATCAATAACTATTATGCCAAGGAAAATAATTCAATAGTGTGATTTTAGGCTAGCTCATTTTTTTCCAGGACCACAGAGGTTTAATTAACATATGGCGATTCAAAAGTTCCAGGACACCCTTTTTTCTCTGAAACGAAAGCGGTAATGGCAGATCCAACTTCACCTGGGTACATTGGGGTAAGGGATCCATGTGCGAGGGTGCTTGCGGGATATGACCGCCATCTTGAAGTCCGCCATATTGGATCGAGGTCAATTTATTTTCAAATGGCACGGGGGCCATGTGGGGTATCAATGCACACTAGAATTCTCCAAGAAATCCAACGCTGTAATTAGTTTTGTGATAGCTGTAACGGTACAAAAGTTATTCACACTGAAAGACGGCAACCGTGTGCTGCGGTATCCACCGGTATATCCTGGAAGATGTGCTCAATGTGATTCCCATCGTGTCGAACACACTCTTCGAGGCGTCAAATCTACTCTGCATTGACTAGCATGAGCATCTCCGAGAAAATTCGCGACGCACACCACCTTCGATACCTCATCATGCGGGGCTGTAATCAAATACCCCCACAGATGCTCATGTGGGTCCATTTGACCTCGATCCAATATGGCGGACTTCAAGATGGCGCTCATATCCCGCAAGCACCCTCACACATGGATACCTTACCCCGATGATCCCAGGTGAAGTTGAATCTGCCATTACCGGATCCGTTTCAGAGGAAAAAAGGCTGTCTTGGGACTTTTGAATCGCCTATATTATAGTTTTAGGTTCGTTTCTATGTACTGTAACTTTCTCTATATATCATAAATATTATTATGTACAATCTGCTGTAAGAAGGCGTTATGGACTATTAAAACAGGGTCAAATGTACAACGTTTATTTGTGCAATTGTCTATACTCTGAAACTATAATCCTTAGCTGACGTATGTTATGCTTTAAAATATCATTTAACATAAGCCAAACTTAGAACAAAGATTTCACGATCTCCGTTGAGAGACAAAGAAAAAAAAAGAACATTGCGGGTAGTAAAAGAGCAACGTAAGATGTATTTTAGAATTATTCACAGAACATATTTTTGAGCAAGCCTCCCATCTTGTGATTAGAACTAAATCCGAATGTTTACCATCAATGCGTCAATGTTCACATGCAATAAGTGAATGTGAAGAAGAGTTTGTAACGAAAAGATACAATTCTTTTTTTTTTCCTTCTCAAGACGGATCCAGGGGGCGTTTGTTCCCCTGAGATATCTGGAAACACTTCATACAATTTGAATAGAGTAAAAATATGGACGAGTGTTGCCATGAAAGGCAGCAGATAATGTGATTCTGATATACAGTGCATCGTCAAAAAGTACGGAAAGGCAAAACAACTGTTCATGAACAAAGTGATAGATGTTTATGTAAAGGCGAATCCAGTTTCTACTTAAATAGTGGACTCAAGTCTGAACTTGACAACTACGCCATTTTCAATTCAATTCAAATTTCATGATTTGTAATAATAATAATAATAATAAAACGAGTTTTTTATGACAGGAGGACAAGAATATGACAACTGCCTCTCCCTTCCCCCGTGTTTGAAATGGAAATAATATTTTAATAATAATAATAATAATTTTTCATTATTTGAGATTATTTACAATTATTTATTGCCAATTACAGTATATACTTTCTGAGACGACCTCTGCCGGAGTGTTTTACAGCATCAGAACGCGCTACGAAGCTAGGAATCCCGGTTTGGGCATGAATGTTCTTTGTGAACGTCCATTCATCAATTTCATGATATCATTCTTGTAGTCGTGGTTAGCCAAAAGTGGTAGAAAAGCGACGATAAGTAACAAGAATAAAATCAAAGTATACTTTTTTCAATAAAAGAATCTGAGACATGCTTAAGTCATGAAGAAAATAACATTATTGTAATTGAAGAATATGTGATCGGCAAATATTTCAAAATTCTCTCAAGTAATAAAACGATCAATTGTTTATTTGATTATGTAATTAATGGCAAAGTGTTTACTAAAGCAATGGGATGGTTTTGTTTCAGTTAAACCATCCTCTTATTTACGGCATATGAGGAGGACCACAGACCCTCTTCCCACCCACATGTTACACACTCTCAACCACAGTACGACAACGAATCTACACATTTTCTTTTCTAACAACATTGCCCCATTTGACTCGTCAAACCTTGGGTATGGGACAACCGGCTTTGATAGTCTGATGCTCAGGCATTGCTACTAAGAATCGACAATATTTGTCTCTTGAATTGAGCCCGAGTGATCAACATAGCGCTCTAACAAGTGCGGAGGTTCTAGGTTCGAGCCCTGTATAAAGCATCGTCGTTTTATTGTGATTCTTGTCTCATCTGTTTCGTTCTCATCGTCGCGATTAACAGACAAGCAGAAAAGTGATGTAAATATTGAAAACTACATAATTGTTAGGCTCTCACAAACAAGAAAAACTATCTTTCAAATTTAAAAAAAGCAAAAAAGTTGTTTTGAAAGTATAAACACCTTGAGGGAAAATTATGTCACGTTATTCACGCAACGAGGTCAGTGTGCGTTCAAGATGTTAGAAAGATCGTGCAATGGCAATGCACACTAGACAGGGTAGTAACATACTATCAATAGGTTTACGGCACTTACCAGATGACACGATGATTCGTCATGAAACCAGGAACGTTTCTATGTACACCAAAATCAGGTATTGGATCTGCACGTAAAAGTATCCGTTAAGTAGTCCTTTCAATTTAACGGAACGTATCTCTCAGACCACACACGAACAGACGAATGTACAGTATTGACGCACTTTGCACTTCACTTAAACACTGCATTTGTGTATTTAGACGCAGAATACAGTTGCACATGCACTGGCCATACAATGCAGTCGCTTCGAGTTACAAACCCCTCTTGTTGAGGACCGTTGAAACGATAAAGCAGTGTGTGCAAGACATGGATAAAGAAGAAACCTTTTCCGTGTCAACTGGACAACTCACGTTTTGTCACCGAAACTCACATTTTCCCGACGCACGATAACATTCCAGCCAGGTTCACTGACCAATACTGCAACACAACCCAAGCACCTGGCACGTAGTAGCATTCAGCTCATTCAAGAACAGCAAGCAGAAAAACACAACCAAGAAAAGAACGACATCTTCTTGCACCTACGGTACCTGTCCTTCGCTTTCCCCTCGTTCAATTGTTTCTTCGGAGAAACAAACACAAAAATAACACAACAATCGCGGCCGTCCACCTTCCAGAAAATCTTCGGTGAAAATTCTTTCAAAGTGGAACACGCTGGCTTGTTGACTGTGTCGCGTTCAGTTACCTTCTTGCACGGTGGCTTAACACGAGAAGCTACGGAGGAATAACCAGGGCACATGTTAGTTTAAAGAGCCACTCACAGATGTCTCTCTTCAATATTACAAGACATTATAAGACATTCGTGCACTTAGCTCGCACCTGATAGTCAATTAGAAAGCAATTTTCAGTGTTATATGAATATGTTTAGTTGTCCTTTGATAAGTTTATGTCTTAGAGGTTTCTAATAACATTTGTACAATAATTGGATTATATATTCCATTTACTGGTTATAAGTTATACTGAACAAGAAATATTTACTTGCTGCATAATGCGATGATAATATCTAAGCGTCACTGAAATGTTTAATGAAATATATTTTGATAATTCAAACATTGTTTCTCTTGTGAGATTAGGTTCTTATTGCCAAAGGTTTAAAAGGCCAGTGCCTAAGTTCGCCATATTTCGTTTCATATTCACATAAAATCGGTTAACCCGTTTCCTTGGCGAAGAGGTTAGGGAGCACCGTGAGATTCCACGGGACCTAGATTCGAGTCCTGGACACAACTGGGATGTTCCATTGAGTTTTTACTATTAATCTGTTATGATTAATTTGTGATTAACAACTCCTGGATCACAAAATTTGCCATTCACTGCGGAAGTTTCTTTGTCTTCTACTCTGATATGTCAACATGGGCGTCGGGAGGAGGGGGGGAGTCGAACAGGTCTGTCAACCCCCCCGTGGAAATTGGCATCGTTCATTTCGAGTTACCAAAGAAGAAAAAAAAAAGAATCAAAATAATAGCGAAGTAAAACAATACGCGCTAAATCGACACAATTTGGAGTAAATTAGAGGAACCAGTATCTTTTTTTTTTTCATCTTCTGCCATTTAATCCAAAGAATAGATGGTTTCACAGTTTTCAAAATTAAAAAAAAAATAGACTTTCGTCGAAGAGGGTACGACTGAAATTTTTTTCTTGAACGAGCTAATAATGAAATAGAATAACTATGCATTTCGATAACTGTGTGAAATTTAAAAATAAATAAATAACCAAAGACAGTTCTGTTGGATATTCACGAATTTGGAGGATTGAGTAGAAAAGACTTCCCAAAAATGTAATAATAATAATAATAATAATAATAATAATAACAACAATAACAATAATTGTAATAATATTTGTTTTATTAGTTCGTAATAGTTATCATTTTATAATAATAAATAATAATAATAATAATACAATTACTATTTATACTAGTCACGTTTTATCCATTGTCCGACCCCCCTTCCCCCACAAAAATTCCTGGCGATACCCATGCATCCAACAATTTATGTTGTATTGTTTTGCTACGGAGAACCAGTTCACAAACCAACAAAGGTCTGCAGTTTACATAGTCCAACCACTATTAGTATCTTAGGCGCACAGATGGTTGAGTTATGGGTCACCCCCCCCCCCTTCATCCGTCTCTGTCTTCAGGGATTTAATATGTATTTATATAGTAATCTGCATAATACACAGATGTGGATTTGCATGGGACGACATCCTAGGGGAATACTGAAGGGTATCCAAGCTTTCACTGTTTCCAGGTCGATAAGAAGGACTATTAAGATCTGTAATGATATGTGACTGTGAATTAGAAATTGCCTTGTGAAATATTTCTAATTGAGGAGGAATTTTCTTGGTGACATAGAGTGAGGCAGAATGCACAGAGACTCTGTCATTCTTTCTCTCTCCTCATTTCATTTTCCTCTTTCCTTTTCTCTCTTCCTCATTCTCATTTGTTCTCTCTCTCTCTCTTTCTTTCCGCTCTTTTTATTTATTCCTCTCTCTTCTCCTCTTTATTTCCTTCCCTCTATACTTCTTTATCTCTTTTGATCTCGATCTGTTTCCTTCTCTTTCTCTCTGTCTTTCTCTTTCCTTTTCTCTCTCTCTTTCTTTCACCACTCTATTTCTTCCTTCCTCTTTCCTTCGTTCTTTCTTTCTCTTTCTTTCCCTATTGCTTTCTTTCTCTCTTTCTCTTCATTTCACCACTATTTTTTCTTTCTATCCTTTTTCCTATCTCCCTTCTCAGTCTTCTTCAATCCTTCTATCTTTCTCTTTCTTTCCCTATTTCTTTCCTTCTCTTTCTGTTTCCGTCTCTCTTTTTCTCCTTCTCTTTCTTCTCTATACTTCTCTTTCTTCCTCTATCCTTTTTCCCATATAACTCTCCTTTTCTTTCCCTCTCTCTCTTTCTTGCAATCTCTCCTCTCTCTTCCTCTCTCTCTAATCTCTCTTCCTCTCCCTCTTGGGTGTCTCCCGGATGGTGTAGTGGTACCGTCATCACATCGTAATCAAGGAGACCCAGATTCCATACACGGTGGCAGCACATAGTGGTTCGGATCTTACTTTAAACTGTTGGTCCATTCCCGATTGGAATTACTGGGCTAAAATTAGACTTAAAAAAAACTCAAGCATCTTCTCTCTCTTCTCTAGTTACCCTGCCCCCTGTCAGGACAACAGTGTTTTTTTTTCCTTATTGAAATATTTATTAATATGTTAATTAATTAGGTAATTACGTGGATAAAAACATGTATATGTGATAAGTGCGTCTCGATTTATTATGCATTTTTAGGTTCGTATATATTCCATGCATAAAAACCATGTAGATCTCTGTTCTTTCTTCGTGTCTCGAACGTTCAGAAATAGGCGGTCGTTTTTAGCAGTTAAAGATTAAAAAAAAATTAAAAAAGGGCCGTTGGCAACAGACGCCAACCAAACATATATAAACTCCCAGATGAGAGTGGGGGAGGTCTGATGTTGGAACTGTGACTTGGAAAGAAGAGGCTGTTTCGTTTCGGTCAGCTCGGATCGAGGATAGATCTCCCGCAACGGATGCTGTAAGAGATTTGATTGCCGGGCAAGCTAGTGCCTTGGTGTCCAATTTACAGGTAAAAAGGTAGTTTGTACTGGATGTTATTTTGAAGTAATTACGGTGCGCCGGGCAGCCAAGTGCCTTGTCACCGTGGAGTGTTGAGAAATGTACAATTCGGGCGACCTCGCGCCTGTTAAGATGTTTCTTGGGGTAACGCGAGTCTACCTTGAGACAAGCGTACTATCGATGTAATTGATAAAATGTAAAGCATCCAGGTACGAACAATAGAGATTCCCAACATCAAAATTAGACTTTTTGGCCCGATATTTAGAGAAGAGAACGTTCGGATACGATTTGTACATATTTTAATTTACGTTAATTAAACTTTTGAAAATATCCAAAATTTCAGTTTATAATTTCTCAGTTCACTGGACAAGGTAATTTAACCCCTGATCAAAAAGGCTTCGCAAAAGGTTATCAGTTGTCTCTTGTGGTTAATTATAATTATGTTGACTTGTTGCAACCCCCGTGCATTGCCACACAAAGAAATTACCCCTAGACAAAATCAAAACCGAGTACGGAATGCACCGAACCTTGAGTGAGGAGGTAAAGTGTGGGGGGCAGGCAAGTAACACTCTTTTTTCTTTCTTTCTGTCTTTCTTCCTTCTCTCTCTCTCTCTACCCTTTCTCTCACTCACTATCTTCCCTTCTCTCTCTCTCTCTCTCTCTCTCTCTCTCTCTTCCTCTGCCATTCTCCCCCTCCCCCTATCGTGTAGTGTTTATAACGAAACGAAACAAGATGAGATTTTGTAGTCTCGGTCTGGTTTCGAATTATAAATACCCCCCCCCCCACTCGTTCTGTATCTCATTTCGATGTATTTGATTTGTTGTTATTTGGCTATAATTTAATTTCGGCCACTTTTAGTTAATCGCGACGATGAGGATGAGTAATGACATGATAAAATTGATGAAGGGACACTCATAAAGAACACCCATGCCCAGGTAGGGTTATTCGAGTTGTATATAAATATCCGTCTTGTTATTTAATGATAATAATAATAATAATAATAATAATAATAATTTATCATTATTAAGCGGGCAAGGTTCTGCCAAGGGCTTCTCTGCCACCGAGCCCTTGTCAATATGATAATACATATAAGATAAGATAAACTGCGTATGGAGCAGTAAGCTAAATGTAAAATAATACACATATAGATACAAAAAATACACAAAGAAGTGTAACTACAAATACTAAAGACAATAGTAATAATAATACAATTACATATAGTGAGCGGCTTGATGCATTCAGTGTGTCCCGACTCTGTCAATGTTCCATTAACAGCAGATTTTTTTACTTTACCTTTGAGAGCTAAACTTACCAACAACGATTCTATACAAAAACTAATTGAAATCTGCTTGCTCACGACGATGAGAATTCATACATAATATCTGGTTTATGAAGGTATCAAAGAGAATTTCGTATGTTGAATATGGGTCTATACTTTGAATAATTAGTTACACAAAATTATCAGTGATTTAGAAGCAGGATTCCATAATAATCGTGGTGAGAAAGCTCTGACCTCACGTTTGTATTTTCTGATATTTTTTTCAGTACACCCTATTTCATGGCGAAACACACAAAATTGTATTCAATCTGAGATTAAAATGTGTTATTGAAAAATATTTCAATATCCTCTTCTACATTTTCGCAAGTCATATTGGTTGTTTCACGGCAATGCCATCTATCGTGTGTTTGACCTGAGACAGGAACTGCACTCGTACCACAGACTATTTACCTTTGTCTGTGCTCGTACCTGTAGAAGAAAACCATGCGAATACTGCAAACTTTATTGGTAGTGCCTTTGTCCAGAAATTGGCATATACTTTCTGATATTTTCCACAACTGGGCGTTCTGAATGTATCTATACAAGGTATAAAGGAAGCCTGCACCTATTAGACAAGGTGTCAGCTTTCAAAAGGAAGTTGCTGCTTTGTGAGGACGATTAAAGATGAAAGCATTGTTACTTACTTTCGGACATTGAGCATGTTGTAAGAAGAAACAGGAGTACAATTGAATGAGGAAATCCAAACATTACTGTATGCCTATATTTTGACATTTATTATCCAGCTTTTCTTACTCTCTGTATTTATCCCTTTTATCTTACGAATATCGCATCGTTGAATAAATTGACACCAACTTATAAACATTAGAAATTTATGCGCCACCTGTATTAATCACACACACTATATTTTCGTTACTTGTATGCGTACCAACAGTAAATTAACACATGAGATTTTGTGTTAATCTTCCATGGCCACATCACACAGTGACGTGTCCAAGGAAGGTTACGTGGGGGGGGTCATAATCCTCCCCCCTTTTGGTCCACTATTCCTAAAATAAATAGCGTCAAAGGCAGGAAAAGATGGGAAAATGAGGACTGACTACTAACAAAAAGTATACGTACCCCACTTTCAAAAATATTGGGCACGCCACTGACGTCATATTGAGGTGAGGCACGGGGAGATTTGGGGAGCGGAGGGGAGCCACAACAGCGAAAGGTTTGAAACCCCTGCGACTAGTCTATTCAAATACAGTAAAACCTCGTTAATCCGGACCCTATAAGCCGGACTTCGCTTAATCCGTACAGGCAAGAGGAAAAAAAAGAAGAAGCAGAATGCAAGGTTTAAAATGTGGCTAGAAGTCAAAAACAGAACTTCCCAAAAAAAGGGCAGTCAACCACTGATGAAATTCTGTTTCCAGCAGACTTTATACTGTAGTGCATAGTGTACTTAGGCCTATGCCCTTTAAGTACACCATAATAAACGTGTTTTGTTGCTATAAACGGAGTTTTAATGCACTTTCTACTGTTCTTTTAGGTTATTTCAGTTAATCCGGTCAACTTATTCCCCCCCATTAGTCCGGATTAACGAGATTTTACTGTAGTTAGTCTCGTTCTTATGTGGCGAGTAGGAAGAGGAAGGGGTTCAAACGCACTTTTCATTCCACAACCTATTGAATGCAACGTTGCATGCCTTTTGCGACAAGGATGTCTTTTGTGACAACAAAAGAAGAATGGCCATTGTTATCAGCAAACGATGTCAGCGTCTCTATGGCAAAGGACCAGTCTCTGGACCAGCCTGAGATGTAGCAGGAAGCTTTGAGTAGAATGGATCTTGGGAGAACAATGATCATCTGTGTGGAAAAAGAATGCAAGCGTGAAGTATGCAACGTTTTGCACCAAGATAGGCTAGCTCTATTTTGTTAATAAAAACTGAGACAATGCACACACGAGAGACTGAAATGTTATTTTTACTTGTTTAGAAAACATGCAATAGAGATTCTCCCAAATGTGAGTCCATGAATGCACAGAAAATACAAATTGTCATATAAAGACTCCATTCTTGTCTTCTTCTAATCAAGGGAATACGGGTTCGACACCGTGTGAAGGTACATAGTGGTGATCCCAATTTAAACTGTAGGTCTAGTCCCGATTAGCCTATATGTGAAGTTACGAAAACTCAAACTCCAGTTTTGTCGATTTAACTTTGGAACATTGCCGAGAAAATGGCGAAATAGATGTTTGTCAACAAAAAAAGTTACACTTCAGATTTTCTCTGCAGTGATATCAGTAGAAACGCTGAAAATTCTATCGTTCGGCGACAATAGAAATTAGTGGGAATCACAGATGGCGTAGAAATATTTTCTGTGAGATGAAGTCACATTTAGTATACACGTCAAGACCATACAGCAATACATATTTGAGCAAAAATAGAATTTATTTATCTATTTTCTTCTTTGTTGGGTGGATGAGCGAATACGTAACTCGCGGGGCTTTCGCTCCCTTCCATTTTGGCCCCGTCACTGATTCAATGACAAATAATACTACTATTATCTAGACATTCATAATCGTATTTGTGTAAATCTTGTATCTCGCCGTCTCAAAAACGCAATGTTTTAAACTCATTTGGTGTAATTTCACCTTAAACGTGTCTCTTCTTATTTCAATATTTTATTTCTTGTGTGTCATTTTCTGACACACACACGTACATTCGCGCGCGCTTGTTTTCGCAAATATAAAAACTAGTTTCATTGTTTCTATCTGGCAACACTGTAGAGGAAATTATAAAAAAGAATCTTGAGACTTCAATACGTGTAGATGTCCATTTTGCCTTCAGATCGTGACACTAACATTAACATTATTTTCATTACAGTCTCTAATCTTTTCACAAAAAAATCTTGATATTCTAACACCAATCACAAAAGACGATATGATTTAAGATAACGTGACATTGCTTGAAGCTCTTGAAACTGATCTCCTTTATTAATGCCAACCCTGAGGGTCTCATAACTTACACACATAAAAAATATAATTATGTATTGTGAATTGGTTTTCTTTGCATCATTATAGTTGTTCATATCTAGAACTTCCACCTAAGCTCATTTACCCCCTCAAAAATATGTTTCAACAACAATCTGATTTTTTCACAAAGGAATAATTGATATTAACTTCTGGCTATATTAACTTTTTTATACATTGACATACAATTCGGGAAAACTTCTCCAAGGATGGATTATGCCTTCCCGATGGCACAGTGGTAACATTGTCATCTTATAATCAAGGGGTCCCGGGTTAGATACCTGGTGGAGGCACAGAGTGGTTCGTATTCCACTTTAAACTGCAGGTCATGTCCCGATTAGCCTTACTGTGCATAAAGTGGACTTAATATAACAAATCATTAACCAACGAATCCAAGGATGGATTGTGTGATTGGGGCTCATCAATTTGTTCTTTCGTCATATAAAAAGTAGGTACTAGGGAATGCAATCTCGAGTGGATTGTATAATCCCAGGATTTCAAGAGTTGGGACTCGTATTATTTCGGGATTCCGTGACAGTGGCGTGACCAGGATTTTCGAAGGGAAAAGGAAGAGTTACGTATACTTTTTTTGAGTTGCTAACCTTCATTTTGCTATCTTTTTCTACATCTGGCGTTCTTCTTTTTAGGAATAATGAGCCAAGGGGAAATGAGTTATGTCCCCCACTAACCCCCTATAGGGCACGCCATTGTTCCGGGATCCTGGATCGGAGTCTAACGGAAGTGAATGTGTGGTGTGAACTTTCTTATTTTTGGAAAATAAATTAATGGATGTGTGTACTTGTACATACATGTCCATCAAATATGCCATAGCTCAGCTACACCAGATCCATCCAGGTACCATTTCAGCATAATGGAGCTTCACCTCACTGATCTCGCCACCTTCGCAATCATAGGCGTGTCCAACTTAATTTATTTTGGGGCGGCTTAAGGTTTTTTTAATTGCCTATCTGCACAATGTTAGGCTAATAGTCGTAACCTTATTTCCTTTTTCACAGAAACTACTGGGCATGTGGCGATAAGATTTTAACATTCTTTGAGTGTTCGTTATCACCTTAGCACAGGTTTTCTTTTATCATTGTGACGATATTTACATTATTTAAACAAAGAAAGTAAACATTTATGAAAATCAAAATTTGTACAGAATAACTAACTCTAACAAATGGAATAAAATACAAAGACATATTTCTACAGATAAAATAAAATAAACCGAATTCCTCTAATTATATAAAACTGTAACTTTAGTTTTTCAACACTTTCCAATACGCATTACTTCATAAAATATATAATACAGTATTAGCCAGCACCCGTGATGGAGTGGTTAGCATATCGCGCTACGAAGCTAGAGGTCCCGAGTTCGAATCCCGGCCTGGGCACGGATGTTTGTGAGTGTCCATTCAATTTCATCCTATCATCACTCATCCTCATCTTCGCCAATTAGCCAAAAGTGGCACAAAAAGCGAAGTAAAATAATGAAATCAATAATACAGAATTATACCTGTGCACTTGATAGTTAATGCTCTCTGCGATTTATGAAGTGAAAAACAACTTTACTACATGAAAACTGATTATAATAATAATAATAATAATATTAATAATAATAATAACCCGTGGCTCTACAGCCCTGGAAGGGCCTTGGCCTACCTCCCGACTGCCAGTATCCCTCCCACAGTCCTGCCTAGAGGTGAGTTCTTCAACCGGTAATTGGGTGACGTGTGGTCAGCACGTCGAACCCTCAGCCGTTATAGGAGATTTCCCAGACCGGATTACGCTACTCACTCGTAGCTCCCCAATTTCCTCACGATGGTGGGTTGCCACCGGTCCTATACACAGGCCGAGAAACCAGGCGGACCCGAGAAACCAGGCGGACTCGAACCCATGCCGTCCCGCAGTCGGAGCCCAAAGCACAGGGCATTAGACCGCACGGCCACGGATGAGGAACTGATTATTATAGTAAACAATATCAACATTGTTGAGAAAGAGAGAGAGAGAGAGAGAGAGAGAGAGAGAGAGAGAGAGAGAGGCATCTCAAATATGACAAAATAGCCAGGCCTGTCTCGGCCCTCAGACACTTTCTAATCCCGTGGTCTAATCCAATGCTAATCCCAAGATTACCGGACAGTACGCAACTGGATTTTTCCTTCGGGGGATGTGTTAATCATGCGATTTACTGAACAGCAGTTCCTGATATTGTGACTTTGAACAGCACAGACAATTGCAAGGCACACCACATGCTGTAGGATGTGTGGTGTGAGATAACAGGTTGGATATTCGTGTGCTACAAGGGGGTGCTAACGTTGAAGTCTTTGTGTATTTATGTACTGATTTTTACAGTTATGATTCAATAAACATACTCATTAAAGAGTTATACTGTACGTAACCATGTATGGATATAAATTAGTAATATTTCGCTGCCCTCTGTAACGGAGTGGTTAGCGTAACGTGCTACTACACCAGGAGTCCTTATATTTGAATAGTGGATAAACGATGTTTGTACAATCATGAAGAACAGTTTGTCGAAATTTGTTTTAAGTTCACGTTATGTTCAAATAGGCTAATCGGGACTGGACCTACACTTTCAAGTACGATCCGAGCCACTGTGCAGTGAGCATCCACTGGGAATCGAACCTGGCACCCTTTGATTACAAGTCGAGAGTGTAAGTCGCTATACTATATCATTTATTTCATTTAGTTGATTATTTATCCTCATCGTTGCGATTAACGTACAAAGGTAGAAAAGTGAATCAAACATTCAAAATAGAAGTAGGCAAAGAAATTCAGTGTATTAATCCGCAGGATCAAGCATGGGCACCTTTACAAAATACACGAAGGAAACCATATTTTCAGGGGTTTAGATTTCATATAAAAGACATTTGCAGACTTTTTATTTAAGCTCTAAAACACACTGAATTATTGTAAAGTTTACTCATTGCATTGTGATTGTAGATTATATTATCGATTAAGCGAAAATCTGCTCTTTTCGTGGGAAATATCCCATTAATTACATACTACGTCGGGTTGAGATATGTGATTGAACGGAAATTTGCTCCATTGAAAGAAATTGGAAGTTACGTGCATCGTGAAATCTACGTTTAGTGATTTGGCAACATATTTTTCGCGAGTGCTGGCACCACTGATTGGGAATGAATTCTAATACAAGTAGGCACGAAGGTTGAAGCAACGTAATGCACACTGGATTCGTGTTTGTGTATTTGACAGTATAATAATGTTCTGCAACTTTTTATACTTTATGTGCTCAATGTGCTATTGTTATACTTAGTGTTCTTTCATCGTTATTATTATCACGACAATTCAATGCAGTTGGAATCAATGGCTCATTGAAGAATAAACTGACTAATCTTTTGGAGGTGTCTTTCCAAATACCAGAAATGAAAGGACCTCAATAGTTTTCTTTGAAGGAAGAGGTAAGTGTTAGTTTCATACATAATTCATTCTTGTGTATACCTAACGTTTTCTGTGTTTACCTCTTTTATCGAACTTTAAAGACTAGACACGAAAGAAAGATTTGCCATTGCTGAACTATACAGTATTTTCTATTCTTTTAAATATCGTGCGATAATTTTTTCTTACGTAACAGGCAGAGTGGCTAGTTGTCTCAAGTTATTTCTTTGATTACAGTTATCACAACACCCATTGCTCTTTCACTAAAATAGTGCCATGGATTACAGATTAACCTAAAGTGTAATACTAATAATTATGCAGTTTGCACAAATATGAAAGGCAGTTTTACAACCGTCCGACTGGCGAAACATCGTAATATTACTAGCCTCAAAACAGGTTCTAATATTACTAGCCTCAAAACAGGTTCCGTGCCTTCGAAGCTATAGAAATAGCCTGTAATAAATGAATCCTCGTTGTAAACACTACAAAGTTTACAATAAATTACTAAAGCAGTCTCTGTTATGAACAGACATGATTGTGAAAAAGAGAAAAGTGTAAATTTGAAAATAGTTTCTTTCTACTTTTTTATTTGTGTGGTGTGCCGTGTGATGTGCATGTAGTGTGCCCTCTCTTCACACTGAGCTTGTTTCGGACAGAGTTAACGTAACAGGCAGAGAGGCTAGTTGTATCAGGTCAGTTATTTCTTTTATTACAGTTTTTTTTTACAAAAATTGTGTTACGAAATACAGGCTAACTTAAAGTTTAATAAACATAGCTACGTAGCTTGCACAAATTTTAAAGCAGTTTTAAACCGATCGACTATAGTGAAACCGTATAACAACATTACTAGCCTCTAAACAGATTCCGTGCAGGAGTGTAAGGGATGACCTTCCCCGTAGGCGCCCGAACGTCAACCTCATTTCCACGTAGTACACCCTGGACTGCATTTTGCAGACGAACGAGGCTTTGGCGACTGGCCCTATGGCCAGTATAGTTTTGTGGGTGTTGTCCTGTTTTTTTGTCCTTGTGTGTGCCGAGTGCCCCTTTACAGCCTCAACTTTTAACCAAAGTCAGAAAATGTTAAGGTTTTAGTTGTATACAGTTATGCCACTATAGGCCATGTCCGAAAGGTGCAAGGCAAGACCGTACTTGAAGCGAGCGTCCTCCGAGTATGGTCTTGGAGTGCGGTCTTCAAGTCGTGGACTGGAATTACACGTCTTTCGAATTGCACTTCGACTGCAGCGCCAAATACGATCAGTAGATATAACTGAGTACTCGTGATTTTCCTCGTGTTTAAAACACTTGTTTTTCACCATAGAAATCACATAGCATTTTCAAATGTTCGTACACATACATTTCCATACATTAGAAGAACTATAACCAACAACTTGCTGGCCCATAACATATATCTACCTGTGTCGCTGGCTTTCTACCTCCGTGATTATAAACAAATGAACAACGAGTGCGGAAACCACGTCACCTAGTCACCAACTATCTGCACTGCGAGCTGTACACTTGCATGCTTCTGTTCTTGGCGCTTTCGAACTGTACTAGGTGACGTAACTTCCGCCAAGACCATACTTCAAGTCTGTACTTTGTACCTTATAGACAGAACATTAGTTATAATAAGGGGCTGGACCCCGTGTAGTGTGACGGGTGCAAAGTAGCATTAGTGCTGACGCACCCAAAATTTTAAATTCAAATTCAAAAGGTTCCGTGCATTGTAAGCTGTTGAAATGGTCTTCACACCAGACACAAATGTATCGCGTTCTATTTCTCGTTGCAAACACTACACAGTTTCTATAGATTTGGTAATGTAAATTTTGTTAGGGACAAGACATGATCGTGTAATTTTGAAGATATATATATATATGTATATATATTTACTTTTGTTGAGTAATATAATTATGGTGTGATTTTTCTCGCCAAATCTAAAGAAAGCAAGTTAATAATTTTAACAACAGATGCGCACAGCATTCAGTTACGAAAAAAACTTCGACGAATTTGAAACTTTCCATGATTGAACTCATTTTTTGGAGTGCCATCTAGTCAGTTGAGTTGTAACTAAATAGAATTTGTCCGGAAAAGATAAGGAGTGTGAATTGATTGAAGTGTGGGATTTCATTTATTGTAAACGTATTAAATAAATTCGGTCACCGATGTAGCGTAATCCTTATTCAAATAGAGTAGGAAAACAAGAGTATAGAACATAACAGCTGTATTTGGAATGATTACTATGGAATGTACAACATTCGAACAACAATACTAACATAAACACCAACTTGATTTGAGGCAGAAATTGAAGATCTCGATGTAAAACATTGGTCAAGCCCAGTTATTGTAGGTATATAGCAGGGTTGTTAAAGGTCCAGGAATTTTAAATAAATTCAATTCCGGTCCAGGAGAGAAAATCAGTAATCGTAAATGGGCTCATTTACCTATTTTCCGAAATGAAACAATACGCAAGTTGGACCGAATTTAAATTGTGCGAGAAAAAATGTTCCTGTTACGAAACCCAATAGAACCCATTGGACCTTAACAAACCTAGTGTAAAGTGTTTCGGGGCGAAAAAAAAAAACAGTCATGTGCAACTATAAATACCCTCTCTACCATTGCAAAAAACGTGACTGCTTTACGAACTTATGGCAAAAAAAGGCCAGGACGTTTTTTTTTGTTTTTGCTTTTTTTTGTCTGAAATGTTACATCTTGGACTTGACCTGTTTTTGCACCGACGCCTTCAATTGTTTTCAACGGTTACACATGTACATCATTCTACTAGCCATGCACTCTACGTTCAAAGTATAACAGACACACACATACATCATTTTTCTTCGCAACACACACACAAATATCACATATATGCACCAGGATTGCACATCATTCAACACAGTTTTGTAAAGCAGCAAGCGTTTGCACAAGCCCGTAATACACAAATCACATCAGCATCCTGTAGACCTGACACGAACAGTCACGTGACCAGGAGAGTAATCCTTCGACTTGACGTACGTTTGGGATCCACAGTAGCTCACCCTGCAGGACAAAAAGTTTAATTCATGATTTAAATAATGGAAAATAGTAAGACTAGGTACCACTGTAATAGTAGTTAGTAGCAATAGTGTAAGTAGCCTATAAGTATACCTACTAGTATACACATGCAGGCAGCCATCAGTAGTACCTAATTGCTACTCGATCCATCAGTACAACTATTTTTCATTCTTTCCGTGCATTTCATACAGTGAGTGTACTGAGATTCATAGTCAAGGTCGCCCGCAGGGAGGGGCCAGGGGGTACTTCCCCCCCCCCTGAGATTTGTGGAAGGTGTTAATGAAATCGAATGGTAAAATTGTAGGATAAGTGCCTACGGTCAGGATAAGTGCCTACAGTCGGAGTTACCGAGAATAAACCTAGGAGGATTTGTTTTAAGCACCTGAAATGACTTGACATAGTACTACGGTGGTTCTGAATATACACATATATTAAAGCACAGATAAATAGACAGTACATCTTGCCCTCTTTCACTCGATCTCTCATTCATACACACATTCCATGGCATATTGTGACAATATGACAATTACAAAGGTTAGATTAATTAATACTTTTACTATATACTCATGCTATTTCTTGGCTACCTTGCCTTTTACAATTTACCGTTTATGGTTTTAAGTATAACGTGAATAATTGTTCTTTGTGCGAACCCCTTTTATCTTTTCTGAAGGTACAAATATATTTCAATGAACTATTGTTTGGCTGTTAACATAAACTCTGATCTATAACGTTGATTAGTCCGCCGGAATGAGGATGTCTAGTTATGCCATAGCACTGATTTAAGTTATGCAATGAATTGATTTACTCAGATTCGCGGTAGATTTGCGTCATCTCTCTCACACACGCACATGGTTGGATCTTACCTTCGCTGCATTCCCTCTGACCTAGATCGGGTGAAAGTGGTCCTACAGTTTTGGAAGACGTCCACACTCCGGTGTTGTACTTCGCGGTTATCCGGGTTGGCGAAAATGGATCCTGGCTTCACTCGTTCGCTTCACGGGTACGTCCATGACGGTACACGTACACTGTCGACTCCATACGACAACTAGCGCAGTAATAGGTCAGTCCTTTGCGGTCACTCGTACGTAGTGATACGTGGCTTGGGCGACGAGACGAACATACGCAATGAGCCATTCACGGTTTCCCATGGACACACATAAAGTTTATCAAATGTTATTAACTTTAGTATTGGCCGTTATGCACTTCGGTATTAACTTTGCTATCAATTGTTATTAACTTCTGCTAACTTAGGACGTTGTTTCGGGCGATTGACACAGGTGGACGTGTCTGGCGTTATTCTCACATAACCACACGTATGTGCATGGATGCGTTGGCGGCGATGGGGAAACGACCCCCTTGGGTCTACTCTGCTCTACTCCATGACTCTAAACACTCACTCGAGTCCAAAAACAAATCCAGACCACGGGTCCGATCGCGACTCGGAGCTAGGTCTCGCGTAGCTCACACTCCGGTGTCGATTCTAGGCAAACTGTGTCTCGCTATTCCGAATCATCCCTTTTATTCAAGATTTGAACGTGGTGACGCTCTAGCCTCTGTGTTTATGTGTATATTTATTGTTTCTGGTGCTTTGACTGTTATCCTCCTATCCTGGTCAACGCTCAGTCCGGTCCTTAACCTCTGGTAGCAGCCCCTCGTGCAGAGATTAGGCTAAATCCTCCGCTATTGTGTTGCACACGTTCAGCAAGGGCTATCTCAACAGGATACCGTCTTCCATTGTATCCAGCGATATATCTTTAATAATTCATACCTCCCGTAGTTCTGTTCTGATTAGGCTGAAATTCTGGAATCTGTACTTTCATGAAGTGATCTTCCGCTGGTTAAAATCTCATCCAATTCGGTCCATTGGTTTAGAAGTTGCTCTTTTCCTGCTATTCCCCATATGAATGCATGTAAATCCGGATTCGGGCGAAAAACGGTGGTCGAGCAAGCTAGCGTTGGCTAAGGCAGTCGCTAGACACCTTTATTCGCGATGGATTTTAATATTACCAATCGTAATTAATTCTTAATAACGGTCAATTAGATCAATTACCTGTTGCTCAATATTTGACCGTTATAACTTTTTTGAGTCACTGTAAATACACCGAATATGTTAGTTTCAAATGTATGTAATTAGAAAAAAACACTAGTAGTAGTAGTAGTGGTTGTGGTAATAATAATAATAATAATAAACACAATATAATAGCAATAATAATAATAATAATAATAAAAGTTTCTATAACTGCCCCCCTGAGAAAGAATCCTGCGGGCGCCCTTGTTCATAGTAATTATATTTTGTTATTAACTTTTGCACCTCGCTCACGGAAAGGTTTTAAAAGTTAGGGAGAAATTTTACTCGTAAAGTTTATGCTGAGACTTCTCACATAAAACTATATTTTTTGGAAGTTTAGGAACTGTAGAAACTGTGGGTTAAATGGTAGAATATGAAAATATAGCCTGGTTCCTGCATTTTACACTAATTTTTTACCTTGGTTATTTATTCTGTTCGAATGCTAGCTAAACGAGGAAAATGTGCAGTAAGGCAGGTCAACGGACCTTACTCCAGACCATGCCCTCTGATCTAAAACCTCGCAGTAGTGTGATAACGACAGCACAAGCTATGTTTGTGTTGAAGAGATTACCCACACAGATAAGAGAGTCCGGACCTTTCACTGCTGTTTTGGTGAGTGAAACTGCATTACATGATAACCTTTAACAAGCGAGGATATAGTTGCATACAGTACTGGCCAAAAGAGTGTCAACTTTTGGTTTTTTTGCTGTAACTGAGGTATTTATTGCAAGAATTACACAATATTTGCACCAAAACATCTTCAAATGGATTACAGTCGACTGATAACCGAGTGGTTCGACAAACTGTGAAATGGTCTACAAAAGAACAAATATATGTAAATAGAAAAAAATACACGCCATCGACCATAAAGAAATACTGCACTTCAGTTCACCGGGAAAGGTCAAAACTGGTGTTGATCAACACAAAATTAACAAACAGCATCTAGTACTTTGTGGCAAAGCCTTTGGCGTCAATAACTGCTTGGCAACGACGTGGCATGGAGTCGATAAGGTTGTGGATAAAAGAGATTGGTATCTTCTTCCATTCCTCCTCCAACTGAGCAAACTTCTCATCAACATTTCGTGCTCTCTTCCTTGCCAGACAACGCTCCAACTCCTTCCACATGTGCTCAATCGGATTGAGATCCGGGGATTGGCTGGGCCACTCGAGAACATTAACGCGACGACGGCGGAACCAGTTGCTGATGTGCTTGGATGTGTGTTTTGGGTCGTTATCTTGTTGGAGGGTGAAGTTACGGCCAAGGGTTTGGAGAACAAATGGTCTCATTGTGTTCTCCAGTATGTCTTCGTACTGGAAACGGTCCATAATACCATTGATTCGGCATAGTGGGCCGACGCCATTGACAGTGATACACCCCCACACCATCACACATCCCCCTCCATGCTTGACTGTGGGAAGTTGAAACTTGGGATCAAATCTCTGGCCGACAGGACGTTTAATCCACACTATTCCGTCTGTTCCAAAGAGGCAATACTTTGATTCATCACTCCAGACCACATCTTTCCATTCTCTCCTGGTCCACGCCAGATGAGCCTTTGCCCATGCAAGTCTGGCCTTCTTATTCTTCGCCGAAATCAGCGGTTTCTTAACAGGCCGACGTCCATTGAGACCGGCCGCTTGGAGACGACGTCTGATGGTCCTTCCAGATGGCGACGGGGTGGTTGGGAATAATAGCTCCCGAGCAATGTCGGCTGACGTCAGTCTGGGGTTGCTTCTGCTGATGCGGAGGATGGTCCTGTCGACGTGTCTTGACGTGATCCTGGGTCGTCCTATATGGAATTCCTCCACAACACCTCCCTGTTGCTTCCACCGCTTCAGAAATTTCGATACTGCACTTCTAGTGATTCTAAACTGTGTTGCCAGTTCCTGCAGTGTTCGCCCTTGTGCGCGTCCGTTAGATTCTTTCTCCATGTCCGGAGACAAATTGGTGCATCCACGGCGAGCACCCATACTCTGCAAACATAGAAATGTGTCATGCTGAACACAAATTGGACAATGTCTGGTACACATTGTTACAATCATTAACCACCATGGATAGGTACAATAGTAATTTTTTGGCGGGTTTTGTAATTCCTTAATATTATGGTGGAAATGGTACACTTCGACCAAAGTACATGCGTTGAACATCAGAAACATCCTCAACAACATATCATTCGACGTTCATCCTCATCGGATAACATTGGAAAGAGGTATGCATAAAAAAACAAAAAAAAAAACACGAAGTTGACACTCTTTTGGCCAGTACTGTATGTAGAGAGACCTTGATTTCTCGCAAATGCGATATCACAGAGACAAAGAAAAAAAAGTTAGTTGCTGTAAAAGAAGTGTATGGAATGACATGTTCTGAACGATTTATCATGCATTGAAAATCGCTAAATTACGAATTTGGCATAAATTGTGGCCTTTTCCGTGAATTTTGTGCTTGTACAACGAAAAAAACCGCGAAAATCCATCAATCTAGTGTCTTAGCTTAAAACATGAAATTTGCCATATTTACGCATGTGTAATTCGATACCATTGTACAGTGGTTCGGATCTCAGTTTAAACTGTAGGTCCAGTCCAGATTAGCCTATCTCTGCATAACGTGGCCTTAAAACAACAATTCAACTTCAAAACCCGAGCACCATTCTACCATTCACATACCAGAATCTATGCCAGAATACAACTAATTTTGCTGTTTTTTTTTAATAGTGGATTTTTTTACCTGTTTCCATCCTGGTCCAGAAACTGTATTTGGCCGAAATGCATCACTTGTTGCCCCTGCTTCGTCCACCCATTGTAGGGCTTGTACAGCACAGTGGCTGAGAGATCGGGGGAAGCCAGTAGCTCCGAGAATGACGCTGAAACGGCTTCCACGGTGGACAAAACCTTTCCTGGACGAATTTCCTGGTAATCGCTGTTGGAAAAACAATAATTATTACATTTGCAGGTTTCAGATTATAAAGCTTAGCAGAATTTAAAGTTCTGCATCAGTTTTCAGTGTACGCTATGTGAGCGCCAATGTGGATTTCTGGTTTGTAAACTATAACTTTCAAATCAATCAAAATCGATTAAGTATTTCTATTCCCTTTAAGGTATTATAGGTGGGTTTCAGGATGCGATTAGCCATGTGTTGCCATGAAATAAGGCGACCTTCTGGTTGAAACAGCGAATACTGCACAATGTATCATCGCAAAAAAGGTTCAAATCTCCAGGCAGTCCGCTTGAATTCTTTGTGCTTCCAAGAACTTGCCTCAATCATGGCTGCTCGAAGCCACAATTCAGCAGTTTATGACGTAACACTTAACACTGAATATCCCCCCTTTACCCCAAGCTACCAAAATGTTCCTAAAGCATCCCCCAATTGTCTCATTGTCACCATGTTAAACCATAGAAGCATCCCTCCAGCTAACTCTAAGGCTCGACCAATCATCCTCCTAGGTCAGTGGTTCTCACCCTTTGTGAGCCCGCGACCTGGTAAATTCGTCTTTAAAAGTTGATGCCCTGATCCCAACAAATTTACTCGCAAGTAGCTTTCTAATTTATTTAATTAAAAATGATATACGTAAATTAATGTCTACCCTAATTAATCAGAATATTTCCACTACAATATATTAATGAAAATTGCCCTTCTGTCAACCTCGAAATTTGGAGACAGGAAGCAACGCGCCCTCTGACGCGAACACATTTCCTCTTATCGTTGGAGAAGGCAGACGAAAGGTCATATTTCCAGGTGGTTGCCACCTCAGTAGTGTGATTGGTGCTATTATAAACCCGAGAAAGTATGAACCCCCCTCAGGCAGATTTGCCTACACTTAAAACTAGCTCAACATGCCCATATGAGCTTTTTGCTCAAGTGTGGAACTCTGTCTAATCCAAGATTTTTGTAAAAATGCCCTCGGGAATTTCCCGGGAAAGTATGACCCCCCTCAGATTGATTTGCCTACACTTACAAAATCTACATCTGCCAGATTTTTGTCCATAAGCTTGTTAAAAATATGCTCCTCTTGATATTTTTTTTGGCTACACTTAAAACTAGGCCAAACGTATTAACACACACACACACACACACATATTTACTTCCGGTTTAAGTTCAATTGGGCACCAGGCTCAACTTGCATATCTAGTACTAAAACAATGTAATTCTTCGAGAATTGCTCTGTGACTCTCTCATTTCTTACATCATAAACATATGATTTTTCACCTATGAGAATAACACTACATATAGTGTCATCAGGGAGTGTATCGTGGAATTCACAGATAATTTTAATGTTTGTCCTGTCATTAACCACATCTTGTTTCCTTTTTGAAGTGTTGATGACAAACATGGGTCTCTGTGCTTTGAATTCATCTGGTGTGTAATACATGTCAGTATTGCCAGTAGTGACCCTTTTGTATGCTGTAAATGCTTCATATAATTTAAGGAAATCATCCTTGGACATGTCTAAATTATAATTTTCTCTAGGAAATACCTCATTTCTGCCATTTTTAAGATATATGTTCTTGATGTTGCAGTTATCAAATCTACTTGAATTTTTTTCCTGATTATTGTGTCTTCCAGTCTGAAACAGTACCACCACAAAATCTGGCATGTCATATTGTATACTGGAGAATGAATTTGTAGCATCAAACTCATAATAAGTACCAGCGGCAGGCTTCTGTACACATTGATATGTATAAAATTGTAAAGGTACTTGTGGATTTTTTATTATATCTGCTTTGTATTTAAGAGCATAACTGGCTTCATATTCAACAACCGGGATTCTTAGCTCCATAGTCTGAATAATGCACTTGCCTTCATCAGGTAGGGTATTAGGCAGAGCTTCCCCTGTAGGGTTTAATGTACTGTACCTCATCAAAGCATTATTATCATTGGCAGCTCTTCTAAATAATTCTTAAACCACCCTTCCACATAATATCTTTGTAATCTGAGAAGAATCCTGGCAACAGGCGCATGGGGAACAGCACTGTGTGGCTTTTATATATAATTTTATCACCAGCCTCAAATCCACCTATTTTGTAGTAAGAAGCCTCGGTCTTGGATAATTTTAGTGTGGCCAAAGCTGTGGAGGTAATGCCGGGGTAATCCACTCTGTTCATAACAACACCATGCTTTCTGATCTCAATTTCAGAGAACAGATGCGGCACAAAATTGTCTACCAATCTTATATTTGAATTTGCCGGATAATCTGTTCCATCGAGCTTTACAACATCAAATTTGATGTACAGATCTGCTCTGTGGGGGTGTATAAAGCCATCCCCTACATCAAGATCAACCTCAATTTCTGTGTTGGGTTGATTTAAATTTGCAAATGTCCTCCTGTTTGGGGGGAATGATTGTAGCTCATAACTCTCAATATTTTCCATTTTTTTGTATGTATTTTTATTTAAATATTAATCTCTATGATAGCAGTTGTTGTGGCTCCAGCAAAATCAACTATTTCTTCTTTTTCATTAGTGACCATCAACTCAATATAATCTATTCTGTTATGGCACACAGGAAAATATAATGTTGGTGATGGAGTGTAGATGATGGGCTCCATAAATTCAGAGTTAGGTTTGAATGTTTCAATGATGCCAGTTTGTTTGCGAGTGCCTATGCCATTTGATTTGGTGATCATACCCTCAGCCACATTACAGTGAATATTTAGAGTCTCTATGGCTAAGAATTTAGGTATATTAATAGCAGTGTGTTTGATGGCTGGTTCAAGTTTTGTGTTGTTCTCAAAGCCTAACAGCTCTCCTATAGTACCCAGATCCACTGTTTCTGTAGCAGATACAATCTCTACTCTGTGAGTGACAGAATTTTGAGTTAATACTATACCTCTGGGTAATTGAGCATTTAAAGTGGACAGATTATACTGCCCTGGAGTGATGACAATTTTTTGATCCCCTACTGCAATTTTGTTGTTGTGGTGTGTAATATTAGGGATCAAGTACATGCCATAAAATGCTCTGAGAGCTATTGTTTTGGGATACACTATATCATCATGTAATTTGAGTTTCAATATTGAATTTTGGCTGGTGAGATGGAATACCCCCATGATGTTTTAAATACCACAAGGCTTTTTGAAAATCTTCAATTGATGGTTTATTTATTTGAGACAGATATCTAAGAACAGATAAACACAAATGTCCACAATTAACATCTTTGAAGTTTTGAACACGGGCATTATTGTAATAAAGATTAGCTGATTTTAGATATTTTATTAAATTTTCAGGTGGAACACCTCCAAATGAATCAAACACAAATGCCTCATTTTTTAAATATTTAAGATAACAGATCCAGTGAGTGCCCTGATTTTTGTACTTATCCAAATTAACAATGCCACACTCTTTGTTGAGTGGTTGCTCTGGCAAAGAATCAGACATGTACACACCTCTAAAATTTTTGATGCCCAGTGGCTTGATTAAAGCTTCAATATCTTGGTTTGTAAGCGGCTCTTGTTTTTTTTAAACTTATTCATGGCTCTCTTAACACCTTTGCCTTGCTTCTCCATGGCCAGGTTATGGCGCTTCAATTCATCTAATTCTGCCCTATTCTTCTTGGCATCTATTACTGTTTTTGCTATGGCAGCTGATCCCCCAGCCAAGCTCCCCACAAGCCCCAAGTGCTGCTAAGATGGCCGGGATAGTAAATATGAGACCCCCCACATGTGATTTTTTTCTAGATTGTTGTAATTTTTTTTAATTGGGGGGTACTAAGCAACAATTTCATTCCATGGCCCTTTGCAAGACAAGAATTTTTTTTTTCCGCTGCTTTTTGGTTAAAAGGCTATCAATAGTTTTAAGAGATTTAAGACCTGCATAAGGTATTTGATACATAACACCCTTGGCCTTCATTCTAGGTTTATTATATATATATTCACAACACCCACCCCAGTTTTTGTTTGGTGTTCATAGCTATGGTGGTCCCCAATGCTGCTATTTTTTCACTTAAAGAAGCATCTTTGCTTACAAATCTACCAAATGCAGCCTCTTCTAATTTCTTGTCTGCAACATGTCTCTTGTCAAGATCAGAATGTGTGTTGTATGCTATGTCATGGTCTCTACAAGCAGCATCTAGGGGATTAACACCAGGATCACCTCTGTTTAATCTATGGTCCAATTTTGTGCCTGGACCACAATACTGATAGCCTGGAATATGTAGTTCAAATGGCAGCTTGCTTATAATGTCATTAACCAACCCCCGACCCTCAGAAATATTCCAAAATTTAGGTGGTAGAGTATTAATAATTTTTATAAGATATCCAATCCCCTTAGTGTCATTCACTATAAAATTAGACAATTTTGTGCTTATCATGTCCATAATTCCAACCTTTTCATTGTAAAAATTGTGGTTGCCAGCATTTTCCTCCCCAGCTATCACCAATAACCTATCTACAAGTTTCCTGACATCATCAACCCAGACAAATTCTTTAGGCAGGGTGTTGTATTGTTTGATTCCACTGCCAGTCTTGATCTGTGACCATATGGGCTTGATTAAGTTGTTGTATTTTGCTCCACTGCTAGACTTGACTCTTTTTTGTGTGGGATCATTGTTCTGGTATAGAGCATCTGATTTTATTAATATTTCTTTGTAATGCTCATAATCTTGATCTGTATAGCTGCCAGGCCTTTTCCTAGTCATCAGTTCCCACAATCCAGGTGTGCCAGGATATTTAACAAAACCACCTTTTTCTCCAAGATGAGATTCTGAATATACAATGAGATCATCTCCCATAAATGTTACTCTGAAATTGCCAATTCTATGTATGATGCTACCATCACGCTCTGTGTCAGCATATAAGCCAAAGACCTCATCTTTGTTGTCTTTAGGTGTGCTTAAATATTTTTGAGCAAGAAGACCCAATTCAATAGGATCCTGAGTAGCTTCAATTCTTCGAGGAGCAACAGGACTAGGTGTATGAATACTGGAAAGTGGGGTGATTGGATAATCTAATATGTTCCTAGCAGCTACAGGTACAAGCTCTGTGATCAAATTTTGATTTTGCTCTGTAACAGTTTTGATATTTTTACCTAATTCACTAATAGCATCAATAATAGGCTGTTCTGTTTGTTTGTGTTGTTCATAAATTCCTCGGTTCTGTGATTTCCATCCCTTAAATCTTTTTACAAGATAATCTCTTAATTTAAGATCATCAATGATTGGCCTTTTCATGGTTATTTATATATGATTCAATGTCTAGAAAATTGCTAATTTTATTTCTATATTTACCACTATTGGGTTTTCTTGTCATATCAATTGTGACAAACCCATAACTGTCCTGGTTCCAGCACCTACTGCAAAACTTGGAAAAATCATTGTAGCTCAAGTCCCCACCTACATATTCATCATGTATGTGTTTGAGGTTGGTATGATCTTGATGAAACACACATGTAAAATTGCTGTTGTCTCGGATCAGCTGCTTCGGTATTTTAGAAAAAGTCTGTGCCAGGTAGAAGCAATCAATGTTTTTGTGTCGGCCCTGTGTAAAGAAATTTCTAACCTTGTTTTGATTATCCAGTATAATGTCATCAAACACAACAACAGAATTATCGAGACATTCATGGAGTGGCTTAACATCTGATTCAAAAGTGGCAATATCCAATCCATCATATAGCTTCATCAGCTGCTGATATTTTAATTGTTCCAAGCTCTTAGAGATAACATACAAGTGCCTGTTTTTCCAGTCTAACCAGTTGGGTGCCAATAAAAAATTATCAATCATTAGTGTAGTTTTACCACGAGCTGATGGCCCAACAATAAGACATCTAATATTATCAGGCAGCAACTTGCCATTTCTCTTAATCTGCTGTTCAGGTTCTGGCAGCCTTTTTATAACATCCCAGGTGCTCATATTATCACTTTGTCTGCATCGATCCAGCTGTGTTCTGGAAGTCCTAGCCATTTGACAAGTAACTTGTTGCCTTTTCTGCGGATGATTTTTTCTATGAGATATGTGTCAGGCTGTTTAGTTTTAGCCAGTCAATAAAACATTACTCGAGTTACAGTGATCTCAAAGCCTCAATTGTAGAGAGATTCAACAAAACCCTAAAAAATCTTATGTATAAACAATTTACACTTCAAGGTAATTATAAATGGCTTAATATTATTCCAGAACTTCTACATAAATATAACAACTCGGTCCATTCCACAATCAACATGAAACCCTCTGAAGTAACTTCATCTGATGAGCAAAAAATGATCAGGACTGTTTATTATCCTAGATACCAGCCAACAACAAGAAAGGCCAAATACAAGGTGGGTGATCAAGTAAGAATCAGCAAATATAAGCACTTATTCAAAAGAGGCTTTACAAGAAACTGGAGCACTGAATTATTTACAGTGGTTCAAGTTAAACCTGGGACCCTTAACACATATATAATAAAAGATCACCGAGGAGAAATTCTCAAAGGCAGGTTTTATGAAGAAGAACTCAGCAAAACTAAACAGCCTGACACATATCTCATAGAAAAAATCATCCGCAGAAAAGGCAACAAGTTACTTGTCAAATGGCTAGGACTTCCAGAACACAGCTGGATCGATGCAGACAAAGTGATAATATGAGCACCTGGGATGTTATAAAAAGGCTGCCAGAACCTGAACAGCAGATTAAGAGAAATGGCAAGTTGCTGCCTGATAATATTAGATGTCTTATTGTTGGGCCATCAGCTCGTGGTAAAACTACACTAATGATTGATAATTTTTTATTGGCACCCAACTGGTTAGACTGGAAAAACAGGCACTTGTATGTTTTCTCTAAGAGCTTGGAACAATTAAAATATCAGCAGCTGATGAAGCTATATGATGGATTAGATATTGCCACTTTTGAATCAGATGTTAAGCCACTCCATGAATGTCTCGATAATTCTGTTGTTGTGTTTGATGACATTATACTGGATAATCAAAACAAGGTTAGAAATTTCTTTACACAGGGCCGACACAAAAACATTGATTGCTTCTACCTGGCACAGACTTTTTCTAAAATACCGAAGCAGCTGATCCGAGACAACAGCAATTTTACATGTGTGTTTCATCAAGATCATACCAACCTCAAACACATACATGATGAATATGTAGGTGGGGACTTGAGCTACAATGATTTTTCCAAGTTTTGCAGTAGGTGCTGGAACCAGGACAGTTATGGGTTTGTCACAATTGATATGACAAGAAAACCCAATAGTGGTAAATATAGAAATAAAATTAGCAATTTTCTAGACATTGAAACATATATAAATAACCATGAAAAGGCCAATCATTGATGATCTTAAATTAAGAGATTATCTTGTAAAAAGATTTAAGGGATGGAAATCACAGAACCGAGGAATTTATGAACAACACAAACAAACAGAACAGCCTATTATTGATGCTATTAGTGAATTAGGTAAAAATATCAAAACTGTTACAGAGCAAAATCAAAATTTGATCACAGAGCTTGTACCTGTAGCTGCTAGGAACATATTAGATTATCCAATCACCCCACTTTCCAGTATTCATACACCTAGTCCTGTTGCTCCTCGAAGAATTGAAGCTACTCAGGATCCTATTGAATTGGGGTCTCTTGCTCAAAAATATTTAAGCACGACCTAAAGACAACAAAAGATGAGGTCTTTGGCTTATATGCTGACACAGAGCGTGATGGTAGCATCATACATAGAATTGGCAATTTCAGAGTAACATTTATGGGAGATGATCTCATTGTATATTCAGAATCTCATCTTGGAGAAAAAGGTGGTTTTGTTAAATATCCTGCACAACCCTGGATTGTGGGGAACTGATGACTAGGAAAAGCCTGGGCAGCTATACAGATCAAGATTATGAGCATTACAAAGAAATATTAATAAAATCAGATGCTCTATACCAGAACAATGATCCCACACAAAAAGAGTCAAGTCTAGCAGTGGAGCAAAATACAACAACTTAATCAAGCCATATGGTCACAGATCAAGACTGGCAGTGGAATCAAACATACAACACCCTGCCTAAAGAATTTGTCTGGGTTGATGATGTCAGGAAACTTGTAGATAGGTTATTGGTGATAGCTGGGGGAGGAAAATGCTGGGCAACCACAATTTTTACAATGAAAAGGTTGGAATTATGGACATGATAAGCACAAAATTGTCTAATTTTATATAGTGAATGGACACTAAGGGGATTGGATATCTTATAAAAATTATTAATACTCTACCACCTAAATTTTGGAATATTTCTGAGGGGTCGGGGGTTGGTTAATGACATTATAAGCAAGCTGCCATTTTGAACTACATATTTCCAGGCTATCAGTATTGTGGTCCAGGCACAAAATGTGGACC